>NC_134888.1:9723291-9733291 GCF_041734735.1 Babylonia areolata | reverse complement strand
GACAGGGAGGGAGGGAAAGAAAGAGGGACAGAGAGGGAGAGACAGAAAGAGGGACTAATATCACTTCAAGTGGAAAGACGTTAAACTGAAGAAGAAAGTGGGACAGAGAGGGAGAGACAGAAAGAGGGACAGGGAAAGATAGAAAGAGGGACAGAAAGAGAGAAAGGAAGTGACAGAAAGAGAGACAGGGAAACATAGAAAGAGGGACAAAGAGGTCAGGGAGGGACAGAAAGAGAGACAGGGAAAGATAGAAAGAGGGACAGAAAGAGAGACAGGGAGGGACAGAAAGAGAGACAGGGAAAGATAGAAAGAGGGACAGAAAGAGAGACAGGGAGGGACAGAAAGAGAGACAGGGAAAGATAGAAAGAGGGACAGAAAGAGAGACAGGGAGGGACAGAAAGAGAGAAAGGGAAAGATAGAAAGAGGGACAGAAAGAGGAACAGGGAGGGACAGAGAGGGAGGGACAAGGAGGGGCAGGGAGAGAGGGATAGAAACAGGACAGGAAACGATAGAAAGAGGATGGACAGAAAGAGGACAGGGGACGATAGAAAGAGGATGGATGGATAGAAAGAGGACAGGGAACGATAGAAAGAGGATGGATGGATAGAAAGAGGACAGGGAACGATAGAAAGAGGATGGATGGATAGAAAGAGGACAGGGAACGATAGAAAAAGGATGGATGGATAGAAACAGGACAGGGAACGATAGAAAGAGGATGGATGGATAGAAAGAGGACAGGGGACGATAGAAAGAGGATGGATGGATAGAAACAGGACAGGGAACGATAGAAAGAGGATGGATGGATAGAAACAGGACAGGGGACGATAGAAAGAGGATGGATGGATAGAAAGAGGACAGGGAACGATAGAGGATGGATGGATAGAAAGAGGACAGGGAACGATAGAAAGAAGATGGACAGAAAGAGGACAGGGAACGATAGAAAGAGGGATGGAAAGGACAGTGAGGGGCAGAAAGAGGACAGGGAGGGATAGATAGAAAGAGGGACAGGGAGGGGCAGAAAGAGGAGAGGGAGAGACAAACTCTCTCCCCCAACCCCTCTCTCTCTTCTTTTTCTCTCCCCCTCCCCCGTCCTGCTTCTCGTGTTCTTTCTATGCTGTGTAACACGATATGTATTTGGGAAAGAAAAGCAATAATATTACACAACAGCAACACGTAATCTGAGAAAGCGACCAAACACCTCTCTCTCTCTCTCTCTCTCTCTCTCTCTCTGCCTTCTATTGACGGACAAAGTTTCCTGTTGATGTATGGCGATGAAGTTGGAGACGGCGGCAGAAGTGTGAGCTGCCCACTCTCTGTCAGCCAGAGTGCAAGCGGCCACGTCAATAATCATTTCGCCACGGTTCACGTGCTGCACGTGACGTCACTGGTCACGTGCTGCACCCACTGCCCCTGTCTTCACTGGTCTGTGTGTGGCACGAGGGGAGGGGTGGGGGAGTAGTTGAAGCGGGGGGAGACGGGGCGAGAACGATAAGAAAACGAAAGAAAAGATAAGGGGAGATGATGTGAAGAAAGAGACAGAGGGGGCTGGGGGGGGGGGGGGGGGTCGGGGAGGGGAGCGAGGTTTAAATGTTGCCATGTGTGCGTTTACGCGTATCTACACGGTGTGTGTCTGTGTGTGTGTGTGTGTGTGTGTAGTGTGTGTGTTCGAGCGTGTGAGTCCGAGTGTAAGAGTGTGTAACACGTATCGTGTAAAACTGCAGCACTCCTGCCAAATAGCACTTGTAACGTGGGGACAAAGGACATTGTTACACTGGAAACAAGGGGCATCACTAGTGTGGAAAAGAGAACACAGGTAGCACGCAAAGCGAAGAATCCAGCCATGAGAGAAAACGACTCCTAACCTTTCAAAAAAGGACACCCCATGATGGAAAAACAAGACACTCCTGCCATGGAAATACGATCATACTCTAGCCACTGTCCTGTGCAGTATTAGAAACATCTCAGTGACGGACGGATTTCTCAAGCCATCAGCCAGACCCTGTAAGTGCCCACCAATCTACCACTGTCTCGCTGGTTACCTACACTCTTGTGAGGGTGTTGGACACAGGCATCAGTCATTCCATGTCTCCCTTGCCTCTGATCTGAACCCAGAGAACGGCTCTGGAAGATGGAGGCTGCGTGGATTTAAGGTATCAGCTAAGTCCATGACACCACCGACAAGCACATAGAAAGCAGTGTCCTCACTATAAACTCAAGATCTCATTTCATCATGGTTCAGTGGACATGGGTGAGACAGCTATCTGTGACCCGGCCATCAAGGTGACAGCCGAGAGCGGGACACGTCCCGTGCCGGGCAGGATGAAGTCAAGGAGCGGGGGTGTGGGAAACATGGGGAGGTCTGTAGCTGACACGATTCTTCCTTCGTTCTATAGCCTGTGTAATGGTGGATGGTGCTTTTCTCTGGACACAAAGATACAGGTGAGGGTGGGGAAGGGGAGAGGGGTGATGGACGTGGAGCAGTGAAGGAGGAGAATGTGGAATGGGGGGGAGGGAGGGCGATGAATACGACTGTTGTTCAGTATATATACTGTTCTCTCTCTCTCTCTCTCTCTCTCTCTCTCTCTCTCTCTCTCTCTCTCTCCCCCTCAGTCTCTTTCTCGTCCATCGGAATCAACAACAAAAACCAACAATACATAACACAACCAATCCACCAACGCACCACCCTTTCATGTTTAATGTCAGACAATACTGTATAAAGAAGCAAGTCTGTAATGGAGAGGTGGGGGCACTGTACGCAGCACTGGTCCCCCTCCTTACAGCTGTGGAGTTCAGGGCCAGCCTGAATGGGGTGGGGACTACCCATAGGGGAGGACACGGGGTTGGGAGGAAGGAGGTGGCAGACACAAGCATCAATCAAACCAAGTCCTAGCCTAGTCTCCCTTGCCTCTAATCGGAACCCAGAGAGGACAGCTCTGGAAGGGGAAAGCTGTGTAGAATTAAGCTAGCATTTAATGACATAGAAGGGAGAGATCAAGATGAGAGAGCGACTTTTAATAAACACTGTCTCCGTCAAAACAGCCAGTAATGAGAACCGGTGACTGGGCCTGAGTGGTGGCTTGAAACAGAACTGGGTTTGGGAGAACGATGGCCCGGCTTGAGTAATGACCTGATTGAAACCACCCATGGCGCTGGGGGAATGGCTCTGAGGTTTAACTTACTCCACCCCTCTGGAACAGACACTGACCAGTCAGTGGTCAGCAAGGGATTGGGGAGGGAAATGGGGGAGGGGGCGGGGAGATGGAGGGGAAGGAGGCAGGTCTTCTCTCCTGAAGACTTGGAAGCAGAGAATGTGAGATTTGTGTCAGAGAAACTGTGATTGCTCGCTCTCTCTCTCTCTCTCTCTCTCTCTCTCTCTCTCTCTCTCTCTCTCTCATATGATTGCTTGCACGTGTGCACATTTATAATTACGTACATGAAAAGCCCATGCGCGCGCGCGCGCGCACACACACACACACACACACGGACGCACACACACACACACACACACACACACACACGTATATATATATTCTTTTTTTCTAATCATATGCACACTCAACATTTTCTTTAATATTGGAACAGTACATGCACACAAGCTGACACGATCACACATAACCATTCCGTTTCTCAGATTTCCTGCCCTAAGAATCTAACGTTGCCTGAAACTTTCATGTCCACTTCATCCTCTTCCAAATGTCATCTTCATTCAAACTGACAACGTTACCCGTCTTACAACTCTCTTTTATTTCTTTTATGTCTCCTTTTCATAACTTTATCTTCATGATCATCTGATCATCTTTATACTTTACTCCCTACCCCCAAACCTCCTCCCAACTGTACGCCCTCACAACTTAGCTCCTAGCTTCATGGAAAGTGAAAACCAACATCACCATCATTTTCCAAAAGGCCAATAACCCTACAAGCCACAGTTGCTGAGGTTGTTTGCTTGGCATCTTTCAAGCAGAAGATGCACGAGTTATCTTTTGGGTTTACTTCCCTCTCCCCACAAGTAAGGGTCAATGAAGGCTGGGTCTGTGCCGGACTGGCTCAACTGGAGACGTGAAAAACTGGGAGTAACTTTGTCTTTTCCTGTGTTTATACTGACCAATTTGAATTTGATCGATTTTCAATTTCTCATAAGCACGCGTGCAACACTGTATGGTCATCAGAGTTGACGGCTCGGTGTATCAACGCAAATTAACAACCCTGCGTCAGCCCCCTTCACACCGACGAGCAACCCTCGCAAAATCAAACTGCGTGTGAATAACAACCATAACAAATAATAATCACTCGTCTATCATCAACACAAGTCCAAACTAGCGGGAACAGTGAAGCGCAATACCTGCAGCTCCAGTCGGGCACGGCACGAAGTGGGGTAAACAAGGAGACATGCCCCGTTCCTTCCCTCCTTTATGGCCGGCCAAGACAAGAGAAGAGATGTCAAGACGGGGATGGCCGTTAGCCGGGAAGGAAGAAGCCTTGTTAAAGTTAATGAGATCTCCCTCAACCCGGACAGCCTTTGCCTGTAGGGGCTGTCGGATCCGTCACAGACAGTCACCGACTTGGAGATAACACCCACCCCCACCTCCCTCCCCGCTGCCCCTTCCATTCCCCAGCTGACGGTCAGCAGACGATGCACGCCACACAGCAGTTAACTCCCTTCGTCCGGTTAGGGTCCTTGGTTGGTTTGGTCTTGTTCATGTTTCCTACCGCGCTTCGGAAAAAAGTCATTTCTCTGAAGTGAAGATCCTCCCACCCCTGCCTTCTCCCTGTCCGTCACTAACTCTTTCTCTTTCTGCATCCCACCATTGTGTCCGCCTTCCACTCAACCCCTCCACGCCCATTCTCCACGCGCCATCTACCCACCTAATCACAGCACACACACACACACACACACACACACACACACGTGCGCTGACCTTCGAGCATCAACGAACAATTTTGTGTCAGCGGGTTGGCATTTTGGCGGCCTATCTGAACGTGTGGTTTTGGCGGTGTCAGTGAAGTGTTAGATAGGTCCCCGTCAGCCATATCACCTGACTTCGGGTTTACTAACGAAGAAACGCATCGGTGAAATGAGGGGTACTAAAGGGAGAGAAAGAGAGAGAGAGAGAAGGGGACAGAGAGAGAGAAGAGGACAAAGAGAGAGAGGAGGAGACAGACAGAGACAAGAGTGAGCCTCAGAAAGTGAAGAGAAAGAGATAGATACTGGACGCGAAAAAGAAACAGACAAATTTGATATGAGAGATTTGATGACAGAAGAGGGGGGCGGGAGGGGGGGCTATTTGATGTGAGAGTTGAACTGAGAGAAAGGCTAGATCAGAGAGAGAGACAGAAGTCTGGATACGGATACGGATACGGAGGTTTTATTCATATAAAGGCCATTGCCCTCATGAAGGGGTACAATACATAAACAAGCACAGTCACTGAAGAAAATCATGAAGTTGCAACAGATCTGAAATGCAATGCCTTGTACAAGTATATTGACAAATTCCTTATGACGCTTTCTTTTTCAAATGCTAGAAGTAGACTTAAACGAAACTGACTGGGATATCTATAAAAAGCAGGTGGGATATATCGTACTCTCAAACTGGTTAAAGCAGGACAACATAAAACAAAATGCAACTCATCTCCATTTCCACTTTTGCACAACGGACACATTAAATCAACTGCAGAATGTTTCCTGTAACGATAATAATGCTGAGAAATTTCTGAAATACCAAAACGAAATCTTGTCATAATAAATTTTAAGTGTAAGTTCATACGCAGGTAAATCTTAACGTCATGACCAGTACAAAATGTCCTATATACGCAAAACCTACCACTATTATTCACATGAAAATTCCACTCATGCCATCTGCACGCAATCAGTCTATCTTTAAGGTCACACAAAAATAAACTGACATCTTGCACACCTTGATTTTCCCATACAAAACCGAAACCAAACTGATACAGCTTACAACGAACTTTTGAAACCCAATTTCTTTTACCTTTTGCATCCAAGTCAGTTAACATTGCATAAGCTTTCCGTGGCAACCTGCAATCATTCATTCTTGTTAATTTAATCCAGTAACGAATACAAATAAGTACAGAGTTAATATAAATTGGGTATCTATTAGTTTCTCCGTAAACAAGGTCATTTGGTATTTTTAAATCAACCCCTAACATTTTCTTCAGTGAAAACAAATGAACTTTCTCACAGTGACGTGCAGCAGCATCATCAAGGCCCCAAAGTTCAGCCCCATACTGTGCAATAGGCTGGACCTGAGAATCAAATAATTTCAGAAATATAGACAAACTATTATTACTCAAAGTACGTAGTTTTCGCATTACGCATAACGCAGCATTCAACGCAGTCAGGTCAACACGTGCTGAGGTAAAACTAAGTTTGGTGGAAAACAAAATACCTAAATATTTATATGCATTTACCACTGGCATTTCTGCATTGTTGTAAGTCCATTTTTCTCTTGCAGATAAAAACCCACCCTTTCTAAAGACAACTACGTTACTTTTGTTTAAATTTACCTTTAAATCAAGAGAAAAAGCTGCCCGCTGTAAACTATTTAACTGTGTTTGCAGTCCAACGACTGTTTCATATAAGAGCGCTACATCATCAGCTAGTAACAAAATAAAAAGCTCAAAGTAATCGATTGTAAACAGAGCGCCATGTTTTCCATTTTGAATAACTTCAATAGCTAGTTCATTTATAAAAAGTAAAAATAAGATAGGACTGCATACATCACCTTGTTTTACGCCATAGGTGCACCTGATAGAGTCAGTTAATCTGGCTCCACTCCTTATCTTAACTATAACATTATTATACATACTCTTTATACAGTGGTATAACTTACCCTTTATTTCGTTTTTAAAAAGGATAGACCAGAGAATTCGTCTATTTATAGAATCGAATGCTTTCTCAAAATCTATGAATGCAACATATAATTTTCGGTCCAAAGAAAACTGTTTTTGAATTAAAGCTAGCAAGGTAAACATGTGGTCAATTGTACAGTAGTTTCTTTTAAATCCAGCTTGATGTTCCCCGGTTATATCATTTTCTTCAGAGAGAAGTCTGGAGAGAGAGAGAGAGAGAGAGAGAGAGAGAGAGAGAGAGAGAGAGAGACTCACACAGACAGACAGACAGACTGACTGACTGACTGAGTGGAGGGATGCAGCCATAACGAGTTCTGGCAAGTTGGTTTCATCCATCTGAGCTTCCGCTTCACTGGCAGACATTTAATCCACCTCCCACTCCACCCCAAACACCTTTCCTTTCTTTTTTTCTTATTTCTTGCTAGTGAGAGGGGGTATGTTTGATTGGGTAGTGTACGGTGGGGTGGAAAACGTTGGGTGGTTGCGGGGTAGAGAGATATGAGGGAGAGATTTGGGAGAGACAGACAGAAGACCAGGCAAGACACATTCTTCACAAACAAGGATAATAGTTAAGCCACGAACATGATTTTTACTTCCAGTCCTCGCTCTGAAAGCCTGAAGAGTGAGAAGACAGACAGACAGACAGAGACAGACAGATACAGAGACAGAGAGAGTGAGATTCGTTCTCGATGCAAAATGAGAAACACATACTTGCATTTGTCCATGTTGAACAGAACACACACACACACACACACACACACACACACACACACATATATATATATATATATATATATATATATTGTGTGTGTGTGTGTCATATATCTATATATATATGTGTGTGTGTGTGTGTGTGTGTGTGTGTGTGTGTGTGTGTGTGTGTGTGTGTGTGTTTGTGATGGCAGTACATAACAATACTAACATTAATGATGATGATGGATGTTGATGACAAAGTCAGCAGTATATAACACGATTATTAACACAGATGACGGTGGTCTTGAGACAATGATGATGATCATGACAACAACATCAGGAATGATTGTGACAATAATAATCATATCATTATCATCATCATCATCATAGTGATAATAATAATAATAATAATAATAATAATAATAATAATAAAGTAAATACATAAATAACACAATGCTACATTGCACTCTTCAACCAAATAGCACGACTTCAACAACGCAACAAACAACAGCAACAATCACCACTTCACAAAAAAAAGTTCTCGATTTCTCCATTCCACCTCGATAACCCACAAATAAAAACAACAAACAAACAAAAACAACCCCCTGCCACCCCCCCTCCCCCTCCTAAAGACTGGAAAAAAACACACAAAAAAACAGAGACAGCTACCTGTTGACATATCTGACACACTGCTTCAATAATTCACCGAACTGTAATTTTTTTTTAAATCACCACTAAAAATTATATTTAAAAAATCGTGACACCTCTACTGCAAAAAGTGCTGTTCAGCTGGCTAGACACGTGGACACGGCCTGTAGCTGTGCTGTTTCCGTCAGGTGATGTTCCACTTTGGACAGACATGTTCGTAGCTCGGTGTAGGTCGTGTTCAAATGGCAGGGAGAAAATAAAATCATTCGACGTTTGCCTCAAGGGAAAACACTCTCTCACACCCACACACAATGTCTGACAATGACAGTCTCCGAATGTGCACCTTCACACACACACACCCACACACACACGCCTTTCCCCCGACGAAGGAAGATGGCTTTGCACAGATATCCAAGCACCGATATGGGCACTGGCTTGGAATGAAGCCTGGTCACCATGGCTATCACTGACACTGTCTTTTCTCTCAATCACTGTCCTTGCCGCCATGCACACCGCCGCTGACACATCACACACGTGTGTGTCTTGCTTTCCCCACACTGTCACGTGAGTGGTTCTTCAGAAAACAATTCTAACACCACACAATCCGTCTCCTCAAGGCTGAAAAATGGCGGTGTGTGTGTGTGTGTGTGTGTGTGTGTGTGTGTGTGTGTGTGTGTTTCCCTCCCTCTCTCTTTTATTTGTCTTTGGTTCTCACAGAAAGAAAGTCTGTTTCAAATTTCGAATTTTTCTTTTATCTGTTTCATAGATCCTGGGAACGGTTCACACAGAGACACAGACAAAGTAATGATGGTTGGAAGAGGGGGGCGGGGGGGGGGGGGTGTAAATATGGCGCGAGGGAGAGGGGGGAGGGTGTAAATGTGGCGCGAGGGAGAGGGGGGAGGGTGTGTGTGAATGTGGCGCGAGGGAGAGGGGGAGGGTGTGAATG
This sequence comes from Babylonia areolata, assembly GCF_041734735.1. NCBI lineage: Eukaryota > Metazoa > Mollusca > Gastropoda > Neogastropoda > Buccinidae > Babylonia > Babylonia areolata. The sequence goes on along the minus strand of NC_134888.1, from coordinate 9,724,134 downwards.
TGGCGCGAGGGAGAGGGGGAGGGTGTGAATGTGGCGCGAGGGAGAGGGGGGAGGGTGTGTGTGAATGTGGCGCGAGGGAGAGGGGGGAGGGTGTGAATGTGGCGCGAGGGAGAGGGGGGAGGGTGTGAATATGGAGCGAGGGAAAGGGGAGAGGGTGTGAATGTGGTGCGAGGGAAAAGGGTGTGAATGTGGCGCGAGGGAGAGGGGAGAGGGTGTGAATGTGGCGCGAGGGAGAGGGGGGAGGGTGTGTGTGAATGTGGCGCGAGGGAGAGGGGGGAGGGTGTGAATGTGGCGCGAGGGAAAGGGGGAGAGGGTGTGAATGTGGCGCGAGGGAAAGGGGGGAGGGTGTGAATGTGGCGCGAGGGAAAGGGGAGAGGGTGTGAATGTGGCGCGAGGGAAAGGGGGAGAGGGTGTGAATGTGGCGCGAGGGAGAGGGGGGAGGGTGTGAATGTGGCGCGAGGGAAAGGGGGAGAGGGTGTGAATGTGGCGCGAGGGAGAGGGGGGAGGGTGTGAATGTGGCGCGAGGGAAAGGGGGAGAGGGTGTGAATGTGGCGCGAGGGAAAGGGGAGAGGGTGTGAATGTGGCGCGAGGGAAAGGGGAGAGGGTGTGAATGTGGCGCGAGGGAAAGGGGGGAGGGGAACAGAAGAAAAAGGGGGATCAGCAAATACCAACAACAACAAAATAGAAGATGAAGAAACATATGAGAGAGAAAACAGTGAGGAGGGGGTGGAGGTGATGGAGTAGATGAGGAGAATAACGGTAACAAGAAATGAAGATGACAAAAGGTGAGGTAGATAATGAGGACAGAATAAGAAGAAAATCAGGGTGAAGATGATGAACAAG
>NC_134888.1:9700791-9713291 GCF_041734735.1 Babylonia areolata | reverse complement strand
AGAACAAAGCGCACGGCATACACTAAATAAAACTGAATCCAGTTCGTCATAAGACAAAGCAAAACAAAATAAAATAACAAACAAACCAAAATACGGCACAACACCACACTTGGAATGACAATCAACCACCAGGACAGCAGAGGAGGCAACTGCTGTCCCAATTACGTGGGCTACAATCTGATTATTGTGGAGAGTGTCTTGTCTGCCCATGTCCCATCCCCACTCACTTGGCCACAGGCTTTTAGGACAGGGGATGGTTCCCAAAGGCCAACAAGCCCCCAAGGCTGCAGCACAAAGAGCCAGTGCAATGCTGCCTCCTGGTTTTTGAAACAGTCCTTCACAAAAGATTCATCTGTAAATGCCTTCCCACTGAAGCAGATAACCATTGATCATACAACTCTCACTTTGCTGTTTGCCAGAACTGTAAGCTTAAATGTCAATCTGCGATAAAAGCCGACCGATGAGCCACACACCAGACATAAGTATTATCACCAAAAATTAATAACGTAACCGAGAAAAGAAAATGGTGTTATATAGCCGTACTAAAATAAATAAACCATATAATAAAGAAAAAAGGTAAATAATAGATTGATAACAAAATAAATAAACAAAAAAGAAAGTAAATAATAAATCAGTTAAGATAAATAAGCTGGTAAATAAAAATTAAGAAGCAAACATTTTTAGAAATAATTCAATATTCTATACAAAACAGTAAAGAAAGAAAGAAGCCTGTGAGGGTGAAGGCGGAGATGTCCGGAGATCAGGCATGGAAATCACCACCAGGACGCCTCAAGGCGATGTCTGTAGCTATCACTCACTGCACCATCCTCCCCACCTGTGATGTCTGTAGCTATCACTGACTGCACCATCCTCCCCACCTGTGATGTCTGTAGCTATCACTCACTGCACCATCCTCCCCACCTGTGATGTCTGTAGCTATCACTCACTGCACCATCCTCCCCACCTGTGATGTCTGTAGCTATCACTCACTGCACCATCCTCCCCACCTGTGATGTCTGTAGCCTATCACTCACTGCACCATCTCTCCCACCTGTGATGTCTGTAGCTATCACTCACTGCACCATCCTCCCCACCTGTGATGTCTGTAGCTATCACTCACTGCACCATCCTCCCCACCTGTGATGTCTGTAGCTATCACTCACTGCACCATCCTCCCCACCTGTGATGTCTGTAGCTATCACCCACTCTACCATCTTCTCCACCTGTGATATCTGTAGCTATCACTCACTGCACCATCCTCCCCACCTGTGATGTCTGTAGCTATCACTCACTGCACCATCTTCTCCACCTGTGATGTCTGTAGCTATCACTCACTGCACCATCTTCTCCACCTGTGATATCTGTAGCCATCACCCACTCTACCATCTTCTCCATCTGTGATGTCTGTAGCTATCACTCACTGCACCATCTTACCCACCTGTGATATCTGTAGCTATCACTCACTGCACCATCCTCCCCACCTGTGATGTCTGTAGCTATCACTCACTGCACCATCCTCTCCACCTGTGATGTCTGTAGCTATCACCCACTCTACCATCTTCTCCATCTGTGATGTCTGTAGCTATCACTCACTGCACCATCCTCCCCACCTGTGATGTCTGTAGCTATCACTCACTGCACCATCCTCTCCACCTGTGATGTCTGTAGCTATCACCCACTCTACCATCTTCTCCATCTGTGATGTCTGTAGCTATCACTCACTGCACCATCCTCCCCACCTGTGATGTCTGTAGCTATCACTCACTGCACCATCCTCTCCACCTGTGATGTCTGTAGCTATCACCCACTCTACCATCTTCTCCACCTGTGATGTCTGTAGCTATCACTCACGCACCATCCTCTCCACCTGTGATGTCTGTAGCTATCACTCACTGCACCATCCTCCCCACCTGTGATGTCTGTAGCCATCACCCACTCTACCATCTTCTCCACCTGTGATATCTGTAGCTATCACTCACTGCACCATCCTCCCCACCTGTGATGTCTGTAGCCATCACCCACTCTACCATCTTCTCCACCTGTGATATCTGTAGCTATCACTCACTGCACCATCCTCCCCACCTGTGATGTCTGTAGCCATCACCCACTCTACCATCTTCTCCACCTGTGATGTCTGTAGCTATCACTCACTGCACCATCTTCTCCACCTGTGATATCTGTAGCTATCACTCACTGCACCATCCTCTCCACCTGTGATATCTGTAGCTATCACTCACTGCACCATCTTCTCCACCTGTGATATCTGTAGCTATCACTCACTGCACCATCCTCCCCACCTGTGACGTCTGTAGCTATCACTCACTGCACCATCCTCTCCACCTGTGATGTCTGTAGCTATCACTCACTGCACCATCCTCCCCACCTGTGATGTCTGTAGCTATCACTCACTGCACCATCCTCCCCACCTGTGATGTCTGTAGCTATCACCCACTGCACCATCTTCTCCACCTGTGATGTCTGTAACTATCACTCACTGTAGCACGCCTGGCCTGACAACTTCAAACTCCATGGGGGCTCTCTCTCTCTGTCTCTCCTTCACCTCTGTGTTATCGCTCTCTTTCCTCCTCTTGTACTTTCCTCTTTTCTCTCTCCCTGACAAACTCTCTTTTCCCTCTGCATTCTCCTACTTTTTCATTCTCTAACTATATGGAAAAATTCAAACAAACTGAGAAACTATCTCAAGAGTAGGAGTGAGTAGCAACCACCACTCACGCACGCACACACAAACACACACAGAGAGAGAGAGAGAGAGAGAGAGAGACTTCTGACCAATATCAAGTACGCACCCGTACTCACTCACACTCACACACACACACACACTCAATCATTGGCTACACCCCCACCCACCCCCGGCCATGTTACCGCTCTCCATCCTCCTCTGGATCACTGTTTGCAGAGAACACACACACTGCAGCATCAACACGGGGGCCGCCGCCCCCGACAGGAAGACAACTCTCCTGACAGCCACTGACAGCACAGCAGTAAAGACTTGCTTCCCTTACTCCACTCGCTAAATCTCTGCCCAATTTCGTGTCTGTCTGTCTTTCCTTCTCTGACTCTGGCTCGCTGTCAGATATGCAAATGAGAGAAAGAGATGAAGAAAAAAGAGGTAGGAAAAGAAGGAACAGAGGAAAGAAACTGGCAGACCTGCAAAGCCATGTGAGATGGAACCGGAACAGTTTTATAATGTTCTGACGACGACGACGACGACGACGACGATGATGATGATGGAGGAGGAGATGGGGAAAAGGAGACAGACAGACAGACACACACACACACAGAGACACACACAGACACACACACACACACACACGAAGATTTTTGCCCAATATCATTTAATGTGGATAGACATTAAATGAATTGAACACACACACAAAGACATAGAAATGGAATTTGCCCAGCAAAGGACACGCAAGCCCATCTGAATGGGCTTATACCTACACACACCACATCCGGAATCACAGAAAGAGAAAGTCAAAGAGAGAGAGAGAGGGAGTGGCGGAGCAGACAGACACAGAGGGAGGAGGGGCACTGAGCAGTAAGAGGGAGACTGGTGCAGAGTGAACTGAAGGTGAGAAAACCAATCACAAAGACGAATGACCTCATATAATGTCCCCCCGTGCAGCAATCCTCTCTGTCTGTCTGTCTCTGTCTGTCTGTCTGTCTCTCTCTCTCAATGCACACGTAAGTACATGCAAAGAGTGTCAAGAAAACGTACGCCACTAAGAGAGAGAGAGAGAGAGAGAGTGTGTGTGTAAGTCTGGGTCTGTGCGTGCGTGCGCGCGTTTGTGTGTGGGTGGGGAGGATGTGTGTGTGTGTGGGGGGGGGGGGGGTCAGTGTGTGTCGGAGTCTATTTTGTTTGTGAGTAGATCGTGTGTGTGTGTGTGTGTGTTTCTCTGTGTGTGTGTGTGTGTGTGTGTGTGTGTGTGTGTGTGTGTGTGCGCGCGCGCGCGCGCGCGCGCGTGTCTGTCTGTGTGTCTATGTTGGTGCGCACATGCGCTGAAAATGATTGTGTGCTTGCGTGCGTGTCACTGTTTCTTCTCTGCACATCCCTACTCCACTCCACCCCACACCCCCTCCGCCGCCACAGCTCCAGTTATTTCTCTCCCACCCTCGTCATTCCCACCACCACCACTACCACCAGCAGCAGGTGTTGATTCAAACCACGACATGAGGGGAGGTATGAAGAGCGGAAATTGCCTGCCAGCTGACTTGCACGGTGTCTCTTTGCACAACCCTTCCCCAACCTTCAGCTGCTTGACTGCGTCTTCACTTGTTCTGCTCAGCTGCGTTGTTTTGTTTTGTTTTGTTTTCTTCTCTCTCTCTCTCTCTCTCCCTACCCATCCCCCATCTCTCTTTCTCTCTCTCTATCTATACCCACCCCCATTTCTCTCTCTCTCTCTTTCTTTCTCTCTGTGCCCCCCCCCTCTCTCTCTCTCTCTTTCTTTCTTTCTCCCAAATGACTAAACATCCATAATGATTACGATGGACTAAACATCCATACACTGGTGAATGGAGAGTGCCGTGTTTTGTTTCTGCAGGACACATATCCATCAGAAAAATCGGCGACAGTTGGACTGTTTTGTGTCCTCGTTCCGGTTCGTCTTTCTTTCTTTCCCTTGTTTTACTTGTCCGCCACCCTTCCTTCCTTCCTTCTTTATCCTGGGTCACGTGTCTCCTGGTGACTAATTAAATGTCTACAAAAACCTATCCAGAGGCCAAAGACAACATTATCTACGCTGCCTGTTTCCTTTAATTAACTGAATCGGATTACGAGGACACGTGAGATGAACATGGAGAGGATGAGGAGGAAGGGAAGGGGGAGAGCAGCAGAAGAAGACAATGATGATGATCATCATCATCATGATAACTGTGTTGAAGAAAGAAAGTAAAATAGGGAGAGAACGAAAAAAGAAGAAAACTTATCACTAATCAACCAACAAATTAAAAAAAAAAAGCAACAACAACAACAACAAGCAGAAATAATGAGAAGAACAGAGCAAGATGAATCATCACAGAGAAAACTGAATACATAAATACACAAAACAAAATAAGTTTTAAAAAAATAAAGCCAGGGTCAAAATGCACAAGGGATGACGGAAGAGGCAGACCTCCTGCCCCATAGCACCACCACCACCACACCTTCACCTGACCCTCTGTCGGCCCCACGTGCAATATTCATCATCAGGTACCCGCTTCCCACCTCCCCTGCCCCCAGCCCGGTCCCTCCAGGTGACAGGAGAGAAGCTGCCTGGGTCATCTGCCTCTCCATTCGTTCACTGATCGACCCCTCCCGGTCTGCTCTGCCTTACATAATGGATGGTCCACACAATCACCTCACGCCAGGCACACTGCGGCCTTCTCTTCAAAACGGAACAAAACATAAACAAACAAAACAGCAGGGCTCGCTGGCCTGACACACACTCTCGTGATTAATGAATTATGATTACTCTATGTATCCGTAACGTTGGTTTTACCGGTCATTATACCAACTGACCACTTTATTGACATTGCCCTAGAAATCTGTCAGTATTGTTTCTCCGTCCACCTGTACAAATAACCACCTTTGTTTGAATTGTTTCCCTTCACACACACGCGCTTGCTCCCCTCTCCATCCCCACTTGCACACACACACACACACACACACACACACACATGCGCACACACACTAATACGTGCACGCACGCACGTACACGAACACACACACACGTGCGCACACACACACGCACACACACTAATACGCGCGCACGTACACGAACACACACACACACACACACACACGCACACGCACGCACTGGGCACACATTAGCTCTGAACCACCACCACCACCACCATTACAGCCAGCAAAAGAGAGTGCCACCAAACCAAACTAACAAACTAACAACGAGGAATAACGATCACAGGAGTGTGGATGCATTGTGCCCCGACGTTTAAGTCTGATTACGTGTCGCTCTATCCCACCCACCCCCACCCCCTTCAACCCTCCATTATCTCCCCAGCCATACCAGCACAACGCAGCACAGCACAGCAGCACAGCACAGCACAGCACAGCACAGCACAGTGCTGCTAACGGAATCGATGAATCCTCAACTCCTATGATGAGCGCCACAACCTAACTCGATTAATCCCCGGTGCAATCGACTACCTTCACGCCCTACCCCTGATTGCTTTTTCTACCCCTGGACAAAATCGGGGAAGGCAGAGTGGAGCCTGTTGCACTCACCGCCCCTCCGCCACTGCTTTTTGACCCTCGAGGAACTGAACTCAGGCAAGCTAAACTTGTCCAGTGTTTGAGGCCCTCACCCACTATTGGGGTGAACCCTGGATAAACAAATCAGGGAGATACTGCCAAGTGTTTTGAGGTGCAACATGACACTTCCCTATGAGGGGCCGCTGCGTCAGAATGACAGCTGAGTGCGCGATGAAGCGTGCTCGCTTGGCCAGTGTGATGACGTGCTTCGGACAGGACAGTCGTTCTCGCGCCGCGGTGCTGACGCGAGTCATTGTACTGTGATCATTACGTCTTTGTTAAACAGCGCTCGAGTGTCCACATTAACTGTGATTGTGTTTTCTCCTGACACAGAAGCTAGTAGGCTGGCCCCTGTCTGGCTCTGAAAAGCCAGGCGAGGAAGGTGCAGTCTTTAACCTATAATACCCCAATCAAGAAGGCGAAACCTAATACCCCACCCAGGAGGTGAAACCATAGACCCTTTCCAAGGAAGTGATACGACACTAAGCGCTTACACCATAAAGGAGCTATTCTGTCGGGAGCATAAACAACTCTGGCTGATCACTGCTGCGCAGGGATGGAGTCGTTGATATCACCAGCGATAACGTCTTTCACTGGCCTCACAGCAGGCCCTTCATCTCAGTCTCTCACTGTTCCCAGTACTGACTTGATAATAATAATCAGAAACATACAAAAGGAACTAAGATCTTTGGCAAGCCGTTTGGAAACACATGCCCCCACTCTACATCATATACTTGACTCAGTATGCCGTCCTCAGCTCTAGTGTTTCTGAGGATTCCGACATGGAACATGACATGTATAACAAACCATCGAAACGCAGAAAGACTAGCCCCTCTCCCCGTGACAAAACCACACGATCTCCGTAAGAATAAAGTGCCTCTGTGCATGAACATACAATGCAGACTGACGACACTGACAGTGACATGTGGACTGAGATTGACAGCAGTCTGCCAAAACGGGACACCCCTACCAATCCCTCATCAATGATAAACTCGCCAAACGCATGCACATTACCTGGGATGTTCCTGTCCCTTCTTCCAACAACAGACATTTTTTTTAACAGTACAGCAACCACCCCCACAACCTCACCTCCATCGTTGTCCCTCAGCCTCCCCAACACACTGAAGAGAAGTTATCACCCACACAAAAATGGCTAAACAGAAGCTCATGGTGTGCCAGAAAACCATCACCTGTGCAGCTAACGCCATGGCAAAGGCAGCGGACCATATGCATTCAAGGCCCTCAGTGGCTGTATTTTTACCCCCAGGTATCTTTTTTCAAAAAGCAGGGAGACATCGCTCAGTGTTCAGTGGTGAGATATAACCTGCATTCAAGGCCCTCACCGGCTGTATTTTTACCCTTGGGTAAAATAAAATGTGGGAGACACTGCCGATTGTTTAATGGTGAAGCAAACTGCATTCATTGCCCCTCCTGACTGTATTTTTACCCATGGGTAAAATAAAAACAGGGAGACAAGCCAAGTGTTTAATAGTGAAACAAACTGCATTCAAGGCCCCTCCCAGCTGTATCTTTACCCCTGGACGAAGTGTGCATGGTGTCTCCCCACCTTTAGGCTGGACGTTTGCCTTTTACCTCAAAACAGCCCTGCTTATCTAGCTTCAAGTGACAGCGAATTAAACTGGTTGTATCTTTAAAAAAAAATAATAATAAAAAAATAAAAAGCATCTGGCCCTCCCACGCATTTCACGTTTCTTTTTCTTTCTTTTTTCTTTCTTTTACTATGTGATGCAGTTATAACAACCCTCTGACAAACCAACTTCATTGCTAATGTTCTTCTTAACTGGTGATTCAAAGATGAAGTGAAAATCAATAATCATAGTAAAAAGGGAGCTCAAGCAAGCATGTCAATATATATACACACAAGTCACAACGCACACACAGATGCGTAACTACACACACACACACACACACACACACACACACACACTTTGACCAGAGTTTTGTTGTTGTTGTTGTAGCAGTAATAATAGTTGTTGCTGTTATTGTTGCTTTTCTTCTTTTTCCTTTTTTTTCTTTCGAAATCATATATTTCTGAGGTATGCAATCTATAGAAAAAAATATTCTAAAAAGGCCAAAGTTCTTAATATCATCGCCACACGCACACCTACCACGCCTAAAATAGCTACGGGCAAATGACTGTGTCTTCTGGAAGAGAGGAAGAAAGGAAGGAAGGAAAAGGTTAAATAATAATAATGATAAATAAAATATTAAAAAAAGGAACATAAAGGAAAGAAATTGGTAGCAGATAATATCGGGTGTGAAGAAAGGGCGTCAGGAAGATGACCAGGTGGGGAAGAAGTAATTTGAAGGGGGGACTTGGGGAAAGAAGTATCGGCCAACTATGTTACTGGATGATGGTGGTGGTGGTGGTGGTCGGCAGGGAAGGACAGGGGGCGAGGGGTGGGAGGGGTGCTCGTGGAGAGTGGTGGTGGGCGTAAATTGGGAGTTGGCGAGGGAGGCTGAAGCGATCACGCCTCGGTAATGACCAGGTCACTGGCTGGGGAACCTGGTGTGTGTGTGTGTGTGTGTGTGTGTGTGTGTCCGTGTGTGTGTGTGCGCGCGCGCGCACGTGCGTGCGTTCGTGCGTGCGTGCGTGCGTGTGCGTGTGTGTGTGTGTGTGTGCTTTCCTTCAGTATTTCTGTGCGGATAGAATATGTTTCAAAGTCTGTGCAAACAGATATCGTCCCTCTCCTCTAAACCCCGCTCCTCTGCTGGACATCCTAAGGCACGCCCCACCACCACCACCATCTCCCTGTCTCTGTCTCTGCCTCTGTCTCTCTCTCCGATATATCTCAATTCTATGACAAGATGTATCTCTTACTGGTTAAAATTAACACAAATGGAGGATTTTAGGTTGCCAAGAAAAGCATATATGTTATATGATCTAGATGTAAAGTGTAAGACAAACTGGGTATCAATGGTGAGAATTGAGTTATATGAAATGGGGTTTGGTTATGTGTGGTTACAGCAGGGAGCAGGAGATATAAATGGATTTATTCGTACATTTCATACTAGATTAACTGATTGCGGATGGCAAGTATGGTCATACCATATTCAAGATAGCGATCGATTTGGGTTTTATAAGCAGTTTGTTTATATGCATTCACTTCCGATATATCTGTCAATGAAGATGGATAAGCATTTGAAATATATTCTGACAATGTTTACATTTGGGATTTCCGATCTCTCTCTTCATCGTTATCGTTATAGTAAATTGAATGATCACCATGCAGATGTCCTGAAGAAAATGAACTTCATTTCGTGTTACGTTGCCCTGCCTTAAATGACCTCAGGCAACAGTTAATTCCACAAAAAATATCATAGACATCCATCTTTGTTTCGACTTTCCTTACTAATGTCATCAACAAATGAAACCATTGTAAGACAGTTCGCTATATAACTGTAAAAGGCATTCAAAATCCACAGTTTGATATGTGATTAATTGTGCTTTATGTGTGTGCATTTGCATTGCTAGATTTGTTGTTAAATGTTTTCTGTTCCACATTGTTTTGAAATGTGACAGTTTGTGTTCACTGATGCCCTTCATGAGGGGCCACGGCCTTTACTGAATAATTCTCTCTCTCTCTCTCTCTCTCTCTCTCTCACACACACACACACACACACACACACACACACACACGTTTCACTCCCCAATCAACCATTCTCTGACAAAAGAAGGAAGGACAGGATGCAAAGAGGGAGAAAGGACAGACGCAGAAAGAAAGACAGGACGAAACAGAGAGAGAGTGACAGGCAGGCAGACAGACGGACAAACAGACAGAACAAGACAAACGTGACCTGACCTCTTCCTTCCATCAGACTGACAACGCCGGTGCTGCTGCCTCCTGGGAGACTTCCAGGCCCGGGCTGGACTGTGACCCTGCTGGGGACCCTCCATGACCTTCACCTTGCCCGACACATCAACAGGGTCATCCGCTGACCTTTCTTTCCCCAGCCTCTGCCTACTCTGCTGACCAGTACAGTCCCTGGGGTCTCTCTCCCTCAGCTTCTGGCTCTCCTTGACCAGGTGTGAAACCGAAACATCCCCCGTTTTACTCAAAGCTGGATGTGCGTTATGAAGACCTGGATGAATGGCATCACATCCGCTGCTTATTTCCGCTTTCTCGACACGAGATCCTGTGTCTGCTGTGAGACTTAACGTTTTTCTCCCATCACGGTTTAGCTCTTGGTTGGGGTGGTGGTTGTTTTGTGGACAGCTTTCACTGACAAGGTCACTGTCCGCGCCCTCTCTGGCATGGTTCTGAGTGGCAGCAGTGTGCCTAAGGCCCTGTCCAGCTCCAACAATCCTGCACTTTTGTTTTTCCAGACCCATCGCCGAAGAAGACCTGCCCAAAATGATCTCGCCATTTTCTTTACCAAACTCCTGCTGCGGTTTCTCCACTTTCGTCAAACAATTGGTGTCTTGAGTCAAGTTGGAGATATTGCCAGCAACGATCATTTCTTGCAACTCCTTCGCCTGTTTCTCCATCTTCATCGTCCCCACGTCTGGCTTGTTCTCCCCCCAAGGAAAATCTACGTCAAAAATCCCCCCGTCTTCGTAACCGTCGACCCTGTCTTTGTTCCAAGACTCTTGAGTATTCATCAAGTCGTGTATTGTCTGACAATCAAAAGCATCAACATCGTTACAGTTCTTCGCTTGAGATGCTGTCTCGTCAGCACTGTCCATGTACACTGTCAGAGCATCTTTCGCTGTACGTTCCCTGTCCTGACCCAAACGTTCTGCTTCATGGTTCCAACATTTTCCTGGTAGTTCCTGAATGTGGTATTCCTGGTCAGCGTTCCCGGAACGTGGGGCTTTCCTGTCGTCGTCCTTGCACAGACAGACGAGGGCGCCGTCACATGTGCCCACAGCTGGCTGTAACTTCTTTGTGCTGTTGTCGTCGTTGTCGTCGTTTTCCAGTTCCTCGGCGATGTCTTCCATCGTGTCCCAGTGACGCTCCAAGTAATACGGTATATCCATTTTGGGGACGATTCCTCTGCTGGCGTAGAGCGTGTACAGCACGCTTGTTGAGAATTCACTCTTTTGCTGGTTATCCCCGCTGTGGATTTATATCACACTTTATGAGGATTCCCTCTTTCTTCTGTTTCTCCTTGGTGTGGATTAATATCACACTTGTTGAATATTCATTCTTTCTCTGGTTATCCCGCTGTGGAATATCACACTCGTTGAGGATTCATCTTTTGCTAGTTATCCCGCTGTGGAATATCACACTCGTTGAGGATTCACTCTTTTGCTGGTTATCCCGCTGTGGAATGATATCACACTTGTTGAGGATTCACTGTTTTGCTAGTTATCCGCTGTGGAATATCACACTCGTTGAGGATTCACACTTTCGCTGGTTATCCCGCTGTGGAATGATATCACACTCGCAGAGGATTCACACTTTCGCTGGTTATCCCGCTCTGGAATGATATCACACTCGTTGAGGATTCACACTTTCGCTGGTTATCCCGCTGTGGAATGATATCACACTCGTTGAGGATTCAGTTTTGCTGGTTATCCCGTTGTGGAATGATATCACACTCGTTGAGGATTCAGTTTTGCTGGTTATCTCGTTGTGGAATGATATCACACTCGTTGAGGATTATCCCGCTGTGGAATGATATCACACTCGTTGAGGATTCAGTTTCGCTGGTTATCTCGTTGTGGAATGATATCACACTCGCTGAGGATTCAGTTTTGCTGGTTATCCCGCTGTGGAATGATATCACACTCGTTGAGGATTCACGCTTTCGCTGGTTATCCCGCTGTGGAATGATATCACACTCGTTGAGGATTCACTGTATTGCTGGTTATCCCGCTGTGGAATGATATCACACTCGTTGAGGATTCACTGTATTGCTGGTTATCCCCGCACCAAAACGCCGTGGCGGTGAGGAGTATCTCCACATCAAAGATCCACGCTGTTGCTCGTGGTTATTCCCAGAAATAACTCGGATATTCCTTTCATTTTTTTTTCTCGACGACTATTCCAGTACACATACAAATGAGGTTATTTCCACGTCGATTCAATCATTTGTTGTTATATCCGTAGAAACAAGTCACTGGTTATATCCGCCGAAATACGTCGATGAAAAATGTTTCTGCGCCGAAGAAATGCACTCTTTCGTTGGTAATCCCGGATTCGAAGTAACGTCACACTGAGGGTTCGCTCGTTTCCGCTTTTCACAAGCATCAAGATTTGAC
>NC_134888.1:9683291-9695791 GCF_041734735.1 Babylonia areolata | reverse complement strand
CAGAAAGATGGACGAACAGACAGACAGAAGAACAGACCGATACAGAAACAGATAAAGAAAAACAGACATACCTACAGAAACAGAAATACGGATGGACAGACAAACAAAAGAACAGGCAAACAGAGAGACAGATATAGAAAGACAGGAAAACCTACAGAAACAGAAAGACGGACAGACAGACAGAAGAACAGACAGACAGAGAGACAGATAAACAGACATACCAATAGAAACAGAAATGCGGATGGACAGACAGACAGAACAGACAGGGAGACAGATATAGAGAGACAGGCAAAGCTATTGAACAGGAAGCTGGACAGACACACAGAAGAACAGAGAGATACAGAAACAGATATAGAAAGACAGGAAAACCTATAGAAACGGAAAGATGGACAGACCGACAGAACATACAGAGACAAATATAGAAAGACACACATACCGACAGAAACAGAAAGACGGACGGACAGACAGACAGAAGAACAGACAGATACAAAAACATATATAGAAATTAGAAAGACAGACATATCTATAGTATTAGAAAGATGGACAAACAGACCGACAGATGAACACACAGAAAGACAGACATACCTAGGGACAGAGATACCTAGGGGCAGACAGACAGAAGAACAAGACAGATACAGAAACAGATACAGAAAGACAAGACATACCTGTAGTAACAGATATAGAAAGACAGACATACCTATAAGAACAGATACAGAAAGACAGACATACCTATAGTAACAGATACAGAAAGACAAGACATACCTATAGTAACAGATATAGAAAGACAGACATACCTATAAGAACAGATATAGAAAAACAGACATACCTATAGTAACAGATACAGAAAGACAGACATACCTATAAGAACAGATATAGAAAAACAGACATACCTATAGTAACAGATACAGAAAGACAGACATACCTATAAGAACAGATATAGAAAAACAGACATACCTATAGTAACAGATACAGAAAGACAGACATACCTATAAGAACAGATATAGAAAAACAGACATACCTACAGTAACAGATACAGAAAGACAGACATACCTATAAGAACAGATATAGAAAAACAGACATACCTATAGTAACAGATACAGAAAGACAGACATACCTATAAGAACAGATATAGAAAAACAGACATACCTATAGTAACAGATACAGAAAGACAGACATACCTATAAGAACAGATATAGAAAAACAGACATACCTACAGTAACAGATACAGAAAGACAGACATACCTACAGTAAAAGATATAGAAAAACAGACATACCTATAGTAACAGATACAGAAAGACAGACATACCTATAAGAACAGATATAGAAAGACAGACATACCTATAGTAACAGATACAGACATACCTATAGTAACAGATATAGAAAGACAAACATACCTACAGTAAAAGATATAGAAAGACAGATATACCTAGGGACAGACAGACAGAATTAGAAGAACACACAGACAGACAGACACGGAAAGACAGACATGCCTAATAGTAACAGATATAGAAAGACAGACATACCTGTAGTAACAGAAAGATGGACGAATAGACCGACAGAAGAACACACAGACAGACAGACACAGAAAGACAGACATACCTACAGAGACAAATATAGAAAGACAGGCATACCTAGGGACAGACAGACATAAGAACACACAGACAGACAAACACGGAAAAACAGACATACCTATAGTAACAGATATAGAAAGACAGACATACCTATAGCAACAGATATAGAAAGACAGACATACCTATAGTAACAGAAAGATGGACGAATAGACCGACAGATGAACACAAAGACAGACTGACACAGAAAGTCTGACATACCTACAGAGACAGATATAGAAAGACAGACATACCTACAGAGACAAATACAGAAAGACAGACATACCTACAGAGACAAATACAGAAAGACAGACATACCTACAGAGACAAATACAGAAAGGCAGACATACCAATAGTAACAGAAAGATGGACGAACAGACCGACAGAAGAACACACAGAGCAGACAGACATAGCCAGGGAAACAGACAGACGGACGGACAGACAGGCAGACAGACTTTGGGGACAAAGCAATGAAGCAGAAGCAGAGCAAATCAATCAGCAGCACTGCGGAGTAGCCAACCCTGTGTGGAAGTGAAAAAGTAAGTGGGGGGGGGGGGAGGGGGCCGGGGGGTAGGGGGGGTGTTGAGAGACACAGTGCTTCATGCGTGAGAGACTGAGTGAGACAGGCAGAGAGTGAGGCAGCGAAAGAGAGGGTGAGGGGCAGGAAAAGAGAGAAACAGACAGGCAGACAGAGTGAGGTGTGAATTATCACTATCAGTAGCTCAAGGAGGCGTCACTGCGTTCGGCACTGCGTTCGGACAAATCCATCTACGCTACACCACATCTGCCAAGCAGATGCCTGACCAGCAGCGTAACCCAACGTGAGATGTGAATGTCAGACAGACAGACAGACAGAGCGAGACATGGAGACAGAGAGAGATAGAGACACTGAGAGACATAGTGAAAGAAAGAGACTGAGAAAGGAGACAGGACAAATGGTCCAAAGTGTTTGGTCGGCCAGGGGCACACATACACAGAGGGTAGTGGGAAGGGGCGTACACTGGCGTAAAATGCAAATCAATTATGTGATAACATTACTTCAAACGCACTGAATACATTTAATTTCATATAAAGACATAAAGAAAGAAAGAATGAGAAAGAGTGGCAGAGTGAGAGAGAGAGAGGGAGAGAGAAAGAGTGCGTGCGTGCATGCTCATAAGCGTGTGTGCAACAGTAGGGAAAGGCAGGAGAAGCGGGCAGAATGAAGTCAATATAAAAAGAAAAAAGAAAGACAGAAAAGAATTAAACGCAACAACACAAAAACCTCTCTAAACACACACACGCGCGCGCACACACACACACACACACACACGCGCGCGCGCGCGCGAATGCGCACGCGCTCACACACACACACACATGTATTTTCAGAGTTCGTCCTCTTCTTTCACCTCCTCGTCCTCCTCTCTCCCCCAAGGTACGGCCGCACATACCATACCATACCTCTACCCTGCACCCCCCCCCCCCCCACCACCACCACCACCCTCTCTCTGTGCTCTCTCTCTCGCACTCTCTCTCTCTCTTTCCGATCCGCCATGAAAAGGCCAGCCATTAAAGGAACAGACAATTCGATTGGATAGGTCCTACAATGACGCCCTGACGTACGTGCCTTTACCAGCCAACAGGCATTACACAGAGGGAGGGAGAGAGAGAGAGTTTGGTGGGGGTGTTTGGGGAGAAAGGTAGTTAGGGGTAGGACATGAGGGGTACAGACACTGGCAATGGAAAGTGAGTGCATGCGCGCGTGTGCGAGTGCCCGTGTGTGAGAGAGAGACACAGAGAGGGGGAGATACAGAGAAGGGGGTGGAGGGAGGGCGGAGTGGAGCAGGGGTGACGTCAGATCACCATGTAAAAGGTGCCAGCTACAAACGGTGTTTGCTACGGGTGATGAGTGGCTGGTTATCAGCAAATGGAACTTCTTTCTCTGTGTTCCTGTCCCTGCACCCCCCCCCCCCCCCCTCTCTCTCTCTCTCTCTCTCTCCTTTCTTCTGTTCTTTGTTCACTTCATTTCTTACACACACACACTATCGTACCCCCCTTATCAAAATTCCCCAAACAAGCGAAACGAAGAAACAAAACCCAACAAAGGAAAAAAACAAAAACAAATCACACGTCTTCTCGTTTCACCAGTTGCATATCACCACCACCCCTTTCCCCTCTCTTTGTTCCCCCCCCCCCCCCACCCCCCAAGCAAGCAGCGACTGAAAGCTTCACAGCACCACTTCCACATCAGATCAGATGGAAGCACTTCACTGTCGTCTTTCACAACAGAAACACTTTCACCATACACACACACTTCACGACCTCCAAACTCCACAACTCCATTTTTCCTTCACCGTTATTTTTCCCTCTCTCTCTCTCTCTCTCTTTACCCTCGACACGGAGCCTAAAAAGAACACGGAAACCTTTTTTTCTCTCTCTCTTTTGACACAAAATATCCCTGTCGCAAGCACCATATGCACACACGCGCGCGTGCGCACGTGCACACACACACAATTGAAGTGACAATGTCCTATATACCTGTGCCACGCTGTCGACCAGGCAGCAGTGTTGGCAGGAAAGACCGAGAGACCCACTCAGCTTGCAGCACTGGCCACACTTCTCTCTGTGTCGGTCTCCTCTCCTCTCTCCCTGTGGTCAGGTTCCGTCATCGGATCCGCGCTGTCTCACAGGTACCCACGATTACGCATCCATTTCTCTCTCTCTCTCTCTCTCTCTCTCTCTCTATCAAATGAAGATAAGATACTTTCACTTGCAAAATATGCATCTGAGGCAATAAATATACGGAAAACGTCCATCATTGGTCCAAATACTCATTAATCAATTAAAAATCAGTATGGGTTTTATGAGGAAAAAAGCATAGATAAAAAGGAAGGGCTGCATTTGGATGGTCTATCTCGACATTGTAATTCTTTGATGTATTTGTATTGATATGATGGGTTTTGATGTTGAGGCATAAATATTTTTTTCATGATTTACATGTACTTTAGTATGTGTTTGTATTGATATGATGTGTGTCGATGTTACATGCGTAAATATTTTTTATATGATTATATTTATCTGTACTTTGTTTTCTGTGTACTGTCCAAACCTTGGATACGAACGACTGAGAAAAGGCACATTACCTCCCTGTCACATGTACTTTAAGCTAATGACAAAGTGCCAAAGTGTTGCAAATCTCTTAATAGTTTATGTTGTTTCAATTCTGGTTTGTTTGTTTTCTTTGTTCCATTCAAACTATTTTGCACCATTTTGTTCTGATTATTACGTACTATGTCGCCAGAGCTTTTCACCTGATGACATTAAACATTTCAGTGTTCAGTGTTTTCTCTCTGTCTCTGTGTCTCCGCCCTGTGCCCCCCCTCCCCAACCCCTTTCCCTCAAATCCTGGCCATCAGTAATGGATTGCTCACCAACTCCTCTCTTTTGTATTCAAACCCACAAACCATTTGCTTTCCACCTGTGTCTTCCTTCTTTGTGGCCATCAGAAGGGGGCTGCGCACTGTCTGTCTGTCTCTCTCACTCCCCCCCCCCTCTCTCTCTCTCTCTTGCTCTCACTCCTCGTAGTATTTCATGAACCGTTGTTTATCATTTCTAGTATCATTTTGAAATTTGATTTTGTTTTCGAATATTTTGAAATGGTATTTGTTCGCTTACCCCTTCATGAACCATTCGTAAAACATTCTGTGTCTGTCTGTTTCGGTCTCTCTCACCCTCTTGCTCGCTCGCACTCATGAAAAGAGCGTGCGCGCGCGCGCGCTCACACACACACACACACGCGCGCGCGCGCGCACGAACACACACACACACACCAACACACGCACACAACGCACACCAACACACGCATACAACGCACGCATGCACAGGCACACACACTCACACACACACACGCTTGCACTCGTGTGTACATACATAAACTCAATGTCATCTACTCTCTCTCTCTCTCTCTCATAATTTTAATCGAGTCTTCAACACTAACAAACCCCAGTGAATGAGGTCGTCGCGCTCCTCTGACATCCCTCCACCCTCTTATCTCCCATCACACCACTCGTCCCTCCCTCCAACACACTCCCCTTCACCACTACCACCAACCACCAACTCCCCCCCCCCCCCAAGCCTTCACCACTACCACCAACTCCCCCACCCCCCCAAAGCCTTCACCACTACCACCAACCTCCAACTCCCCCCCCCCCCCAAGCCTTCACCACTACCACCAACCTCCATCCCACCACCCACCACCACACCACTACCAACAACTCCCCCCCCCCCCCGGGCCCCCCAAAGCCTTCACCACTACCACCAACCTCCATCCCACCCCCCAACCCCTTCACCACTGGGTGGACAGTGTGGAAGTGTCCACTGTCGTTGTCTCAACAGTGCAGTGTGGCTGACAACGGAGCCTGGGGGTCCTCCTCTCCACCTGCCAACTCCATCTTTCCGGTGCACGCTCCACACGTGTTCGTTGTCGCCTCGTATCAGCCAGCATCGTTCCACAACAACAGTACTTCTGATCTCTCACGAGTCGGCTTCTGACGCCTAACCCCGCTCATATGACGTAAATAAACATGCAGACGTCACGAGGTGTTCTGCCCACGTCACAGGCTTTCGAGCTCTGCAGCTCAACTCACTTTGTTCGTTCAGTTTGTGTAGACGAGTACAGGAGCAGTATTGATGAAACAAGATGATTTTTGTTTTTAATTTCCAAAAAAACAGGGTAATTCAAACATGAATTGTTATTCAAACATGAATTGTTATCTACACAAAGAACAAAAACCCCGCATGCTTCAATGCAACACTTTTTGCAGTGGAAAATAATTCTGTAACAACGATAAATATATTTTGATTACACACGTTAACTTTTACTGTCAAACTGTACTTCATTTAAAACAAAAAACCAACAAAAAACCAGGGGGTGGCTTTTTTTCTGAAAGCTGTATCTGGGAAAACAAAGTAAAGAAACAAAACAAAACAAACAAAACAAAACAAAACAAAAGAAAACAACTAAAACTAATCGCAAAGGCAACACAATAAATTACGTTTTTCATGTAAAACGTTCTTTGATGCAAAATTCATGTTGGCTTTTAAAAGCGCTACTGAATTTTAACGGGAGAATTCGCCACACCAAAAAAGCCGGAGTGGATGGTTCTCTCTCTCTCTCTCTCTCTCTCTCTCTCACACACACACACACACACATGCGCGAGCGAGTGCGCGCGTATTCGCGCGCACACACACACACGCACACACACACACCGCGGCGTTTCGATTCAGTGAACACGATTCTCCTTTCGTTAAATAAAACATCAAACAGGAAGAGCTCTGTTCGCTGGCAGAGCAGGTATAATACAGACCCCTCCATGAAACAGTAATGTGTGTGTGTGTGTGTGTGTGTGTGTGTGTGTGTGTGTACGCGCGTGAGAGTGTGCGTATCTGTGTGTCTGTGTAGTGTGTGTGTAGGGGGAAGCTGTACTTTGTACTGGGGAGAGGTGGGAGGGTGTGTGGATGTGTGTGTGTGTGTGTGTGTGTGTGTGTGTGTGTACGAACGTAGGGTTGAGAAACACCGGATGTGTAGATTACTGTGGATGTATATGCAGAAAGACTGCCAGAGGAAGGAGAACCAGTTCTTGCAAACCAAGCAACTCGTACAGAAGAGGCTGCGTGAGATGAAGAACACCTGGTGGGATAGAACGTCCAAAGAGCTTCAGTCCGCTGCTGATGCTCACGACATGACGACCTTGCATGATGGTCTCCGAGCTGTGTATGGGCCGAGAGTCACAGGATCAACCCCTGTCCGAGCCTCGGACCAGACCACCCTCCTGACAGACAAGAAAGACATCCTTGCCCGCTGGGCAGAGCACTTCAACACCCACCTCCACAGGGACTCGTCCGTATCTGACGAGGCAATTGCAGCCCTCCCACAGCTACCAGTCAATGACTCGCTAGCTGCCCCCCCCCCCCCCCACATCCCCCCCCTCCCCCCCCCCCCCCCCCACCAACGTCGAGACCCAGAAGGCACTGAAGCTGACAACGTCAGGAAAAGCACCAGGAGCGGATGGAATCCAGGCTGATATCTACAAGTATGGAGGCGAAGTGCTGACAGACAAGCTGACCGCCATGTTCCAGTCTATCTGGGAGAGAGGGGAGGTCCCCCAGGATTTCAAGGATGCTTCTATTGTCCACATTTACAAACGGAAGGGAGACAAAACATCCTGCGATAACCACCGTGGAATCTCTTTCCTCTGCATCGCCGGCAAGATTTTCGCCCGCATCACACTGAACAGACTGGTTGACCATGTCTCCAACACAGTCATCCCTGAAGCACAGTGCCGCTTCCGCTCAGGCAGGGGAACATGTGACATGGTGTTTGCTGTACGCCAGATGCAAGAGAAGTGCCGTGAGCAGAACAAGGAGCTCCACATGGTCTTTGTAGACCTGACTAAGGCCTTTGACACGGTGAACCGCCATGGTCTGTGGAAGATCCTCCTAAAGTTCGGCTGCCCAGAGAGCCTAATCCAGCTGATTGCGTCTTTCCATGATGACATGCAAGCGAGAGTTCAGGAAAATACTGACATGTCGGATCCGTTCCCTGTGGTAAATGGAGTGAAGCAGGGCTGCGTCTTGGCACCCACACTCTTCTCTGCCATGCTGATTGACGCCTTCCAAGACTGTGACCGGGGCATCTACATTCAGTTTAGCACAGATGGCAAACTTTTCAACTTGTGGCGACTCCATGCCAGGTCCAGGGTGTTTGAGGCACTGATGAATGAGTTCCTCTACGCTGGTGACTGTGCACTTGCTGCACACACCCATGAGGACATGCAGTTTATTATGGACAGGTTCTCAACATCCTGCAGGCGCTTTGGACTCACCATCAGCCTCAGCAAGACCGAGTCCATGTACCAACCGGCTAGCTCACAGAACGCCAGTGCCTCCCCCCCCCCCCCCCCCCTCCCCCCAACCTGCAATCAAGATCAATGACACATAGATCTAGTCAGTCGACAAGTTTTGCTACCTGGGAAGCACCCTATGCAGCAATGGAGCCCTTGATGCAGAAGTGACGCTGCGCATCGCCAAGGCCAGCTCCACCTTTGGCAGACTCAACAACAGGCTGTGGAACAACAAAGGCATCAGGCTCAGCAACAAGATGAAAACCTACAGAGCTGTTGTGCTGACCACCTTGTTGTACTGCTGTGAAACATGGACGACGTATCGCCGTCACATTCAACAACTTCAGCAGTTTCACCACAGATGCCTACGAAAGATCCTCGGCATAAAGTGGCAAGACAGGTCTCCAACCTCCAGGTCCTAGAGAGGAGCGGCCTGCCCAGCATCGAAAGCCTGCTGATCCAGTGCCAGCTACGCTGGACAGGACACATTGTCCGCACGACAGACAGCAGGATCCCGAAGATGCTTTTGTGTGGCCAGCTGAAGGAAGGCCACCGTGAACTTGGAAGACCCTGCAAGCGCTTCAAGGACACCTTGAAGACAAACCTAAAGCCTGTGACATAGACATCGCTTCCTGGGAAACTGATGCCCTTGACCGCTCTCGCTGGAGGATGCTGTGCTCTCGTGACATAAAGGCGTTTGAAAACAAGAGAATGCTGGCTATTAAGGAGAAGCGTGAGCGAAGGAAGCAGGGCTCAACTTCTGGAGACGTTTTCCCTTGCAACACCTGTGGGAAGTGCTGCGCATCCAGAATCGGCCTCTTCTCCCATATGAGGACACACACCGACAGATAAGCCTGCCTGCCTACTCATCCGTCGGACCAACGGGAGACTCCATCATCATATGCAGAAAAACACCGGATTGAAACAATCGTGTTTTCTTTTGCACTGACAGACGTATGTATAAAAAAAAAGTTTTAAAAAAGTACGAGTAAAAAATTAAAGATAAAAACGTTTGTTTTTTTAAGGAGAAAAAGAAAGAATATATTATCAATCATTACTAAAGTGGGTGGGGAGGCCTAAAACTAAGTCCATGTCAACACCAGCCCTACACACACAGACGGACTTTGCTGTGAGCATCAGCTGACTGACAGACAGACCGTCAGAGACTCTGACTGCCTCCTCCACCTCCCTCCCACCACCATCACCGCCCTTGCACTTTGCTGTCTTCACCAAGAGCTCCAAGGCGTCCCTGCTAAATATAGCTTCACCGATCGATGACACCACACACACACACTCTCTCTCTCTCTCTCTCTCTCTCTCCCCTTCCCAATGCCCGTCATCCCTATTCCATCAAGATCAACGACTCACTTGTAAATAGACTCTCTCTCTCTCTCTCTCTCTCTCTCTCTCACGAGTCGAAACACTGGAATATGGCATTGTAGCCCCCCTGTCGAACTGCTCTGACAGCTAAAGCCAGTAAAGTAACAAAGTGTTTCTTATCCCTTATATCATTTGGACTCTCAATCTGGCTTTCTTTTCTGTTCATTGTTATTATGTTTCATTGCTATCACATCACAATCAATGTTCTGATACGCACTCCCACGTCACAACAACTGTACAGCTAATCGCATTAGACAGGTCACCCTCCCCCCCTCTCTCTCTTTCTCTCTCTCTCTTTTCTCTTTCTTCAATCTATCACTCACTGCAATATTATCTTTGTGCCCCCAACTGCATCCTGCCAGGTTGTGTTCTTGTAGTTGTTGTTACAAAAGAATGTTATTGGTACAACCTGCTGCTAATATTTTGTTTTCGTTATTGTAGCTGGTCTTGCTGCACACCCTGATGTGTTGACACTGTGATCTCTATGAGCGGCCTTTCAAAGAACAAGCGGCATTTCAAGGAAAACATAATTCCGAAGTTGACATTTCAGCCAACCCCTGTCTCCAAGAACAACGAACGCAGATTCAGGGGGAGACGAGGCTTGTTAACTGAAACACATCAACAGCCACGCGTAGCACCAACACACACACACACACACACACATAAATACACACTATGTGGTGAAGCGCTTTGTGGCTCAGTCCGCAAGCTTTGACACCTCATCAAAACTGACACTGAAACCTCCACGGTACCCCAACACCAGTGGCATCGCTGACTGAACAGCCCCCTCCCCTCCTCCCCCCACCACAGCGTCTCTCTTCCACCTCCTCCCTCCCCAGTTTTCACTCCCTCCACACTGTTTTCCCAACGTTCCCTGCCCCTCTTCCCCCGCTTCAACTCGTGAAGATCAACCACACACTGTCGGTCTGTCTCGGAGGGGCTATGGCCTAATCAAAACAATAATCATTCGCATTTTGTCTGTCTGTCTGTCTGTCTGTCTGTCTGTCTGTCTGTATGTGGAGAAATTCTGTGTAATGTCCCGTCGCACACCCTGGTGATTGTTGACATTTCGTCACAGAACTGATTTTTACATTTGACTATTATCGTTTAGAAAAAGAGGGGGTGGGGGGGGGTGAAAGGTGAAATGACTATGTATCTCTGTTGTATGTAACTCTGTGTGTGTGTGTGTGTGTGTGTGTGTGTGTGTGTGTCGGTCTATCCGTCTGTCTGTCTACAACCCCCACCCCCACCCCTCTCTCTCTATGCCTGTCTTTCCGTCTTTCCTTGACTCTCTTCTTCTCCAAGTACGTGTGTATGTGTTTTTCCCCTCCCCCATTCTCCACTGTGTTTCCTGAAGTCAAATCACGGAAAGTGGGAAGGGTGGGGGGTGTTCAAGGTGGAGTGGATGATGTTCAGAAAGCAACGTGTCAACGATTGTCGCCTTGTGAGCAGTCATCGGAACTGGGGGTGGTGGGAGGCAGGGGGGGGGGACTGGGGGTGGTGGGAGGCAGGGGGGGGGGGAACTGGGGGTGGTGGGAGGCAGGGGGGGGGGACGAGAGGGTCTGTTGTCACACAAGCTGGTGAGACGAATCGAAACTTTTCAAATCAGCTCTTGTGGATTTTGTTTTCCTGGTGTTCGTTTGTCTTCTCTGTGCGTGTACGTGTGCGTAGGTGAGCGCGCGTATGCGTTCGTGTGTGTATGTATGAGTGTGGGTGTGTCTGTCTTTGTGTGTGTCTATGTGTCTGTACTCTGTGTACTAGTATTTGTGCGTGTGAGTGTGTATATGCACGTGAACATGTGTGTGTGTGTGTGTGTGTGTGTGTGTGTGTGTGTGTGTGTGTGTGTGTGTGTGTGTGTGTGTGTGTGTGTGTGTAAAAACTACACATAACAGATTTTTTCAAAAAGCACAAAACACAAACGAATACTTGGTGCAAAAAACAAGAAAACAAAATCTCTTGTCAACAACAATATCACAGACTTCTGTCGAAACAAAAACTGCACCCAAACAGCTGACCTACAAACAGGTGCCACTGTCACCACACTGCAAACCAGACTGCTCCTCACCACCATCACCACACAGACATGTCTCTCCATGAGAGAGAGAGAGAGGGAGGGGTTTGGGGGGGAGTATCAGTATCAGTAACTCAAGGAGGCGTCACTATCTTCCGACAAATTCATACAGGCTACACCACATCTGCTAAGCAGATGCCTGACCAGCAGCGTCACCCAACGCGCTTTGAGAGAGAAAGAGAGAGAGGGGTGGGGGAGAAGAGAGAGAGAGGGGATGTCAACGGCATCCGACAATCAAGTCAGAAGCGGTATGACCCAGGGGGTGACTGCAGAGGGCACACTGGGTGTTCTGTCCACAGCAGTCTGATGAATCGCGACACGACTGGTGGGCCCCGTGCAGGAGCGAATAATCACCCCCACCCCCTCGCCCCCTCTGGGGACACTGCCTCCTGTCGCCCGCACACCCTTCGTCCTCCTCTTTCCCTCATCCTCCCCCACCCGCCCAATCCATCACAATATCGTCTCCATCTTCCTCCCCCACCCGCCCAATCCATCACAATATCGTCTCCATCTTCCTCCCCCACCCGCCCAATCCATCACAATATCGTCTCTTTCTTCCTC
>NC_134888.1:9660791-9675791 GCF_041734735.1 Babylonia areolata | reverse complement strand
AGGGAAGAAGAAGAGAGTCGGTGGCACAGACAGACAAGAAAAAACAAACAAGAAATAAAGACAAGAAAGGGGGGGGGGGAAGAAAGAACAGAAGGGTATGGAGAAAGACATACAGACACAGAGAGACAGACAGACAGACAGACAGAGGCAGACAGAGAGGGAGGGGGGAGGAGTAGACAGAAAGTCCCCACCCCCTCAATAACTCAGCCCATATCTGAAGAACAGCAGACCCCGTCTTCAAGTAAGTGAACGATGCTCACATCATTCTGATGTATCTTCGTACAACAAAAACCCTGAACCACATTCACCACCCTTTCTCTGCGATCGCTGTCTCCCCCCCCCCCCCCCCCTCCCCCCTTCTTCCCTCCTTTCCCCACTTCAGCTTTCTCTTTCGCTCTTTTTTTTCTCCTTATAACTTTCCAGAAGGAAAGGTTATTTTGCGGATTTAACAAGAGCTCTTCGCAGAACGGCAATGGAAGAATTGTGTCCTTTGTCGAATGGGAGATATCAAAAATGCAACAATAATAAATCCAACAGAAATGAATACTACAATAAACAATGTTATTACGTGAGTCTCTCTCTCTCTCTCTCTCTCTCTCTCTCTCTCTGTCTGTCTGCCCCCCCCCCCTCTCTCCCTCTCTGGTGTGGTCTCGTTTCTACCCCCACTGCAACGTCATCCAAACAGCACCAGGGACACACAGGGATGGTGAGCAGCAGAAGGTGGAGTGAGAGAAAGGGTGGATCAAGAGGTAGAGGGAGACAGAGGCAGAGAGAGACAGAGGGAGACAGAGGCAGAGGGAGACAGAGAGAGACAGAGGAAGACAGGCAGAGAGAAACAGAGAGAGACGGAGACAGAGGCAGAGGGAGACAGAGAGAGACAGAGGCAGAGGGAGACAGAGAGAGACAGAGGCAGAGGGAGACAGAGGCAGAGAGAGACAGGGGCAGAGGGAGACAGAGAGAGACAGAGGCAGAGAGAGACAGGGGCAGAGAGAGGCAGAGGGAGACAGAGACAGAGTGAGACAGAGGGAGACAGAGGCAGAGGGAGACAGAGGCAGAGGGAGACAGAGGCAGAGAGAGACAGAGGCAGAGGGAGGCAGAGGGAGACAGAGGCAGAGAGAGACAGAGGCAGAGAGAGACAGAGGCAGGCAGAGAGAGACAGAGGGAGACAGAGGCAGAGAGAGACAGAGGCAGAGAGAGAGACAGGGAGACAGAGGTAGAGAGAGACAGAGGGAGACAGAGGCAGAGAGAGACAGAGGCAGGCAGAGAGAGACAGAGGGAGACAGAGAGAGACAGAGGGAGGCAGAGAGAGACAGAGGGAGACAGAGGCAGAGAGAGACAGAGGCAGGCAGAGAGAGACAGAGGGAGACAGAGACAGAGGGAGACAGAGGCAAAGAGAGACAGAGAGAGACACAGGGAGACAGAGGCAGAGAGACAGAGGCAGAGAGAGAGACAGGGAGACAGAGGCAGAGGGAGACAGAGGCACAGAGACAGGGAGACAGAGGCAGAGAGAGAGACAGAGGCAGAGAGAGACACAGGGAGACAGAGGCAGAGGGAGACAGAGGCACACACACACACACACACACACACACACACACAGATCAATGAGAGACATGGACGCATATGCACACACACACATGCACGCACGCACGCGTGCGCGCGCGCGCACACACACACACACACAGATAAGAGAGAGATCAGAGAGAGACTGAGACAGCAATGAAGACATGAGAGGCCAGACAGACAGACAGATATAGGAGCAGACAGACAGACATAGGAGCAGACATACAGACAGACATAGGAGCAGACAGACAGATAGACATAGGAGCAGACAGACAGACAGACAGACATAGGAGCAGACAGACAGACAGACAGACATAGGAGCAGACAGACAGACAGATAGACATAGGAGCAGACAGACAGACAGATAGACATAGGAGCAGACAGACAGATAGACATAGGAGCAGACAGACAGACAGACAGACATAGGAGCAGACAGACAGACAGACAGACATAGGAGCAGAGGATACAGGACAACACACGCAGTCCTCTGTGACAGACACACAGACAGAGACACGCAGAGGCAGAGAGAGACACGACCGAGACAGACAGACACAGACAGAGAAAGGAAGGGAGGAAGAACTCACTATTCGAAGACCATGTAGAGCATGCCCTCTGAGCTGTAGGTCTCCAGTAGCTCCACAATGTGGGGGTGTTTCAGCATGTGGCATATTGTTGCCTCTCTCTTCAGGTCTGTAACATTACCATCATCGTCTTCATCATCATCATATTCATCATCACCATCATCAACATCATCATCAACATCATCATAGTCACCATCATCATTCCAAAGCGCAGTGCTTCAGCAAGTGGTGTTTCCTCGCTGTCACCATTGTAAACTTCATTGTGAACAACAATGGAAGACACAGGACAGCAGGTCCAACAATGGAAGACACAGGACAGCAGGTCCAACAATGGAAGACACAGGACAGCAGAACCAGCAATGGAAGACACAGGACAGCAGATCCAACAATGGAAGACACAGGACAGCAGATCCAACACGTCCACAACACTGTCCAGTCTGCCTACGTTCGCGTACAGTGTCGTCATCAGGCTTCTCCAACGAAGACAAAAAAAAAAAAAAAAAAAAAAGACAGACAGAACGTACTGATTACTTGTCCGCGATACTTTCTGACTCATCGTGTCCTCATGTCCTGTCCTCAACTTCCTTCCAGCCCTGTCCTTTCCTGTCCACCATAAACCCTGCTCCCCCCCGACCCCCCGCCCCCAATACACCCAAAATCCTGTCCACCATTCTTGCCCCCCCCCATCCCCCCTGTCCTGCCCATCCCGCGCTGTCCTCTTGTCCTGACGTCACGCTGCATCCTATCCTGTCCCGTCCTGTCCTGTTCTGGTTTCATACATCAGCCTCACCCCACACCCTTCCTCTTTTCATTTTTACCCCACCTCTTCGATAGTATACCGTGACAACATGCTTGCTTGGTCGTCCTCTGAGAGAGAGACAGAGAGACAGAGATCACCACACCGCATTGTTTCTGCCTGCAAGCTGTGTCTGTCCCGTTCTCTGCTTTTTACCTGATTAAAGAGATGGGTGACGCATGCGCGCGCGCGCACGCGTGTGTGTGTATGTGTGTGTGTGCGCGCGCGCGCGCTCAAGCGTGTATATGTGTGTGTGTGTGTGTGTGTGTGTGTGTGTGTGCGTGCGTACGCGCGCGCGATTGTGTGTTTGTGTGTGTGCGAGCGCGCCCGCGCGCATGCACACGCGTATGTGAACGAATGGTTCTGTTCATGCCTGGTTGCACGCATGGGTGCTCAGACGTGAGCCGGCACGTGCATGTGCGTGCACTTACCTCATCTCACGCAAACACACTCCTGCACGAACGCGTCAAGTCCCCCCCACCCTCCCCCTCCCTCCCCCTCCAAAAAAAAAAATAAATAAATAAATAAAGCGAAACTAGTGTCGATAAGACCCAGCGAGCACGTTCAGTCAGCAGTCCTGCCGAAATGTTGTCCCCTGAATTTTACTCTGCGGCGCCACAGCCAAAGGGAAGTAACTATCTTTATCCCAGCCGAAAATCGCGAAATGTTCCACTGCCTGGGTTCTGTCCCCTTCATTGCACTGCAAAAGCGAGTGCAGCTATTCGGGTTTGTCCGAAATCAGAAGAAAGCTAGGTTGTGTCACTACCAGCCCGTCAAAACATAGCTGAAAACTCGAAATGACCGGCGCAATAGCCGGTTGTTTAAAGCGGGTCCCGGGTTCGAATCTCGATGATGGCGCCTGGTGGGTAAAGGGTGGAGATTTTTCCGATCTCCTAGGTCAACATACGTGCAGACCAGCTCGTGCCTGAACCCCCCTTCGTGTGCATACGCACGCAGATCAAATACGCACGTTAAAGATCCTGTAATCCATGTCAGTGTTTGGTGGGCTATGAAAACTAGAACATACCCAGCATGTACATCCCCGAAAACGGAGTGTGGCTGCCTATATGGCGGGGGAAAGAGAGAAATGACAGACAGTGAGAGGACAAGAAAGAGAAACACGGAGAAGTGAGACCAAAAGACAGACTGACGGACAGGCAGGCAGACAGACAGACAGACGGACGGACAGGCAGGCAGACAGACAGACAGACGGACGGACAGGCAGACAGACAGACAGACAGACGGACGGACGGACAGGCAGACAGAGTCCCCATGAAGCAGGGCCAGCAGAGTGGGGCCGGGGAGGGAGGCAGGAGGACCGGACACTGCCCACTTACCCTCTATGCTCAGCCCCGGGGAGGAGGTGAACTTGGACACGTCCACGATTTTCACGGCGAACTGCTGCTGGGTCTCCCTGTGCAGGCAGCGCCGGACCAGGCTGAAGGGGCCCCTGCCAACACACACACACACACACACACACACACACACACACACACACATCTCTGTAATGTCTCACGTGTGTCTTTCAAAGCTACATCCTTATCAACGTCATCAAGTAACATGTTCTCCAATTCTTTTGGGCGTACACGAGAAATCAATGGCGTTAGCAGTACTTTCAGAATTTGGAAGAAACCTGGCAACAGTGAAATTAACTGCCAAGTTGACAAGACACCGGGTACACATAATCCGAAGGGACTACTGTGGAATACATAACAAAGAACACTGGGTATAACAATTGGCTGCAATTCATCAAAAACATCTTAACCAAACTAAGTCTTACTCCTTTATGGAATAAACAATAAGACACTGGGTAAAACAGACTAAAATCTGTCATATCTAGTAAACTTGAAGAAAAGTAGATGGAGCATGGAAACAAAGATAAGGTAGAATGCATGGAAACAGAAGATAAATGAGTAAATTCAGAATCAGTGCTGACACACCATGGACAAAGGGCCAGAACACCAAGGGCCAGAACCACGTTTGTGCCTGTGGACCCCAGAGTTCAGTTTTCTCCCTTACAGTTGCACACAACAGGAGGGGGAACAGTCAACCGTTTGAAAAGTGTGTGTGTGTGTGTGTGTGTGTTTGTGTGTGTGTGTGTGTGTGTGTGTGTGTGATGTCCCTCGAAAAGTGTAATTTATGTGTTTTAGTGTTTATGTGCGTGGTCGGGCGCGCGCGCGCGCGCGCGTACGTGTGTGTGTGTGTGTGTGTGTGATGATAGTTCAGTCTTTGTCAGTGCGCGCCTGCGTGCGTGTGTAAGTGTGTGTGTGTGTGTGTGTCTGTGGCACACACAAGGCGCACAGATCAGCAAAAGAAACTGACGCACAGACAGCACGGCTGCACGCAGGGGAAAATCCAACAGGATAAAACACCTGCAGTATGAACATCCATGTGACGTAACAGAGGAAAAACAAAACACCTGCAGTATGAACATCCATGTGACGTAACAGAGGAAAACAAAACACCTGCAGTATGAACAGCCATGTGACGTGACAGAGGAAAAACAAAACACCTGCAGTATGAACAGCCATGTGACGTAACAGAGGAAAAACAAAACACCTGCAGTATGAACAGCCATGTGACGTGACAGAGGAAAACAAAACACCTGCAGTATGAACAGCCATGTGACGTAACAGAGGAAAAACAAAACACCTGCAGTATGAACAGCCATGTGACGTGACAGAGGAAAAACAAAACACCTGCAGTATGAACAGCCATGTGACGTGACAGAGAAAAAACAAAACACCTCCAGTATGAACAGCCATGTGACGTGACAGAGAAAAACAAAACACCTGCAGTATGAACAGCCATGTGACGTAACAGAGAAAAAACAAAACACCTGCAGTATGAACAGCCATGTGACGTAACAGAGAAAAAACAAAACACCTGCAGTATGAACAGCCATGTGACGTGACAGAGAAAAACAACAACATAAACATTACGAGAGTGAGAGAGGGCCGGGGGGTGGGGGGTGGGGGGGCAGGATAGGAGACAGACGGACAGAGACAGATAGACAGACAGATAGACAGACAGATTATTTGCAGACAAACAAGCCGACATACTGAAGCCCCCACAGCCACTAGAAAAAGTCAAACGCACACAAAAAAGTTCAACGAAGCAACTAAAACCGACAAAGCCCATGCCCAAGCATCGTCACAGCACTGCTGTGAAAAACACTTACATAGCGCCATTTAAACAGAAGCCGACTTGTGTTGTCAACAGAAAGGTCATATGTGACAGCGCATAAATACATTTCTTCCGCGAAAATCTCAGTGTTATGTGTGTGTGTGTGTGTGTGTGTGTGTGTGTGTGTGTGTGTGTGTGTGTGTGTGTGTGTGTGTGTGTGTCTTTCCCTCCCTCTCCTCCCCCTTGTACGCAGCTGAAACGGAACGTGCACTTAAATCGAAAAAAAAAAAATCAACTTTTCCGTATCTTCACTTACTGTTGTTATCTTCTTTTACGGTTCACACCTCTTTGGGATACATGTTTGTCTGATTAGGTAGATAGGTAGACAGATAGATAGACAGATAGACAGACAGACAGATAGATAGATAGATGGATAGATAGATGTTTCGTCTTTTGAAGTAGCGTTTTTCGTTCGTTTCTTGTGTGGTATCTTTCGACGTGCAACGAACTTTAACTGTGTGCCGTGATTATTTGAAAAAGGTGAACAAGTGAGGAGTGGGTCATCGTCACAAAGAAATGAGCTCAGCTGGCGTTTCACTGGCGGGTCAAACCTTTGGACAAACGAAGGGTTTCAGTGTGAGGCAAAGTCCTCTCAAATTTCAGGACCGGGTTCTGTTCTTTCTTTCTTTTTCCCCCGAGGATACACTCAACGTCTCTATTACAAAAAAATCACAAGACTGACAAACAGACGAGTCAGATAGAAAGTCGCCTTCTTGGGGACCCCAGAAAAGAAATGTTCGGAGTTCGACGTTTGGTGTGTTGAAGGTCAGGTCCATCCATTATCCGCTCCGGAAAGCCGTCATAACGATTCCTTCGCTTCCACTGAACTGCGTGGCGCATACTTCTTTCTTCCCTCCCTCTCCGCTCTGTTACCACGAGCTCGCTTTCCTCTTCTCTTTTCGGCGTACACTTAGAGAGACAGACAGACAGACAGACAGACAGAGAGGGGCTTGAGTGACAGACAGAAAGAGAGAGAGCGAGGAGGTGGGGTGGATGTACTTTTTATCCAAAAGGCGGACATAGAAATCTTTTTCTTTTTCTTTTTCTCAACCAACGATCTGGTAATGGCTCTGGGGTTGTTGCTTTTTTATCGTACACACAAAAAGCACAACAGTACCATCAGTGTAGCCTAGAGAAGAAGCAACAAGATCTGCTTCTGTGATGAAGATAATCCACGGTCTTTACACGGTCCGTCTGTGTGTCTGTTTGTACGTCCATCGCTTCATTCATCCGTCTCCTACAGTCATTCTTTCCTTCTTCGTCTTTTGACGAGAATTTCCCGAGACGATGTTATTCAGAGGCTTCAAGATCTTGTGATGTTTATTCCTTGAAATCTCACCGTCCGGAATAATCAACACACCATGAAAAATCAAGAATGAATAAAATAAAGAAACCATTATTAATTACCACGGATAGTTTGCGCACATGCTTCCAACTCACCACATTCCAAGAACTGATTTTCACCGTTTCCCATCATTAGCCCCGAGAAAGAATTGAGACGGTTGAAATGGTCTCTATAAATACATCACACGCCGAGGAAATATTTCAGAACGGGGCATGAGGGGTGTGGAAATATTTCAGAACGGGGCACGAGGTGGGGAAATATTTCAGAATGGGGCATGAGGTGGGGAAATATTTCTGAACGGGGCACGAGGGGTGGGGAAATATTTCTGAACGGGGCACGAGGTGGGGAAATATTTCTGAACGGGGCACGAGGTGGGGAAATATTTCTGAACGGGGCACGAGGTGGGGAAATATTTCTGAACGGGGCACGAGGTGGGGAAATATTTCTGAACGGGGCACGAGGTGGGGAAATATTTCAGAACGGGGCACGAGGTGGGGAAATATTTCAGAACGGGGCACGAGGTGGGGAAATATTTCAGAACGGGGCATGAGGGGTGGGGAAATATTTCAGAACGGGGCATGAGGGGTGGGGAAGAAAGAAACGAGCAAGGACGCCATGGAAGAATGGAAGAAAGGAAGAAATGTAAGTAAAACAAACGAAATGTCGAACGAGGCAAGAGGGCTCGAGCACTCACACAGACTTTTCAAAAGAAAATCTACAAACGCAAAAAGACAAGAAAACTTTAAAACCCCATACCGCAAGAAATGTGAAACTCCTTACAGCCAATCTCTGTCAGCTTCAGGTCATATTTCTACATGTTTTAAAATCCATCCAAAAATCATACTATGTATGCGAGAAAAATAACGAAAGAAAAAAAAAGATATCAAACATTCACAGGAAGTGAACACACAGTCTGTATCCACTGAGTCCATGGCTCAGCACAGGAAGTGAATACATAGCCTATATCCACGGAGTACAAGTGCCAGTTGCATTGCTTGGAACTAACTTTTTGACAGTTACACGTGACTAAATGCCTACGTTGACCGAACTAGGCCATTGGTTAGTTCCATACTACACACACAGTTAGTAGTGGGTTACGACCATACTAGGCTCTTCCGTCCGAGCAATGCAACGGCTCCAGTGCTCAGCATAAGTCAACACACAGCCTGTATCCACTATGTCCATGGCTCAGCACAGCAAGTGAACACACAGCCTGTATCCACTATGTCCAGTGCTCAGCACAGCAAGTGAACACACAGCCTGTATCCACTATGTCCATGGCTCAGCACAGCAAGTGAACACACAGCCTGTATCCACTATGTCCAGTGCTCAGCACAGCAAGTGAACACACAGCCTGTATCCACTATGTCCAGTGCTCAGCACAGCAAGTGAACACACAGCCTGTACCCACTGTGTCCAGTGCTCAGCATAGCCAGTGAACACACAGCCTGTATCCACTATGTCCATGGCTCTGCACAGGAAGTGAACACAGCCCATATCCACTGTGTCCAATGCTCAGCATAGCAAGTGAACACACAGCCTGTATCTACTATGTCCAGGGCTCAGCACAGCAAGTGAACACACAGCCTGTATCTACTATGTCCAGGGCTCAGCACAGCAAGTGAACACATAGCCTGTATCTACTATGTCCAGGGCTCAGCACAGCAAGTGAACACACAGCCTGTATCTACTATGTCCAGGGCTCAGCACAGCAAGTGAACACACAGCCTGTATCTACTATGTCCAGGGCTCAGCACAGCAAGTGAACACACAGCCTGTATCTACTATGTCCAGGGCTCAGCACAGCAAGTGAACACACAGCCTGTATCTACTATGTCCAGGGCTCAGCACAGCAAGTGAACACACAGCCCATATCCACTGTGTCCACTGCTCAGCACAGGAAGTGAACACATAGCCTATATCCATCGAGTCCAGAGCTCAGCATAGAAAGTGAACACACAGCCTATATCCACTGAGTCCAGAGCTCAGCACTGGAAGTGAACACACAGCCTATATCCACTGAGTCCAGAGCTCAGCATTGGAAGTGAACACACAGCCTATCTCCACTGAGTCCAGAGGTCAGCATAGGAAGTGAACACACAGCCTATAACCACTGAGTCCAAGGCTCAGCATAGGAAGTGAACACAAAGCCTATATCCACTGAGTCCAGAGCTCAGCATAGGAAGTGAACACACAGCCTATATCCACTGAGTCCAAGGCTCAGCATAGGAAGTGAACACAAAGCCTATCTCCACTGAGTCCAGAGCTCAGCATAGGAAGTGAACACACAGCCTATATCCACTGAGTCCAAGGCTCAGCATAGGAAGTGAACACACAGCCTATATCCACTGAGTCCAGAGCTCAGCAATGGAAGACGGGGCCCAGTCCTCCCCTTTCGCCATTTCTCCCCAACACAAGGCAGGTTCCCAGTCACACCTGGGTGGAGTCAGGAAGTGAGGAGTGGTCAGGAAGTGAGGAGTGAAGTGAAGTGAGGAGTGAAGTGAGGAGTGAAGTCAGGAAGTGAGGAGTGGTCAGGAAGTGAGGAGTGAAGTGAAGTGAGGAGTGAAGTGAGGAGTGAAGTCAGGAAGTGAGGAGTGAATTGAGGAAGTGAGGAGTGAAGTGAGGAGTGAAGTCAGGAAGTGAGGAGTGAAGTGAAGTGAGGAGTGAAGTCAGGAAGTGAGGAGTGAAGTCAGGAAGTGAGGAGTGAAGTGAAGTGAGGAGTGAAGTCAGGAAGTGAGGAGTGAAGTGAAGTGAGGAGTGAAGTGAAGTGAGGAGTGAAGTCAGGAAGTGAGGAGTGAATTGAGGAAGTGAGGAGTGAAGTGAGGAGTGAAGTCAGGAAGTGAGGAGTGAAGTGAAGTGAGGAGTGAAGTCAGGAAGTGAGGAGTGAAGTCAGGAAGTGAGGAGTGAAGTGAAGTGAGGAGTGAAGTCAGGAAGTGAGGAGTGAAGTGAAGTGAGGAGTGAAGTGAAGTGAGGAGTGAAGTCAGGAAGTGAGGAGTGAAGTGAAGTGAGGAGTGAAGTCAGGAAGTGAGGAGTGAAGTGAAGTGAGGAGTGAAGTCAGGAAGTGAGGAGTGAAGTCAGGAAGTGAGGAGTGAAGTCAGGAAGTGAGGAGTGAAGTCAGGAAGTGAGGAGTGAAGTGAAGTGAGGAGTGAAGTCAGGAAGTGAGGAGTGAAGTGAAGTGAGGAGTGAAGTCAGGAAGTGAGGAGTGAATTGAGGAAGTGAGGAGTGAAGTGAAGTGAGGAGTGAAGTGAAGTGAGGAGTGAAGTCAGGAAGTGAGGAGTGAAGTGAAGTGAGGAGTGAAGTCAGGAAGTGAGGAGTGAAGTGAAGTGAGGAGTGAAGTGAAATGAGGAGTGAAGTCAGGAAGTGAGGAGTGAAGTGAAGTGAGGAGTGAAGTGAAGTGAGGAGTGAAGTCAGGAAGTGAGGAGTGAAGTGAAGTGAGGAGTGAAGTGAAGTGAGGAGTGAAGTCAGGAAGTGAGGAGTGAAGTCAGGAAGTGAGGAGTGAAGTGAAGTGAGGAGTGAAGTCAGGAAGTGAGGAGTGAAGTGAAGTGAGGAGTGAAGTCAGGAAGTGAGGAGTGAAGTGAAGTGAGGAGTGAAGTGAGGAAGTGAGGAGTGAAGTGAAGTGAGGAGTGAAGTGAAGTGAGGAGTGAAGTCAGGAAGTGAGGAATGAAGTCAGGAAGTGAGGAGTGAAGTGAAGTGAGGAGTGAAGTCAGGAAGTGAGGAGTGAAGTGAAGTGAGGAGTGAAGTGAAGTGAGGAGTGAAGTCAGGAAGTGAGGAGTGAAGTGAAGTGAGGAGTGAAGTCAGGAAGTGAGGAGTGAAGTCAGGAGTTAATTAGATCATTGTTTTTGTTGCTGTTATTCTTCTTTACTCTGTTCCTTCATATCTTCTCCTCCTCATCATCATCAACATCGTCATCATCTTCATCTTCTACACGACAAATTCGAAGAAAAGGCCATGCATATAATCTCAATCCTTCAGGAATCAAGTTCCCCCTGTCCCCATTCTTCCGCTTTTCAATCAAGGGCGGAGAAAAAAAAGACACATTCGTCAATTTACTAACTTTTATCGATTCAGTTTCTCTATGTTGAAGGTGCAGTGAAATGCACTACCCCCAAATTTAACTGGTGGGAGGGGAGGGGAGGGGAGGGAAGTGGGATGAACAATGAAGACCCTGCCGACATGAAGACCCTTAATAGGGGCGGGTGGAATGCACAGAAGGGAGGAAGGGGTGGAAGGAAGACCAGGGCGGAATGGTTGGGGGGGGTCCGAAGGAAAAGGCATGCCATCACTTTATGCTAATGCACTTCCTTGGATTTCCAGGGAAGGTTGGTGTGCTGGGCCCGTGATTGAATTGTGGTGAACGGAGCCACTTTAGTGCTGTCAGGATGGAGAGAGACGGACGGTGGGCGAGAAAAGAGAGGGAAGGGAGAGGGAAGTATTTATACCGAAAGAGAGAGAGAGAGGGGGGGGGGAGGGAGGAAGGGAGTAAGAAGGAGACGGGGTGAAAGAGGAGAGAAAGATGGTGAGAAAGCGAGGAAAGGGGATGAGGTGTGGGGAGCGAGAGACCGTGTCACATCCACCTGCTGGTTTGAGAGTTGTACAGTTCACACGTGCGTTTACACCACGTGAGGACAAAGAGGACAGAGACAGAGACTTGTGGGAAGGGGAAGGGGGGAAACAGACACAGCTGTGAGATCAGTCGACAGACAGGGATGTAAGACCACCCGATTAATCTCTGAGGAAAATAACTGTCGCTAGGAGTGATTATTAATCGTTGGATTATTGTGACGAGAACGACTGTGGCTTGGAATCTGTGTCATCAGATTCTGACTGTCCTCCGTGACATCTTTGTGTCTCTGAAGGTAACCACTCTTCTTTCTAGTTCAAAACACGTGGCATGCACGTGTGCGGTGCGTGCAGGTTTATGGCAGTGTTACCTTATTTCACTTGCACTGAATCAACTGTGCTGTTTCCCGATAGTATATTTTGTAAAGCTTTATGTTCTGAGCATGCATTTAGCCATTCTTCTTTTTGCCCATTACATTCATGTATGCACTGTGTTGAACTGATCCCCCTCACCATCTCTCCCCCCCACCCACCCCTCTCTCTCTCTTTCTTTGTGTTTTCACTTCCTGCAAATGCGGCACAACTAGGTGTTCCTTATTTTATGCGAGGATATGCATAAAGAGAATGAATGTGTTGGGAGGAAAGAGGACATGCACATTTTCACGTGGTGATACAAGTATTCAGCGTAAGTCAAAAAACATTAGTCCTGGGACTCTATCTCTCTGTCTCTCTCCCTCGCCGAACCCCAGTCTCTCATCTCCCCTCCCCCCAATCATCATCCCACAGTCACATGACAGTCATCATTCCAGTCACATGACAGTCATCATCCCACAGTCACATGACAGTCATCATCCCACAGTCACATGACAGTCATCATCCCAGTAACATGACAGTCATCCCACAATCACATGACAGTCATCATCCCACAGTCACATGACAGTCATCATTCCAGTCACATGACAGTCATCATCTCACAGTAACATGACAGTCATCATTCCAGTCACATGACAGTCATCATCTCACAGTAACATGACAGTCATCATCTCACAGTAACATGACAGTCATCATTCCACAGTCACATGACAGTCATCATTCCAGTCACATGACAGTCATCATCCCACAGTCACATGACAGTCATCATCCCAGTAACATGACAGTCATCCCACAATCACATGACAGTCATCATCCCACAGTCACATGACAGTCATCATCCCAGTCACATGACAGTCATCCCACAATCACATGACAGTCATCATCCCACAGTCACATGACAGTCATCCCAAAGTCACTTGACAGTCATCGTCCCACAGTCACATGACAGTCATTATCCCACAGTCACATGACAGTCATCATCCCACAGTCACATGACAGTCATTATCCCACAGTCACATGACAGTCATTATCCCACAGTCACATGACAGTCATCATTCCAGTCACGTGACAGCATTCATCCCACAGTACCATGACAGTCATCATCCTAGTCACATGACAGTCATCATCCCACAGTCACATGACAGTCATCCCACAATCACATGACAGTCATTCTGTCCAAGACTGATCAGCTGGACTCCGATTAACGCCCTAAAAAAATCCGTCACTCTGTGTGTGTGTGTGTGTGTGTGTGTGTGTGTGTGTGTGTGTGCGTGCGTGCGTGTGTGTGTGTGTGAGTGAGAGAGATTGAGGGAGAGTGTGTGTGTGTGTGGAGAGAGAGTGAGAGAGGGGGGACGTGGGTGGGGAGGGGTGGTCCGTGCACGCTCATGCGTGTGTCTGAATGTGTGTGTGTGTGTGTGTGTGTGTGTGTGTGTGTGTGTGTGTGTGTGTGTGCATGCGCGTGCGAGAGAGAGCGCGCGCGTGTGTGCGTGCATTCGAACGCGTGTACATGCAAGAGTGCCAGCAAATGTGTTTGCGCGCCGCGCCATGGCCAGTGAGTCCTGACCGATAATGTGCCTTCCACTGACAACAGTCATCCACAGTGTGGAGAAATATTGGAGGCTTGTTGACTTGGTGAACCTTGTTCAGCGTCAGCTGTGTTTGCTTGACTGCTGTTGTCCATTAATACTGTTGTGTCTTTTCGTTTTTCCTCATCCTCTTTCAATGTGATCCCCTTCGGCGTGGGGTTTTGGCCTTCAGCTGAAAAAAGTTACTCTTACTGTTATCGCTCTCTCTCCCTCTCCCCTCTCTCCCCCCCCCCCCCCCCCCCCCTAAGAAGAAGAAGAAGAAGAAAAATATACA
This sequence comes from Babylonia areolata, assembly GCF_041734735.1. Lineage (NCBI taxonomy): Eukaryota > Metazoa > Mollusca > Gastropoda > Neogastropoda > Buccinidae > Babylonia > Babylonia areolata. Next base: position 9,661,531 of record NC_134888.1, on the reverse strand, counting down.
AACCCTCGGCTTCGCTTCGTCCGCATACGGATCATTCTGCATGTTTTCACACCTCCTTGAAACTGAAATTCTCTCATCGAACTGTTTTTTGAAATTATTGTTGTTGCTGTCATTGTTGTTTTTGTCGTCATCGTCATTATCACCATGACGATTTCCAGAACGGTCCATGACGGTCTACCGTCTTACCACGCATCTTACAGTCATACGTGGCTGCTGTGCTTGTGGGCAAAATACTTCACTTTGACGTCATTCGTGCTGATGTGGGTCTGAACAGTGTGCCCAGTGCGTTTCTTGTTGTGTATATAATGTCCCCCAAACTTCAGTCGTTCGGTGATCTTGAGTTTTCATTGTGACTGGTAATGTGCTTGATTTTTACACACGGACGGAAGAATACCCAGTTATGACTGTAACACACGCATTCACTCACACCACGTACGCAAGCACGCGCGCGCGCGCGCGCGCACGCACACACACACACACTCGTCACGATCGATGATCTTATCATTCACTGCAGTCACCTTTCCCTCCTTTGCCCCGCCAAGAAGGGCGGGCACTCACATGGCAGCCCAACACCAACGAGGGTTGTGTAACCTGGTTACGGGCATTGCAAGGGCAGATCAACCTTGCTTGTGGAAAGCGTCACGGTGTGAGGGAGTTGGGGCAACAGGACACACACAACCCATCCTCACACACACACATCCTCCCCTCCCCCTTGTAACCCACTACCCTCCTCGTGTCAT
>NC_134888.1:9633291-9653291 GCF_041734735.1 Babylonia areolata | reverse complement strand
AGAAACCCGATAGACCTCAGCACATGCACTTCCCGAACTACACACACTCAGCCTCCGCTCCCCCTTCCCCTACACACACACAAAGACACACACACACACACAATCGATACACAATATCACCACCACCGGTTTCTCTCACGCATGGACCTATGGACCTAGATCTGTGGAAAACAAAGTGGGGTGAGAGCAAGAAGTACGGAAAGGAGGTCAGAAGGGAAGAGGGGAGGGATGGAGAAAGGGGAGGGGTGGAGAAAGGGGAGGGGTGGAGAAAGGGGATGGAGAAAGGGGAGGGGTGGAGAAAGGAAGGAGGGATGGAGAAAGGAAGGGATGGAGAAGGGGAGGGATGGAGAAGGGGAGGGATGGAGAAAGGGAGGGAGGGAGAAAGGGGAGGATGGAGAAAGGGAGGGAGAAAGGGGAGGATGGAGAAAGGGAGGGATGGAGAAAGGGATGGAGAAAGGGGAGGGATGGAGAAAGAAAGGAAGGGATGGAGAAAGGAAGGAGGGATAGAGAAAGGAAGGGATGGAGAAAGGAAGGGATGGAGAAAGGAAGGAGGGATGGAGAAAGGAAGGGATGGAGAAGGGGAGGGATGGAGAAAGGGAGGAATGGAGAAGGGGAGGGATGGAGAAGGGGAGGGATGGAGAAAGGGAGGGAGAAAGGGGAGGGGTGGAGAAAGGGGTGGGATGGGGAAAGGGAGGAATGGAGAAGGGGAGGGATGGAGAAGGGGAGGGATGGAGAAAGGGAGGGATGGAGAAAGGGAGGATGGAGAAAGGGGTGGAGAAAGGGGAGGGATGGAGAAGGGGAGGGATGGAGAAAGGGGAGGGATGGAGAAAGGGGAGGGATGGAGAAAGGGAGGATGGAGAAAGGGAGAGGAGAAAGGGAGGGATGGAGAAAGGGAGGGATGGAGAAAGGGGAGGATGGAGAAAGGGGAGGGAGAAAGGGGAGGATGGAGAAAGGGAGGGATGGAGAAAGGGATGGAGAAAGGGGAGGATGGAGAAAGGGAGGGAGAAAGGGGAGGATGGAGAAAGGGAGGGAGAAAGGGGAGGATGGAGAAAGGGAGGGATGGAGAAAGGGATGGAGAAAGGGGAGGATGGAGAAAGGGAGGGAGAAAGGGGAGGATGGAGAAAGGGAGGGAGAAAGGGGAGGATGGAGAAAGGGGAGGATGGAGAAAGGGGAGGATGGAGAAAGGGAGGGAGAAAGGGGAGGATGGAGAAAGGGGAGGATGGAGAAAGGGGAGGGAGAAAGGGGAGGATGGAGAAAGGGAGGGATGGAGAAAGGGATGGAGAAAGGGGAGGATGGAGAAAGGGAGGGAGAAAGGGGAGGATGGAGAAAGGGAGGGAGAAAGGGAGGGATGGAGAAAGGGATGGATGGAGAAAGGGGAGGATGGAGAAAGGGGAGGATGGAGAAAGGGAGGGATGGAGAAAGGGATGGAGAAAGGGGAGGATGGAGAAAGGGAGGGATGGAGAAAGGGATGGAGAAAGGGGAGGATGGAGAAAGGGAGGGATGGAGAAAGGGGAGGATGGAGAAAGGGAGGGATGGAGAAAGGGGAGGAGGGAGAAAGGGGAGGATGGAGAAAGGGGAGGATGGAGAAAGGGGAGGATGGAGAAAGGGGAGGAGGAAGAAAGGGGAGGATGGAGAAAGGGGAGGATGGAGAAAGGGAGGGATGGAGAAAGGGGAGGAGGGAGAAAGGGAGGGAGAAAGGGGAGGATGGAGAAAGGGGAGGATGGAGAAAGGGAGGGATGGAGAAAGGGGAGGAGGGAGAAAGGGGAGGATGGAGAAAGGGGAGGATGGAGAAAGGGAGGGATGGAGAAAGGGGAGGAGGGAGAAAGGGAGGGAGAAAGGGGAGGATGGAGAAAGGGGAGGATGGAGAAAGGGAGGGATGGAGAAAGGGGAGGAGGGAGAAAGGGAGGGAGAAAGGGGAGGATGGAGAAAGGGGAGGATGGAGAAAGGGAGGGAGAAAGGGGAGGATGGAGAAAGGAAGGGATGGAGAAAGGGGAGGATGGAGAAAGGGAGGGAGAAAGGGGAGGATGGAGAAAGGGAGGGAGAAAGGGGAGGATGGAGAAAGGGAGGGAGAAAGGGGAGGATGGAGAAAGGGGAGGATGGAGAAAGGGAGGGAGAAAGGGGAGGATGGAGAAAGGGGAGGATGGAGAAAGGGAGGGAGAAAGGGGAGGATGGAGAAAGGGGAGGATGGAGAAAGGAAGGGATGGAGAAAGGGGAGGGTGGAGAAAGGGAGGGATGGAGAAAGGGAGGGAGGGAGAAGGGGAGGGATGGAGAAAAGGGAGGGAGGGAGAAAGGGGAGGATGGAGAAAGGGAGGGATGGAGAAAGGGGAGGGATGGAGAAGGGGAGGGATGGAGAAAGGGGAGGGATGGAGAAAAACAATAAACGCACGCAAAGAGGAGGTGCAGGAAACACACCGATACACAGACACGGGTGACCGGCGTCGTTCACAACGTACTTACCCTTTTTTTTATCCCTCTGTCTAGCAGTAATATCTTTGCATATTTCGATACCCCACCCCACCCCCCACCCTTTCCCGGCCCTCCCCATGTCTCCTCCTCCCTCCTTCCGTTCTGACCTTCCCCAAAGTCAGGTTCCCATTTACACGTGGGTGGAGTGAGGAATAATCACAGTGCCTTTCTCAAGAACCCCAAACCCTGATCACTGGACCACAAGTCCAACGCATGACTGAATCTGCCACAGCACTGGATGGAAGTACTCCAATAAAACTGTGTTGTTCAAGACTGGAACTTTGACACTATCTGTCTCCCTTAACCACTTAGCTGCTGGCGGCATGAGTTAAAATGCAGTTACTACTTTCTGCGTCCTCATCAACGGTGTCATCGAGATTGCTGAACAAACGTACAGCAACCCCAAGAGTCCAGGCAAAGAATGGTGACTGCCATCCTGACCTGTTAGCTCTGTCCTATCTCAGTGAGGTGACAGCCCTTCACTGCCATCCTGACCTGTTAGCTCTGTCCTATCTCAGTGAGGTTACAGCCCTTCACTGTCATCCTGACCTGGTAGCTCTGTCCTATCTCAGTGAGGTGACAGCCCTTCACTGAGATCCTGACCTGTAAGCTCTGTCATGACATCTGAGGTGACAGCCCTTCAGTGACATCCTGACCTGTGAGCTCTGTCCTATCTCAGTGAGGTTACAGCCCTTCACTGACATCCTGACCTGTGAGCTCTGTCCTATCTCAGTGAGGTTACAGCCCTTCACTGACATCCTGACCTGTTAGCTCTGTCCTATCTCAGTGAGGTGACAGCCCTTCACTGACACCCTGACTTGTGAGCTCTGCCTGACCTGTGAGGTGACAGCCCTTCACTGACACCCTGACCTGTGAGGTCTGCCTGACCTGTGAGGTGACAGCCCTTCACTGACACCCTGACCTGTGAGCTCTGCCTGACCTGTGAGGTGACAGCCCTTCACTGACACCCTGACCTGTGAGGTGACAGCCCTTCACTGACACCCTGACCTGTGAGGTGACAGCCCTTCACTGACACCCTGACCTGTGAGGTGACAGCCCTTCACTGACACCCTGACCTATGAGGTGACAGCCCTTCACTGACACCCTGACCTGTGAGGTGACAGCCCTTCACTGACACCCTGACCTATGAGGTGACAGCCCTTCACTGACACCCTGACCTGTGAGCTCTGCCTGACCTGTGAGGTGACAGCCCTTCACTGACACCCTGACCTGTGAGCTCTGCCTGACCTGTGAGGTGACAGCCCTTCGACAGTGACAGCCCTTCACTGACACCCTGACCTTGGGTGAAGCCTTCACTGACACCTGACCTGTGAGGTGACAGCCCTTCACTGACACCCTGACCTATGAGGTGACAGCCTCCTGACACCCTGACCTGTGAGGTGACAGCCCTTCACTGACACCCTGACCTGTGAGGTGACAGCCCTTCACTGACACCCTGACCTGTGAGGTGACAGCCCTTCACTGACACCCTGACCTGTGAGGTGACAGCCCTTCACTGACACCCTGACCTGTGAGGTGACAGCCCTTCAGTGACGAACGTACTTGTCAGCAGCAGTCAAGGGGTCAACCTCAAAGCGTCAGATCCACAGACTGTTGCTCCACGCTGACCCGCTCTCTCACCACCTCACCTCTCACTCTTCCTGGTTTTCTTTTAGTGCTTGAAAAGACAAGCGTTTCTTTTTCTTCTTTTTTCCCCCTTTTCTTTAAGATCATGATCACCTCTGCACAGCAAGGTTTGAAGCACACGGTATTACTGTAAATAAAAGATGAAGGTCACAGGTGAGGAAGAAAATCTTCGTTGAACGCGAAGACAAGGGATTGTTGTTGTTTTTCTCACAAACATCCTTCAGCACATAATGGTACTTTGGCAGAGAGAGGGGGAAACAGAGATAAAGACAGACAGGAACAGACACAGACACAGAGACAGACAGACGGACAGATATGCTGACCGAGACACAGAGACTATCAGACAGACTGGCCGTGATGAACGCTATGAGGAGAAATCAGACACACAAGAAGACAAGGACTGCAAGAAATAAAAAATATAGAATCCACCCTTTGAATAAATGAACGAACAAGAAAAAAAAAACCGAAAGCACGAACGAATTACTATTTTTTTCCGCATAAAAGAAAAATCAGTGCAAGAAAATAAATTAAAAAAAGGATCAGCAAAAAACATGTATAACTAAATAAACAAACGAATTAATGAACAGATTGACATATCGATACAGACAGGTAAATTGAAAAGAGAGAGATAGTTACAGACAGATAGATAGATGGATGGATAGACAGACAGATACCTAGAGAGAGAGAGACAATGACAAATGTTTTACTGATGGTAAAATGGATAAGCTGGAAGCTTCTTTACACCATGCCCTCACACACGCATATACACACATACATACATTGTAATAAATGAAATAAGTATGAATAATAAATGACATAGAACAAATCAAATAGATAATAATAGTTACATAAATGGATGAATCAAAGACTACAATTACGGAAACATGAAAATCATACAAAACATTACCACATGAAAATCTTCAAACACACACGTGTGTGCACACACAGGCATCATACACACAATCTCGAACACACAAGTACACAGAGATACACACGCATACTTACACTCGCCGATTTTCCTTGCTTACACACTGTTGGAGAACAATTAATCAAAATACGCTGGCTTACTAGGATCTCATCATATGCTTTGATTTTGCTGGTACTAATTACATTTGTTGCATCAGATATTTTTGATACGATTTTTTGAAAGATGCTACAGTAGATCTATTTCTAAGATACTCGGGGATTTCAGAGAGAGAGAGAGAACAGAAAAAAGGTCATGAAGGAAAAACATGTTACATTCAAGTCTCCTGTCAGTCAGCTATGTAACACTGCGTTCAAGGCCAAAGATCCCACGGCCTTTAATGGCCTTAGGGGCGGTGAATTCATATCCACTGTGTCAAGAGCATATGAAGGCGAGGCCCAATCCTCTCCTTCCGCCGTGATAACCTCCCCCAACCAAAGTCATTCTGGGAGAAGTGGGGAAATGGAAGCAATGTGCCTGTCCCGACCATGCCGGAACACGGCTTCAAACCAACACTGGAGAACACTGGATTCAATGCTTTGTCCAAGGCTGCCACGGCTCCTCCGTCAACACTTGTTAACACTTAGTGACAGACAATGTCTAAGGTGAGGATACCAGCAGAAGAATGGTTGAATTCATTAGGAACACTGAAGTTTGGAGGTGGGGAAGGGTCTGCAGGAGATACAGTATAGTCCCTACATTGTTGATTAACATGTGAAGAATTGTTTTTCATCCAGACTCAGGAGCTTTTGGACATGAAGATCTGCTGAAAAAAGCCACATTTTCCTCCAGAAGAACGGTTTTATTCTGCGTGGGTCTTTCGGGGTTTTCTTTGTCTGTGTGTTTTGTCTGTTGGTGACTTTTATTTGGGGAGGGGAGGGGGTATCTCTTGTCTCCCTATTTCAAGTTTGTTTGTGGGGTTTCACTCTGATAATCACAAATCAAAGAATTAATTATGTTATCAGGCAAAAAATATTTTCAATCGCGTTCACATACATATAAAACATTCAAAACAACACCCTTTTGATTAGACGCAGGCAAAGCAAGTACATTCATATCTTTAAAAAATCAGAAAATGAAAAGAAACAAACAGTCAACACATACAGATGCCGTTCTCTCCGCTGCCCCTGTCCAAACCCCTTGGAAGTCGTCACACTGACAGCCTGAGCCAGGATGACAACAACGGACCCCGCCCCCTCCTCCCGCCCCCCAAGGCTGGTCCTGCAGAGGACTGTTTTGTCTTGGGCACAGCAGGATGGCAAGACAACAGTAATTAACATTTCCATCACCCCCAGGGGAGGGGGCGAGGGGGAAATGGTGTGTGTGGGGGGAGGGGGCTGAGTGAGGGGGTGGGGAGGGGCATTTCAAGACATGTCCTGACATCCAAATTCTCCTCTCCTCTCCACCCACCCCCCTCCTCACTCTCTGTCTCTTTCATGGAATGGAACACACACACACACACACACACACACACACACTATTTGTCAGAAGGGAGAGCAAGACACGGAAAGTCCATTTCTCTCTGACTGTAAAGCGATGCACTCTGCTTGCGTCTTGCTTATGTTCCCATTTCTTTCGTTGGTTCTCTCTTCTCAAGCCCTTGTTTGTCCACGTTGTTTCTGCACGTTTGTGACCAGCTTCTACAAAATGATAGATAAGCCTAGTCACTCAGATCAGTTACTGAACCACGTTGTTTCGTGAGTAAAGTGTTTATGCGATCGAAGAAAAACAATGAAGAAGTGCGGAAGACATCCGATCCTTCACTGAAACAAAAGCATGGAACTTCACACCATCGCGTGCGAGTCCATATGTGTCGTGTGTGTGTGTGTGTGTGCGCGCGCGCACGCGCAAGAGTAAACGTATGTCCACCCGCGCGTGTTAATATGCATGCATATTATGTGCATGTGTGCACGCGAGAGAGAGTGAGAGAAAGAGAGGCAGACAGAAAGACAGAGAGAGAGTCAGAGAGTGACAGAGACACACAGGACACAGCATGCACAAGTGGGCACACAGAACTCGGATGTATGTTGACAGGCGTCAGTCACACCGATCAACGACACAAGCGTCTCCCCTCCCGAACCACCCCCCCACCCCCTGCCCCCGCACCCCCTCCCCTCTGCCCCCTATCCCTCCACACACCTCTCCCCTTCCCCCTTGCCCTGAGCAGCTGCAGGTTGGGAGCTGTGCCCTTTAACGAAGTGTCCTTTGGAAAGGCTAGTACAGGCAGGCACGGGCCACTTGTCTTCTGTCACACAACACTCACCCTGTCCACACACACCGCTGTCTCTGCAACAGGAAAACAACAAAAAGACAAGGAGGAGATGGAGGATGAAAAGGAGGAGAGATGGAGGATGAAGAGGAGGAGAAAAGAGAGGGGGGGGGGCAGCAAGAGGGAAGGGGAGAGTGGTGGGTAACTGGGGAGGTGGGAAGAGGGTGGGAGACATCAGCTGCAAGCGCCCGCTCTGTTCATCACTATACAAGACTTCCCTGCCCGCTCTGTTCATCATTACAAGTCTTCACTGTCCGCTCTGTTCATCACTTCAAGTCTTCACTGTTCGCTCTGTTCATCACTACAAGTCTTCACTGTCCGCTCTGTTCATCACTACAAGACTTCACTGTCCGCTCTGTTCATCACTACAAGTCTTCACTGTTCGCTCTGTTCATCACTACATGTCTTCACTGTTCGCTCTGTTCATCACTTCAAGTCCTCCCTGTCCGCTCTGTTCATCCCTACATGTCTTCACTGTCTGCTCTGTTCATCCCTACAAGTCTTCACTGTTCGCTCTGTTCATCCCTACATGTCTTCACTGTCTGCTCTGTTCATCCCTACATGTCTTCACTGTCCGCTCTGTTCATCCCTACATGTCTTCACTGTTCGCTCTGTTCATCACTTCAAGTCTTCACTGTCTGCTCTGTTCATCCCTACAAGTCTTCACTGTCCGCTCTGTTCATCCCTACAAGTCTTCACTGTCTGCTCTGTTCATCCCTACAAGTCTTCACTGTCCGCTCTGTTCATCCCTACAAGTCTTCACTGTCTGCTCTGTTCATCCCTACAAGTCTTCACTGTCCGCTCTGTTCATCACTACAAGTCTTCACTGTCCGCTCTGTTCATCCCTACAAGTCTTCACTGTCTGCTCTGTTCATCCCTACAAGTCTTCACTGTCCGCTCTGTTCATCCCTACAAGTCTTCACTGTCCGCTCTGTTCATCACTACAAGACTTCCTGTCTGCTCTGTTCATCACTACAAGACTTCCTGTCTGCTCTGTTCATCACTACAAGTCTTCACTGTCCGCTCTGTTCATCACTACAAGTCCTCCCTGTCCGCTCTGTTCATCACTACAAGACTTCCTGTCTGCTCTGTTCATCACTACAAGTCTTCACTGTCCGCTCTGTTCATCACTACAAGACTTCCTGTCTGCTCTGTTCATCACTACAAGTCTTCACTGTCCGCTCTGTTCATCCCTACAAGTCTTCACTGTCCGCTCTGTTCATCACTACAAGTCTTCACTGTCCGCTCTGTTCATCCCTACAAGTCTTCACTGTCCGCTCTGTTCATCACTACAAGTCTTCCTGTCTGCTCTTTGGTCTTCCGGCAACAGGAGCGTCTTGACTGTGTGCACAGGTTGGATGGTGGTTTGACTGGGTGGGTGTTGGGGAAAGTGGGTGGTTTGACTGGGTGGGTGTTGGGGGAAGTGGGTGGTTTGACTGGGTGGGTGTTGGGGAAAGTGGGTGGTTTGACTGGGTGGGTGTTGGGGGAAAGTGGGTGGTTTGACTGGGTGGGTGTTGGGGGAAAGTGGGTGGTTTGACTGGGTGGGTGTTGGGGAAAGTGGGTGGTTTGACTGGGTGGGTGTTGGGGAAAGTGGGTGGTTTGACTGGGTGGGTGTTGGGGGAAGTGGGTGGTTTGACTGGGTGGGTGTTGGGGAAAGTGGGTGGTTTGACTGGGTGGGTGTTGGGGAAAGTGGGTGGTTTGACTGGGTGGGTGTTGGGAAAAGTGGGTGGTTTGACTGGGTGGGTGTTGGGGAAAGTGGGTGGTTTGACTGGGTGGGTGTTGGGGGAAAGTGGGTGGTTTGACTGGGTGGGTGTTGGGGAAAGTGGGTGGTTTGACTGGGTGGGTGTTGGGGGAAAGTGGGTGGTTTGACTGGGTGGGTGTTGGGGAAAGTGGGTGGTTTGACTGGGTGGGTGTTGGGGAAAGTGGGTGGTTTGACTGGGTGGGTGTTGGGGGAAAGTGGGTGGTTTGACTGGGTGGGTGTTGGGGGAAAGTGGGTGGTTTGACTGGGTGGGTGTTGGGGAAAGTGAGTGGTTAAACTGAAATGGTGGGGGAGGTTGGGACGTTTTGCTGAGTGGTGGTGATGGTGGGGTAGTAAGCGGCAGTCTTAGTACGTGGTTGATTGTTCGGGTGGCTGTGTTGGTGGGGGGGGGGGGGTGGAAGGAAAGAAGGTAAACAAGTGAACTGCTTGACTGGCGACCACGGGATGACGAAGATCCTGGTGCTGCTCTTGCCGATATTGATGATGATGATGACGGTGATAATGATGATAGTGGTGGTTGTGGTGATGGCGACGGTGATGATGATGACGGTGACGACGACGATGATAATGATGATGATTATAATAGTGATGATGACGGTGATGATGATGATAATGATAACGGTGACAGTGATGATGACGACGACGACGTAAAAACAGTCAAACACGGTCACCAGTGGGAGAGAGAGAGGTGGTGGTGGTTTGGTGGTAATGTTGGTAACGATGATGACGGACCCAGATGATGATGACGATAACAATAATGACAACACGTACATCGAACTGGGCGCACAGTGTCTCTCTCACCCCCTTATCCTGCCTTTTTCCAAAGGGCGATGGTAACAATGATGACGATGACGACGACGATGATGATGACGATGACGACATCACACAAGCGACCTACATTTTACCCTTTCTCTCAACAGAAAAACAAACACAAAGAGAGAGAGAGAGGGAGGGAGAGAGAGAGAGAGAAGTGGATCAACAACACAGAAGCAGACATGACAGGCTGGACAGAGAAAGGCGCAGACAGAGGTGTGTGTTTTTGTTGTTTTGAGAATGCTCATTTACTTTCAGTTTCACGTTGTCCACGCTTCCCTTCAAAGGGACGGCCAGCAGACAGACAGACAGACAGCTCCGGCAAACAGGCAGGCCATCTTGTAAACAAGCAACACGCAGGAACGTGTGTACGCCAATGGATGGAGGCGTGGGGGTTTTGTTGGGTTTTTTGTTGTTGTTGTTGTTTGTTTGATTTGTTTTGTTGGTGTGGTTTTGTTTGTTTTTTTCGTTTTTTTCTTTTGTTCTTTTTTATTGTTGTTTTTCTTTTTTGCTCCGTTTCAAAAAACAGAAATGCGTGTAAGAGCTCAGGTTCTCGTTCTCTCTTGAACGACAGACAGACATCAAAGAGTGTCCGCTCAGGGTCCAGATGTAGAAGGGGAAAAAGTGGAGGGAATGGGGGCAGGAGACGAGGAGACGGGGAGACGGGGACGTGAGGGTAACATGGAGCCCAAGAGCCTTCAACCTCTTGCTCTCTATATAAGCGTGTACTTTGACAACCGTGAAATCACTTTTCTCCCGCACTTCAATTACCTTGAAAATGAATTAATGAAAATAATTGATATATAAACGAACAAATAACACATACACAACTACATGATCGAATCAATACATAAATAAATGAACGAATATATAGATAAATAAATAAATAATGGATGATAGTCAGTCGTGTTCGACTGTGACCATCAGAACAGCAGTTTAAGTTAAAACTGCAGTCCCGACTACCTGGGCTAGGATTTGATTGCAGTGGAAAGTGTCTTGCCCAAGTTACCTCCCCGCTCTCCGGGCCAAAAGGGTTTGAGGACAGTCGGCGATGCGATGGTTCCCAAAGGCCAACTAGCCACGAAGGCTGCAAGCACAAAGACCCAGTGCAGTTTTGCCTCCTAAAGACCATGCTGTAAATTATTTCCCATTGCAAGGGAGAAACCACCAATACAGCTGTCACTGCCGTTAGCCTAACGGTAAACATATGTCAATCTGTGCTATAAGCTGAGCGTTGGGCCTGAAATAAATAAATATTGTATATTGAAACGCACTGTCCAGTTGTGAAAGCGATGTCAGCAAACTGTGTGCACCCTAACCCACCCATCAGTACAACCACACCTCATCTATCAGTACAGCCACACCTCACCCATCAGTACAGACACACCACACCACACATTTTAGGTTCAAGCATGAGAATGCAAAGAAGTCATTCTTCTCTTCTCTTTTCCTCTTTTAACAACATCGGTTCTTGCCTAAAACAACTCTCTCTCTCTCTCTCTCTCTCTCTCTCTCTCTCTCTCTCTCACTACAAGACTTCACTGTCCGCTCTGTTCATCACTACAAGTCTTCCTGTCTGCTCTTTGGTCTTCCGGCAACAGGAGCGTCTTGACTGTGTGCACAGGTTGGATGGTGGTTTGACTGGGTGGGTGTTGGGGAAAGTGGGTGGTTTGACTGGGTGGGTGTTGGGGAAAGTGGGTGGTCTGACTGGGTGGGTGTTGGGGAAAGTGGGTGGTTTGACTGGGTGGGTGTTGGGGAAAGTGGGTGGTTTGACTGGGTGGGTGTTGGGGAAAGTGGGTGGTTTGACTGGGTGGGTGTTGGGGGAAAGTGGGTGGTTTGACTGGGTGGGTGTTGGGGGAAAGTGGGTGGTTTGACTGGGTGGGTGACTCTCTCTCATCGTCCCAGGACACACAGAAAGAATAGACCTGTATCAAGTGAAGGTCAGGACAAAAGCATCCTTCTTTTATCCACAGGTACCTCTGTCTGTAACCTTAATCTCACCACAATCTGTCTGTGACGTTCATCTCATCACAATCCGTAAAACTAATCTCATCACAGTATGTGACTTTAGTCTCATCACAATCTGTATCGTTAGTCTCATCACAGTATATAACGTATATCTCATCACAATCTGTAACGTTAGTCTCATCACAATATATAACATTAGTCTCATCATAATCTATAACAAGTTAACCATAGTTGACTGAATGCTGATATGTTCTGGAATGAAAGTAAGGAGTACATGAAATTAAGTATGTGAGAGGATGGTCGATTTTTTCCCCTCTTGGTATTTTCCTTGAAGAGATGAAGTGGTACAATGTACATATATAATTACGGTGACAGTGTTACCAATCTTTGTTTGACTGCAATGTTTAAAATTTACATCATAAAGATTATTGTAATCTGTTAATGGGATAAAGTTACCCCCTTGTCAAAAGACCTTTGCAGGCAATGACAATAATTGAATAAAACATTTCAAGTTTCAAAGTTTCATCCCAACATCAAACGTAAGTCTAATCACAATCTGTAACGCTAATCACACACACACACACACACACACACACACACACACACACACACACAGAGAGAGAGAGAGAGAGAGAGAGAGAGAGAGAGACGGGCACACAAAAACACAGACATGCAAACAGGGTGAGACTGACCGGTTTTCCCTGTCATCTCCCTGTGGCATTGTGCAGTCACGACACACGCTCTGTCTGAACGTTTGCCCTTATCGCTATCAGCATTCATGCACCCCCCCCCCCCTCCCCCCCGCCCTCCCCCAAAGTCAGGGAATGCCCCAACAATAACAGCCCCGGTCATCAGAGAGCGCCCCTCACACCTCCGTCCACATCCCTGCCTGCTTGTGGAAGACAATACTCCTGGGCCAGAGCCTGTGTGATGTTGACGGATCGTGTGGACACCCCGGTCCCACTGACTGCTAATTGTCTGGCGGTCGGGGCTGGCCGGATAGCTGAAGTGTCGGATCACGTCACCACCTTTCCCCGGGGATGGAAAACGCTTTGCTTCTGTTCAACAGACGATGAAGAATGTGAGGGGGGGGGGGGGGGGGAGATACGTTAAAACTGTTGTCTTTGTGTTTTGGTGGGGGTGTGGGTGTGGTGGGGGGTGGGGGGTCACGCTACGTGGCTGAGGACGTGGAAGAGATGGGCAGGGATTGTGGACTGCTCGTGGTTCTCCCGCTGGTGTCCCGGTGCTGGTGTCTGTTGTTTGGACACATTGCGTTGGCACGGACCTGAAGAGGTGATATATTTTTGTTTGCATCATGATTTTTATGTGCTTTTTCAAGTGCACAAACGGCTCCGGAGTCATGCCGTTACTGCCTCACAAAGGGTTGTCTGTGATCAGCAGATACTGCACCAGGCGATAGGACGACGCAGCCTTATGTGCCCCCTCTGCAGTTCGGTGTGTGAGGGTTCAGGGGCAGCAATGGCTAGCCCTGCCCACAGTGGATGATAGTTTAGGGGTGAAAGAGGACTGGAGGCCTTCTGCTGGTTTGTAGCTCAACAGTCATGGACCAGTGCAGTTTCCGTCGGCTCTGAGTCGGAGAGCGCTGAGGGGACGGGGTGACTGGGTTCACAATGACCGCACTGTCCCATGTATTACATTTCTGTCTCAAAACACTGGACCTCGTAACCCTTGAAAATCTTATTTACCCAGCTATTTATATATATATATATATATGTGTGTGTGTGTGTGTGTGTGTGTGTGTGTGTGTGTGTGTGTTGCTGTTGTTGTTGTTTCTTCTTCTTCTTCTTCTTTTCTGATACCATCAACAGTAGACTTATGGTCAGTGTGGAATCAAGCTGGTCAAGATCACCCACCGTGTGAATGGTCAAAATAAAGAACCGGTAACTGTAAGTTCAACCACCATATAAATGCATATGGACAGATCACGTAAATATCCCCCTCCCACGCCCCCCTCCCCTCCAAAGGCCCACAAAGAACCATCAACCTGATCATGAACGGAAGTGCCCGGCCATTCTCCTTCATTCTTCACCGCAGTGTTCGCCCATTCACTGCACGGCTCTTAAACCAGACTGTTGCCCCTTAAACCAGATTGCTGCCCCTCAAAGCATCATTACCCTTGCCCGCCTTCATCCAGTCATCATTCGCTTGGCTCAGCACTCGCCGGGAGGCAGCGTCATGCCACGCCCATGCCCACACAGACACGCGGGGGTGATGGCCGGTGTCATGCCCGAGCATGACCCCCATCCCAAAGTTAACTCTACAGAGTAAAAAAAAATTCCAGTTGGGAGTTAGCCCAGGAGAACTCCCAAGCCTTGCCCTGGAATGCCTCTACGCCCTTCAAATTTCATCAAACCAATTAAAAAACACAAATCAGTAGATAACTGGCTTAAAAAAGGTGGAGTTAATTCTGGGCATCCCCCAACACACTTCAGTGCAGGTCCCAAAAGCAGAGTCAGTGTTGGCTGCTGTCTTTTTGACTGCCAACAGCCTGTCAAGGGAATACCGCATTACCTCCACGCAAGCACGAGTGAAAGGTATTTCTTTTATGGCAGCCCAAAAAACTACAGGGTAGTCATTTAGGGGCAGTACTACTGGCCCCGACAAATGTCACTTGGTGTGGGCTTTTTTTTCGGATACGGGATTGAGTCATTCTCGTTCTGCCCCAAAATGACCCCTTTGGATTTAGACTTTTAAAAATATATATATTGTTTATCTTGATCATGCTGTAACACGATTTTTGGGAAAATAAAAGACAGTTCCATGGAAAAGGGGGTTGCGGTAAATAAAGGACATGAAATGGACTTTAAAAAAAAAATTTTTTAAAGGGTCTAACCTGAAATAACTTCCGGGGAGTGTTTCATGGCCGACACCAATGGAGTCAAAACAGTGCCGTGAGTCATTTTCAAGGACTACTTCTGTTGTTGAGTTTGAGGGACTCTCTCTCTCTCTCTCTCTCTCTCTCTCTCTCTCTCTCTCTCTCTCACTTCACAACAGGCAGCATGCGCCGTCCTGACTGCACAACACTGGAGGGAGATGACACCAACCCCCCCACCCCCCTACCCGAACCCCCATCTCTCTCTCTCTCTCTCTCTCTCTCTCTCTCTCTCTCTCTCAAACTTTCTTTTTCTTCTTAGCCTAAACAAGAAATAAGCGAAAATCAATAACAGCTCTTTTATTTTGTACAGTGACATCTTGTCAGATGTATGTCAACATCAAACTCTGTCTCTATCTCCTTCCCCTCTCCTCTCCTTCTCTCTCTCCCTCTCTCTCTCGTTCCTTCATCTCTGATTTCTGACAATGCAGACGTAACACACGTGCAAGCAAGGCCCGCAGGTTCGAAATGTCTTCCTCGTATTCTGATCTTTAAAAAAAAAAAAAAGTGATAATAAAATGAAATATAAAAAAAAAACATTGAAAAACGAACTTCATTTCTGGCACATTCTTCCGACAGTGAAAAATCAATCAATCTCTCTCTCTCTCTCTCTCTCTCTCTCTCTCTCTCTCTCTCTCTCTCAATGTTTCAGTTCAGCTCGCAGTTTGTTATTCAGCAGCATATGGGGTAAAGACGCTTTCGGTTACCATCCATAAATCCTCTCTCTCTCTCTCTCTCTCTCTATCTATCTATCTCTCTGTGTGTGTGTGTGTGTGTGTGTGTGTGTGTGTGTGTGTGTGTGTGTGTGTGTGTGTGTGTGTGTGTGTCTCTCTCTCTGTGCTTTTCACTGACAAAAAGGTAATGACCATATTCTGAATCTGGTCAGCAGCAAAGTACTTTGCAAATTGTGTTGTATGATAATAACCTATGGCGTTTTGGTAATACATTGAGCTAACAGCGATATGTTGCATTAATTTGTAGCTGTGAGTAAAATATTGTGTTTACAGCAATATGTTGTGCCGCGTGACTATTGTTTTATTGTGTTTGTAGCGATATATTGTATTCGTAGCAGCACACAGTATCGGATAGTTGAATTCTATTACACTGCACTGTGCTGTTTGGTAATACACTTGTGTCGTACGGGTGTGTCGTGCGTGCTGTGTCGGACTATTTTGCGTCGTACGGCTGTGAAGTCCGGTAATACGCAGTGTCGTCTCTGACAATGTCTTTCTGTGTGGTGTGGTTGTGTTGTTTGGGCACTATGTGATGACTGTGTCCCTGGGCGGTGTGCTGTGTCGTACGGTAATGTGTCGTTTCTCTCCCGTCCAATCGTTCTGCGACGTGCCGTGTGTCGGGCCACAGAAAATCGTCGCCGTGTTCCTTGTGTCAAGAGATTCAAGGCAAGGAGTTCCGTGTGCCCACTGAGGGCATCGAAATACTCACTTTGATCATGTTTACATACAATACACAAATAAAAAGAGTGACGTTAAAGGTTTACCAAAAAACAAAACAAAAAAAAACCGGCGGAAACGATAATAGAAATACATGAATAAGAAATGTGATATTTTTCTTTTTTTCTTGTGACAATACGACTTTTGTCGAAAGGTTGTGCATACTGACAACAGAAGAATTTTAGTTTTAACAATATACCTCTGTTATCGTTAACATCATGTGGTGAGGGAAAACTCCGAACAGTTGCACACCATAGCCTTCGTGAAAGAGGGCCATGTGCACACACACACACACACACACACACACACACACACACACACACACACACACATGTCAATGAAAAACGTTCATTTGCTACAATACTAGCTCACCAGGAACATTATACAAAGCTCTGAAAAATGAGCAGAAGTAGGGAGCTAGCAGCCGGCAGTGTGTCATCATTATTGAACACTGCGACACTGACCTTAGGGCTGTCTCACACTTTATGGTACACACACACAGTTTAGGGACTCCAAGTGTCCGCATTTTTCATGCTCTTTAAAACTAACAACAACACCAAAATAAAGAATGCAGTCAAAAGCACAAGACTGCCAAGAAGCACTGCAGAGCACTGCGAGGCTCATCAATTCATCTGGCGGCTCTGCAGAGATCCAACGCAGTCATGAAAACTTAAATTAAAACTATGCAGCACGACAACGGGATCAAAGTTTCCCATTTCAAACAAGGACGGAACAGCAGAATCCCTGTTTCTGTCTGCGACAAACGGCAGGTCATCATGTCCATCACTGTTCACGGCAAGCCGCCTCTGCAGGACCCCAGCGGCAAGACGAGAGGTTTGAATTGACAGCAACAGGAGACTGCCATCACCCACACTGCAACACCAGAGTGTGGGGCTTGAAGGGTGATGCAGATGGAATCTTATCACTGTCAGGGAGAGCCGTGGAGCGGACACCGGGCAAACTGGGGTGTATCTGCTGCATCATTGACAGGAAACCAATTTCTACCATCATGTCAAGAACTCCCCCCCCCCCTCTCTCTCTCTCTCTTTTCTCCCCTCTTCTCCTCTCCCCTCCTCTCCGTCCTCCTCTCTCACTTTCCTTCTCTCCCTCCCTCCTCCTATGTCTCTTCCTTTCAAAGCGTGGAAATCATCGCCAGGTGTGAACCACCCCTTACGGAATCCCCCCCCCCCCCGCCCCCCGCACCCCCCCCCCCCCCCCCCAAAAAAAAAAAACCCAAAAAAAACACCTATAAATCCTACATCCACTCACACGGCAGGAATGGAATCCTCACAAGTCACACGCCCTCCTCTCAATCCCCCCCCCCTTTCCCCCCCCCCAAAAAAAAAGCCAGCCGTCCTCCCCACACCCGGCCATCCTATTATCCAGGACAGATGACTTTCGCCCACAGCCATATGACAGACCAAAGACACGGCAGGTGAGGGGGAGGCAGGATAGAGGTGGTTGGGTGAGGGGAGGGGAGGTGAGGGGGAGGCAGGATAGAGGTGGTTGGGTGAGGGGAGGGGAGGTGAGGGGGAGGCAGGATAGAGGTGGTTTGGTTGGGTGAGGGGAGGGGGAGGCAGGATAGAGGTGGTTGGGTGAGGGGAGGGGAGGGGGAGGCAGGATAGAGGTGGTTGGGTGAGGGGAGGGGAGGTGAGGGGGAGGCAGGATAGAGGTGGTTGGTGAGGGGGCGCAGGGAGCAGGAGACTGCGTGGGTCTAGGTCATCTGGCGGGTCAGGGGTGCAGGAGCCAGCGATGTCATGAAGACTTAATTAAAACTAGCAGCAGGGACACAGGATAGAAGGTTTGCCCAGTTCAAGGAGGGACGGGAGAGGCAGGAGACTGTTTCTGTCGGCGACAGGAGGAGGGGGGCAGGTATCATGTCGAGTCCTGGTTCAGGGCAAGCGCCTCTGCAGGACCCCAGGCAAGGACGGAGGTTGGATTGAGCAGCGAGACAGGAAGGCCATCAGCCATGACTGAAGACCAGAGTGTGGGGCGTTGAAGGGGATGAGGGGATTGTTAGCTGTCAGGGAGAGCGTGGGAGCGGACACGGGTTGGGTGGGGGGTGTATGTGCGGGACAGTAAGGAAACGATTTTAGCATGCGGAGGAACTCCCCCCAGCTTGCCTTGGCTGGCTGGTGGACTGGCTGCTCTGCCCTCTTCGTCCTCCTCTGGCACTTTGTTCGGGGGAGGCAGGATAGAGGTGGTTGGGTGAGGGGAGGTGAGGGGGAGGCAGGATAGAGGTGGTTGGGTGAGGGGAGGGGAGGGGGAGGCAGGATAGAGGTGGTTGGGTGAGGGGAGGGGAGGTGAGGGGGAGGCAGGATAGAGGTGGTTGGGTGAGGGGAGGGGAGGGGAGGGGGAGGCAGGATAGAGGTGGTTGGGTGAGGGGAGGGGAGGGGGGGGCAGGATAGAGGTGGTTGGGTGAGGGAGGGGAGGTGAGGGGGAGGCAGGATAGAGGTGGTTGGGTGAGGGGAGGGGAGGTGAGGGGGAGGCAGGATAGAGGTGGTTGGGTGAGGGGAGGGGAGGGGAGGCAGGATAGAGGTGGTTGGGTGAGGGGAGGTGAGGGGGAGGCAGGATAGAGGTGGTTGGGGGAGGGGAGGGGAGGGGAGGGGGAGGCAGGATAGAGGTGGTTGGGTGAGGGGAGGGGAGGGGGAGGCAGGATAGAGGTGGTTGGGTGAGGGGAGGGGAGGGGGAGGCAGGATAGAGGTGGTTGGGGGAGGGGAGGGGAGGGGGAGGCAGGATAGAGGTGGTTGGGGGAGGGGAGGGGAGGGGGACGGGCAAGACGTCACCACCAAGCTGGATGTAACAGCCGCAGGGAAGGGGAAGAGTCACGTGCTGATGTGGCCAGACAAAGCCCGGGCCGTGACCAGTGGCCAGTCCTGGGGGGAGCGTGGAGAGAGGCGGCCGTGACCAGTGGCCAGTCCTGGGGGAGCGGGGAGAGAGGCGGCCGTGACCAGTGGCCAGTCCTGGGGGATGGCCGTGACCAGTGGCCAGTCCTGGGGGAGCGGGGATTGAGGCGGTACTGACAGGGGCTTCTGTCTTTGTCCAGCTGCACCGATTCCTTTTTATGGAAACAAGGCTGATACAAGTTGTTTTTCGGCCCTGTTGGTCTGCCTCCCCTCTCCCCTCTCACCCCTCTCTCTCTCTCTCTCTCTCTTTTCACACGCTTACAGTTTGACAATATTATTATTTGTGTTCGGAAATATTCCTTTTCTCACACACGCCTTCTCAAGGGACTGTGCTCTACAGGGGAATAAACCAGTTTCTCCTGTCGACGCCCCATCATCGTTCTGTTGTCCACCACTTCCTTTCTCCAAACCATGCTTTTCTCACCCACTCTCCTCACCCGTACACACGCACCCACTGACACAGACATAAGGACATACGTACCCTAGACAGTAGTGCAGAGCCTCGGAGCAGGGGCAGGGCGGGGCCTTGCAGCGCAGAGACACCACGGAGGGGTCCTGCTGGGCCCGGGAACTGCTCAGGAGGGGCGTGGTGCTGGAGTTAGTCATCGCCCCGGACTTCATCCTTGACCCCACGACGCCATAGCTGTAGGTACTGCTGAACTTCATCGGGAACAGGCTGTGGGGTGGCACAGGGAGCGCTCACACAGTGCTTTATCTTCCTTCTTCGTTCTTTCTTTTTTTCCTGTTTAATTCCCCCCACTTCTAGCAGAGCTCCATGTATCGGATAAACAGATGTAGTGAATTAGCGCTGGACGTCCTCACACCAGAACCAGAGTTGTACGCATCCACCTTCACCGACAACAG
>NC_134888.1:9620791-9625791 GCF_041734735.1 Babylonia areolata | reverse complement strand
ACAATGAAACAATCCACCCCATGAAACAATCCACTGATGAAACAATCCACCCGATGAAACAATGAAACAATCCACCCCATGAAACAATGAAACAATCCACCCCATGAAACAATCCACCCGATGAAACAATGAAACAATCCACCCCATGAAACAATGAAACAATCCACCCCATGAAACAATGAAACAATCCACCCCATGAAACAATCCACTGATGAAACAATCCACCCCATGAAACAATCCACCCGATGAAACAATGAAACAATCCACCCCATGAAACAATGAAACAATCCACCCCATGAAACAATCCACCCCATGAAACAATGAAACAATCCACCCCATGAAACAATGAAACAATCCACCCCATGAAACAATCCACCCGATGAAACAATGAAACAATCCACCCCATGAAACAATGAAACAATCCACCCCATGAAACAATGAAACAATCCACCCCATGAAACAATGAAACAATCCACCCCATGAAACAATGAAACAATCCACCCCATGAAACAATCCACTGATGAAACAATCCACCCCATGAAACAATCCACCCCATGAAACAATCCACCCCATGAACAATCCACCCCATGAAACAATCCACCCCATGAAACAATGAAACAATCCACCCCATGAAACAATGAAACAATCCACCCCATGAAACAATCCACCCGATGAAACAATGAAACAATCCACCCCATGAAACAATGAAACAATCCACCCCATGAAACAATCCACTGATGAAACAATCCACCCCATGAAACAATCCAGTGGAGAAGAAGAGGAGGAGGAAGGTGAAGCTGAAGAGCAGCAGGCAGAAGAACAAGAAAGGCAGCTGACACCAGCAGATCAACCCATGCTGCTATTTCACACCCCGGGTACGGACAACGTGACAACAACAATCAACAAAAGGGAGACCATCAGTGAAATGAAGAGAGGGGAAAGAGGGGGGCGTTGGGGGAGTGGGGGGGGGGGTGGCGATCGTCTTGGAATCAACCAGGACACGGAAACCAGAGGTACTGCAAGAAATGAACGTCACACAACTCCTGGTGTGTCAAACAAATTTACAAAAATAATCACTAGAGAGAGAGAGTGGGGGGGGGGGCGGAGAGAGAGGGGGTAGGGAGGGAGAGAGGGGGAAAAAGGGTGAGAAAGAGAGAGAAAGTAGGTGGGGAGAGAAAGAGAGAAAGGGGGAAAGAGGGAGAGAGAGAGAGAGGAAGAGGGGGGAGAGAAGCAGGCGAACAGAATATCGTTGAATTGTCTGGAAAGCATCATTTCATCAAACGAGATGCAAATTTCTATCCCAAGTGTCCTGATTTCTTTCCTTTTTTTTTTTTTTTTTTTTTTAGCAGACTGCACTTGGTCAAAGTGACACCGTGCACATACTGAGAATCACTGGGTTTCTTGTTGTTGTGTTAGTCACTGTTGTTTTTGTAGTTGGTTTCCAGCAGCGTTCAGACCTGCTGGCAAGTCGTGAGGTCATCCGAAGAGAACTCAGCGTGAGAGAGAGCACAGAGTGAGATCAGCAGAACTCAATCGACTTCTCCAGATAATAACTATAATGGTTCTAAAAAAAAAAAAAAAGAAAAGAAAAGAGCATAACCACAAAACCTTAGTGAAATGCGTTTAACGCGTGCTCTCTCTGTCACACACACACACACACACACACACACACACACACACACACACACTGTATGAAAGTCGAGTGGTTAAAGAAAGCAGGCAGATAGCAACTGACGACACCCATATTTTAGCAAAGTATTATGAGCTATTGCCATCAGGACGACGCTACAGAACTTTTAAGTTGAAATCCAGAGCTCTGAAGACTTTTATTGCACGTTCAATCCTCCTTTTAAATTCTTGAGAACTCTGTGTGTGTGTGTGTGTGTGTGCGTGTGCGTGCGTGCGTGCGTACGTGCGTGCGCGCGTGCGTGCGCGCACTCTCATGTGAGACGTGTGAAATTTCGTGCATGATAGGTTGTACCTTGTTCTAGTTGTGTGTGTGTGTGTGTGTGTGTGTGTGTGTGTGTGTGTGTGTGTGTGTGTGTGTTTACTGAGCTTAAAAACGTGACAATTGGTTATTATGAATGTGCAATATGTAGGATGAATAATGTGCAATATGCAGAATGAATGTACAATGGAATATGTCTAATGCTAACGTCCATATTCTAAATATATTTCTGTTAATAATTACGATGTAATAATTAATTGCAATGTTTTAAAAGCGAATATGTGAAATGCTTTTATTTGAGAACATATGTTTATTACTCTTGTTTAATCAAGTAAACCGTGTGTGTGGGGTGGGTGGGGGGTGGGTGGGTGCGGGTGTGTGCTGATTATCTGGTTGTGGTTTTCCGCAATTCATCTTTATTCTTATCTGTCTATTATAATCAATGTGCAATACAGTAGGCTATGCTTATAATTATATTCAAAATAATGTTTCTTAATTCTTTCTGTTTTTACATTGAGAATACCAGTTATTACCTGCAGTGTGTGGATGTATGTATGAAACGGTGTATGTGATATTTTTTACATTTGTGTCTTCGTAATATTCGTAAGAGGTGTTGTTGACTTTTACAGTTATGGTCCCCATGTTGTTTACTTGTCTATGTTGTGATAATGCACCTGACCAAATTTCTCCAGTTGGAGATAATAAAGTTATTCTTATTCTTATTCTTACACACACACACACACACACACACACACACACACACACACACACACCGAACAACAAAGCAACGACCTCTGCATCACCCCAGTGTGGTACTGAAACACCAAGCAGTTTTCAAAACTGTCAACGAAAAGTGACAGGAGACCAAGCCTGGGCACGGCACACAGTAACCACCCCTTGTTCTCTTCACACACACACTCACGGGCCTCGCACCCCCAACCCCCAAACACAGCAGCCTTCTCAAGTCGCGGTACGAGTTCCCGCAACAATTGTATTGCATTATTGTAGTACATTTTTTGGTCACAACAGATTTCTCTGTGTGAAATTCGGGCTGCTCTCCCCAGGGACAGCGCGTCGCTACACTACAGCGCCGCCCACTTTTTTTGTATTTTTTCGTGCATGCAGTTTTGTTGGGGTTTTTTTTTTTTTGTTTGTTTTTTTATGTTTTCCTATCGAAGTGGATTTTTCTACAGAATTTTGCCATGGACAACCCTTTTGTTGCCGTGGGTTCTTTTACGTGCGCTAAGCGCATGCTGCATACGGGACCTCGGTTTATCGTCTCATCAGAATGACTAGCGTCCAGACCACCACTCCAGGTCTAGTGTGGGGGGTGCGGGGGGGTGGGGGGGGGGAGAGAAAAAAAATACCGGCGACTCTGCCGGGATTCGAACCAGTGCGCGCGCTCAGATTCTCTCGCTTCCTAGGCGGACGCGTTCCCTCTTGGCCATCATTCCACTAATGTTCAGGAACTGAACTCGCCTGTAAATATCAGCTGGTACAAATGATGTCCGCAGCCTTTTCATTTTAATCCGTCTTCCCACCTCCTTCCCTCTCTAGTCCCTCCCTCCCCATGTGCAGCATGAAATGAAGGAAGGGGAAACACTTCTCAACTACGGCTTGAGTCCAGTGACAGAAAGCGTGTCATCATGTCGTCTCTTCACCAACATCATCGTCATTGTCATGATCGTCGATGTCGTCCCCCCCCCCCTCCCCCCCCCCTTCTCTCTGTTCTTTTTCTCTCTCATCTTTCTCAAAGATTTCTGTTGAAGATGAGACAAGAGACCAACCCGGATGAAAAATGAAATGATTTAAATAAAAAGAAGGGGAACTTCCCACATTTTCACACACGTATCATTATGTTGCCAAAAAGCGTGGGGGCGCCGTGGACCACGCCGCTGTATCGGAAGCCTGTGCAAAGTGGGACAATGTGCGGGATTGCCAGAAACTGGGGACTAGCAAGCCCTCGTCTCCCCTCTCCACACATCCCTCGTCTCCCCTCTCCCCACGTCCCTCATCTCTCGTCTCCCCTCTCCACACATCCCTCGTCTCCCCTCTCCCCACGTCCCTCATCTCTCGTCTCCCCTCTCCCCACATCCCTCGTCTCCCCTCTCCCCACGTCCCTCATCTCTCGTCTCCCCTCTCCCCACGTCCCTCATCTCTCGTCTCCCCTCTCCCCACATCCCTCGTCTCCCCTCTCCCCACGTCCCTCATCTCTCGTCTCCCCTCTCCCCACGTCCCTCATCTCTCGTCTCCCCTCTCCCCACGTCCCTCATCTCTCGTCTCCCCACGTCCCTCATCTCTCGTCTCCCCTCTCCCCACGTCCCTCATCTCTCGTCTCCCCTCTCCCCACATCCCTCGTCTCTCGTCTCCCCTCTCCCCACATCCCTCGTCTCTCGTCTCCCCTCTCCCCACGTCCCTCATCTCTCGTCTCCCCTCTCCACACATCCCTCGTCTCCCCTCTCCCCACGTCCCTCATCTCTCGTCTCCCCTCTCCACACATCCCTCGTCTCCCCTCTCCCCACGTCCCTCATCTCTCGTCTCCCCTCTCCCCACATCCCTCGTCTCCCCTCTCCCCACATCCCTCGTCTCCCCTCTCCCCACGTCCCTCATCTCTCGTCTCCCCTCTCCCCACATCCCTCGTCTCCCCTCTCCCCACATCCCTCGTCTCCCCTCTCCCCACGTCCCTCATCTCTCGTCTCCCCTCTCCCCACGTCCCTCATCTCTCGTCTCCCCTCTCCCCACATCCCTCGTCTCCCCTCTCCCCACGTCCCTCATCTCTCGTCTCCCCTCTCCCCACGTCCCTCATCTCTCGTCTCCCCTCTCCCCACGTCCCTCATCTCCCCTCTCTCCCCACATCCCTCATCTCTCGTCTCCCCTCTCCCTCATCGTCTCCCCTCATCTCTCGTCTCCCCTCTCCCCACGTCCCTCATCTCTCGTCTCCCCCTCTCCCCACGTCCCTCATCTCTCGTCTCCCCTCTCCCCACGTCCCTCATCTCTCGTCTCCCCTCTCCCCACATCCCTCATCTCTCGTCTCCCCTCTCCCCACATCCCT
>NC_134888.1:9565791-9613291 GCF_041734735.1 Babylonia areolata | reverse complement strand
TTGTCGCAGTAATCGTACTTGTTTCTTAAATTACACTAAATACATACACGTTCAGGTTTGATGAAATAATGTACACTCTTGTACAAAAGTATGTACTCAAAATCGCGCGTACGCATACACAATATAACACACACACACACACACACACACACGCACGCACGCAGGCACGCACGCACGCACGCACACACACACACACACACACACACACAAACACACACACACACACGCGCGCGCGCGCGCACAAACACACACACACACACACACACACACACACACACACACACACACACAAAGTGCCCGCAAACATAATTCTAAGCCTGCGTACATACATACAAACGGATATGCAAAGAAACAGAAACAAAAGGAGAGACACATAACAGACAGACTAATGGTGCACCACAAAATGTGTGAACCCGGTCATCATCATCAACATCATCATCATCATCATCACGGCCACAATCGTCATGTCGATTACTCCGCCACGACTAGAGGGTTGCGTGGAGATAGAGATGCTGACGTCTAAAAAAAGATAAAGAACTAGACAGATCAGGATTTATAAAAAAAAAAAAAAAAAAAGTGAACATTACACCTACTCTATGTGGGTTTTATCAGCAGACTACTAGTTTTCGCTCTGCACCCACTCAGGGGCTAGCTGATCCCAGTCCAGAAGGGAGGGCTGGGCACAAAAAATATTTTTTTTTAAATCAAAATGTTCTAAAGCGTAGGGATATTTGGGAAGAGGGTTTCGGTCAAAACAGAAATTCTCGATGTTTTACACAGCAATAGTTAGGTCTGTTATTGTAACAATTTAAAAAAAAAAAAACAATAATCAGTATCATCATGACAACCATTATATAATTTCCAATCTAGTTAGTTTCGCGACTGTTTAAGTAGTGGCGGTACTAACTATAATACAAATAATAATAGACGACCTGCTAAAGCTTACGTGACATACATCTTCCACGTGCGCAGCAACAAAGTGACAAAATTGCCCCCCTGAACCATCCTGGCTGGGAGGTAAGGGAGAGAGAGTGCACCGTGCACCTGCAAGTGCAGTGACTGGGTACACGAGCACTGACGGATCAGTACGTGGATGTTTGATGTTTGAAGTTTAGTGCCTTTGCCAGTCGTGCTGGTTCCTGGTAACACTGGTAACGGCTGAAACTCTGTGTGTGTGTGTGTGTGTGTGTGTGTGTGTGTGTGTGTGTGTGTATCTGTCTGCCTAAGAGAGACAGAGAGAGATGTAAATGGGAAAAGAGTTCAAGCACCTCTCCTGACTATACTGTGTGTGTGTGTGTGTTTGTGTGTATGTGTGTGTATGTGAATGTTGGAGACAGAGAGAGAATGGGGTAGAGAGAGAGACAGAGAGAGAAATAGTGAGAGGGGGGACAGGGAGAGGGACAGAGAGAAAAATGCGGAGAAATAAGGACAAAATGTAACAAAAACAATCCCACCAAGATACATAAGATTAAATAATTGAAATAAACAAACACATAAAACATCAACCAAAAACTGTAAAACACAACACAAAACTTGGTTACTTCACACACACAAAAACAAAAAAGGCGGATCTATGTCATTGTGACATTTGTTTTTTCCTTCACCCCAACCAGATCATTCCCCCATAATAATAATATATATATGATAGTCAGTCGTGTCCGACTATGACCATCAGAACAGCAGAGGAGGCAACTGCTGTTCCGACTATTTGGGCTAGAATTTGATTATAGTGGAAAGTGTCTTGCCCAAGTTACATCCCCACTCTCTCGGCCAAGAGGGTTTCAGGACAGTCGGCGTTGGGACGGTTCCCAAAGGCCAACTAGCCCACAAGGCTGCAGCACTAAGAGCCAGTGCAATTTTGCCTCCTAGTTCCCCCATACAATCGTGTTGTATGCTCTGGCCGGCAAAAACCATTGAATTGGGCCAACACGTTGCAAGATCATCCACGTGGAATGGGTGTTTTCGCAGGCAATCGCCATCTGCGAGGAAAACAAAAAAAGGGAGGGGTGGGTGAGATATCCACTGGGCATTTATTTCAACTCCTGTTGTTGTTGGTCGGCTTGTGCATGCGTGCCAGCGCGCGCGCGCCCGTGTGTGCGCGTGTGTGTGTGCGCGTGTGTGTGTGCGCATGAATTTCAGTTTCTAAATTAATATTCTTATTTGGATCATTATTCCAGTAAAACCACTCAACTGGGCTTTCACACACACACACACACACACACACACACACGTACAGACAAGAGCATAATACAGACAGAGAAGGACACACAGACGGAGACACAGACAGGGACACGCAGACAGGGACACATAGACAGGGACACATAGGGACACGCAGACAGGGACACAGACTGGGACACACAGATATGGACACACAGACAGGGACACACAGGCAAGGACACAAACAAGGACACACAGACAGGGACACACAGACAGGGACACACAGGCAAGGACACAGACAAGGACACAGACAGGGACACACAGACAAGGACACACAGACAAAGACACAGGACAAGGACACACAGACAAGGACACAGACAGGGACACAGACAGGGACACAGACAGGGACACACAGACAAGGACACAGACAGGGACACACAGACAAGGACACAGACAGGGACACAGACAGGGACACACAGACAGGGACACAGACAGGGACACACAGGCAAGGACACACAGACAGGGACACACAGACAAGGACACAGACAGGGACACACAGACAGGGACACACAGACAAGGACACAGACAGGGACACACAGACAAGGACACACAGACAAGGACACAGACAGGGACACAGACGGGGACACACAGACAGGGACACACAGACAAGGACAGGACGACAGGGCAAGGACACACAGACAGGGACACACAGACAGGGACACAGACAGGGACACACAGACAAGGACACAGACAGGGACATAGACAGGGACACACAGGCAAGGACACACAGACAAAGACACAGGACAAGGACACACAGACAAGGACACAGACAGGGACACAGACAGGGACACAGACAGGGACACAGACAGGGGACACACAGACAAGGACACACAGACAGGGACACACAGACAGGGGACACACAGACAAGGACACAGACAGGGACATAGGGACACACAGGCAAGGACACACAGACAAAGACACAGGACAAGGACACACAGACAAGGACACAGACAGGGACACAGACAGGGACACACAGACAAGGACACACAGACAGGGACACAGACAAGGACACACAGACAAGGACACAGACAGGGACACACAGACAGGGACACACAGACAAGGACACACAGACAGGGACACACAAACAAGGACACAGACAGGGACACACAGACAGGGACACACAGACAAGGACACAGACAGGGACACAGACAGGGACACACAGACAAGGACACACAGACAGGGACACAGACAGGGACACACAGACAGAGACACATAGACAGGGACACATAGGGACACGCAGACAGGGACACAGACTGGGACACACAGATATGGACACAGACAGGGACACACAAACAAGGACACACAGGCAAGGACACAAACAAGGACACACAGACAGGGACACACAGACAAGGACACAGACAGGGACACACAGGCAAGGACACAGACAGGGACACACAGACAGGGACACACAGACAGGGACACAGACAGGGACACAGACAGGGACACACAGACAAAGACACAGGACAAGGACACACAGACAGGGACACAGGCAAGGACACACAGACAAAGACACAGGACAAGGACACACAGACAGGGACACACAGACAAGGACACAGACAGGGACACAGACAAGGACACACAGACAAGGACACACAGACAAGGACACAGACAGGGACACAGACAGGGACACACAGGCAAGAACACAGACAAGGACACACAGACAGGGACACAGACAGGGGCACACAGACAGGGATATATATACACTCACAGACAGGGACACATCCTGACAGGGATACACAGAGACAGGGACACATCCTGACAGGGATACACAGAGACAGGGACACATCCTGACAGGGATACACAGAGACAGGGACACATCCTGACAGGGACACATCCTGACAGGGATACACAGAGACAGGGACACATCCTGACAGGGACACATCCTGACAGGGATACACAGAGACAGGGACACATCCTGACAGGGATACAGAGAGACAGGGACACATCCTGACAGGGACACATCCTGACAGGGATACACAGAGACAGGGACACATCCTGACAGGGACACATCCTGACAGGGATACACAGAGACAGGGACACATCCTGACAGGGACACATCCTGACAGGGATACAGAGAGACAGGGACACATCCTGACAGGGATACACAGAGACAGGGACACATCCTGACAGGGACACATCCTGACAGGGATACACAGAGACAGGGACGCATCCTGACAGGGATACAGAGAGGCAGGGACACATCCTGACAGGGATACACAGAGACAGGGACACATCCTGACAGGGATACACAGAGACAGGGACACATCCTGACAGGGACACATCCTGACAGGGATACACAGAGACAGGGACACAAAAAGCTGCCAACCTAACACCACCCCCACCCCCACCCCAGCCCGTCAAACACCTGGTGGGAAGCCTGACACAACACCAGCCAGGTGGTAACTGCAGACTGTGCCACGCCAACCGACCGACCTCTGGAGTGTTACACCAAACCACAAGACCAGCCAGCCAATCACCATGACAGCATCACACTGACCTTAACATTAATACCCTGTGCATTATTCATCACAGATGATTGTTTCGATAATCTGCGGCCTTTCCTGGCCTTCAGTGGCCGTTCCCCTCTCACTGGTATCGCCCAGTGTACCACCAGCTGACTGACACCAAGGAATGCACCGGGTCCAGGGCACAGTCTGAAGGGTTCTCCTCCATTCGTGTTGGGTTCTGTAGCTCTGTGCTTCATGTCACGCGGGAGCCGAGTGTGGTGAATAATTGTCCGGAAGGCAAGTGCCGTGCAAAAACTACACACCATGGTTCACTCTCACTGCGGACCCATGCTGGACCTCAATCTCGTCAAATAAATTAAATCCAAACATAACAATTGGCTTTATGCTTAGACTGACACAGTGTGCGAGTGTGTGTGTGTGTGTATGGGGGGTGGGGGTGGGGGGTCTGTCTCTATGTGTGTGTATCTGTGTCTGTCTCTATGTGTGTGTGTGGGGGGGGGGATCTGTGTGTCTGTGTGTGTGTGGGGGGGGGGGGTGCGGTGGTCTGTGCGTCTGTCTCAATGTGTGGTGTGTGTGTGTGTGTGTGTGTTTGTGTGTGTCGGTCATTTTGTCTGCCTATGTGTGTGTGTGTATGTGTCGGTCTGTGTGTGTGTGTGTGTGTGTCTGTGTCTGTGTGTCTGTCTATGTGTGGGGGGGGGGATGGGGGGGAGTCTGTGTGTCTGTATCTATGTGTGTGGTGTCTGGGGAGAGGGGGGGAGGGATTGGATGGCTTGGTGGGTGCGTGCGCAGCTCAAATAATAAAATCCTCTCCAGCAACGTGCTGGCTCCATCATCATGTTTAAACTGATACCCGCCTGATTAAATCCCAGCACACAACCACCCACAGGTTGCGGTGACGGCTCATGCTGACACTGCAGTCTCCACCCACAGCAAGCCCATGACAATACAACCCGGCGAGGCCCCGAGGAGCTGATCACGGGCACTACCGTCCCCCTGGCAATGGGACACGTGGCGGTGTGAAGAGCAGGGAGGGGAGCGAAGCACACAAACAC
Source organism: Babylonia areolata (assembly GCF_041734735.1). Taxonomy (NCBI): domain Eukaryota; kingdom Metazoa; phylum Mollusca; class Gastropoda; order Neogastropoda; family Buccinidae; genus Babylonia; species Babylonia areolata. Next base: position 9,607,554 of record NC_134888.1, on the reverse strand, counting down.
ACACCGGACACCCCACCACACACACACACACACACACACACACACAAAGGGCCACCCCACCACACACACACACACACACACACACACACACACACACTGACACCACTCTCAGCTCTCTGGCCGTGCTTCCATGCGGCCTCTGCCCCATCACTTAGGAATCCGATGAACCAGGCAAACATACACAACTCCATAATCATCTTCATATATCACACACACACACACACACACACACACACACACACACCACTCTCTCTCTCTCTCTCACGCACACACACACACACACACACACACACACACCACTCTCTCTCTCTCTCTCACGCACGCACACACACACACACACACACACACACACACACACACACACACACCACTCTCTCTCTCTCTCACGCACACACACACACACACACACACACTGGTGGACTGACCGTGACAGGAATCAGCATCCCCACCAATACAGCCACAGTGCGCTAATGGAAATAAGAGCGATGCTGACAGAACTCGGCACCACAGGGGCTTGGAGGGGCTGGGGGGGGGAGAGAGCACTGTGATGGGGAGGGAGGATAGTACTGAGGGGTGGAGATGAGGGTGCCATTGCTGGCGCGATGGTCAAGTCAAAAGTGCGGTCAGCTGCAAGGTGTTCAGTTCACGTGCTTGTCAAGCGGTGGTGGAAGGGGTAATGAAATGTTGTGTGTGTGTGTGTGTGTGTGTGTGTGTGTGTGTGTGTGTGTGTGTGCGGTGGAGGAGGGGAGGGGTATGGGAGGGTGCGTGTGTGTAAGTGCGTGTGTGCGTGCGCGCGCGCGGGGGTATGTGTGTGTGTGTGTGTGTGTGTGTGGTGAGTGACGTGTGTGTGTAGGCGTGCGTGCGTACGTGGTTTGTGAGTGCGTGCATGCGTGCACACGCGCGCGAATGTGTGTGTGTACGGGTGCATAAGTCTGTCTACCTGTGTGTGTGTGTGTGTGTGTGTGTGTGTGTGTGTGTGTGTGTGTGTGTGTGTGTGTGTGTGTGTGTGTGTCTGTCTGTCTGTCTGTCTGTCTGTCCAGTATGTGCCCGTGTCTGTGTGCCTTGTATGTGTGCGAGGAAGCGTACATAATGTGTGTGTGTGCCCGCGTGTGTCTTTAAGCGGCATCATGTCCCCTTTCTTTTTCAAGTACACTTTGTCTCAAATGAAAACAGTAACAGCCGCTGTAGGCCCATGACGTTTTCCGACAAGGCAGAACTGTAGAGTGAAGAATGCAGTGAACACAACAAGCCACATGAGGACCTAGGTCCCCTGCCCTGTGGACACTGTTCGCTTCATGACCACTCATCTTCCACGTGACCAATCAATAACACCTCTGCCCCCTTCCCCCCCCCCCTCCCCCGATCCCCCCCTGACTCCAACCCGCCCCCGACTCCCCCCTCCCCCCTCCCCCCCTGACAGACAATCAAACTAATGCACGCCGACACTTTTGCATACGATGAAGAAGGGAAAAAAACGACATTACACACAACGCCAACAACAATCCGCAATCAGCTCAGGTTCCGTTGTGGGTCCACATCTGAGGGCAAGCAATGGAGCACTGTTGCTCCAATCTTCAGCGTCACAACAACAAAAAACATGAAATGACACTGGTAGGATCAGGATGCCAAAAGGAGCAACCGAATCCATCCAAGGAGAGGAACGTAAAATCACAGTGCTTTTAAACGGGAAATTTCGTCAGATCATTATCAGGCAAGGAACGTACCAGAATCAGCCGTAGGTCAACTGGACACAAAATCCCGGATATAAGTCCGATATGGATGTGTAAGGGAAGAACGCTACCAAAGAAGAATGTCTGAGGGGTGGCAGGAAGGCAGAAGGGCGTGGATGTTCGGGGTGAACCACCACACCACAACCAGGCTGAGGACAGGGACACACCACAGCAGACACAGTCCTCCAAGGAACCACAGCCACTGCATAATGCCTTCCATCCACAGACCACAGATTTCGATGCATGTTTTACACACACACACACACACACACACACACAGAGAGAGAGAGAGAGAGAGAGAGAGAGAGAGAGAGAGAGAGAGAGAGAGACTTCAGTTCAGTTACTCAATGAGGCTTCACTGCGTTCGGACAAATCCATATACGCTACACATCTGCCAAGCAGATGCCTGACCAGCAGCGTAACCGAACGCGCTTCGGCCTGGAGAAATGAAAAGTAAGCAGACAGATAATGAAACACACACACACACACACACACACACACACACACACACACACACGGCATCAAACAAAATCAAAGGACAGATGGACCAATGCCACACACCAAAACCCCTCATTCTGATGCTGTTTGACATGTCACCGATGACCTCAAACTCAAATCAACAAGCGGTAAGTGTCTCTGCTTTGGTTTAAATAATCTTTAATTATTCAACAATACACATGATTACAATGCAATGAATGACAAAAGAGCATCAACAAGCTTAAAGCTTATACTGTGCTCACAACGTTGCACTTCAATTTTATCATGACGGCTGATGAACCATATTATGAAACCAAGTGTCTACGCTTCACAGGCCACCTATAATCCCGACCATACGCAGGGTGGAGCTGTGGCCTGGCGGAAAGACGGGTCCACCTGAGAGGCGAGAGAATCCCGGTGTGCAGGATCGAATCCCCCACAGGCCAGCATTTTTCCACTTCCCTTGATCCTCAGTGGTGGTCTGGTCATTCCGTGACGATAAACAAAGGCCCTGTAAGTAGCATACACTTAGTGTACGTATAGGAAACTACGGCAACAAGAGTTATCCCCGGCAAAATGCTGCGGGCGGAAACATTCACTAGGACAGTAAAGCTAATATACTTGTAGAACGAAAATAGAGGGAAATAAAAAGGCGACGCTGCTATGTGGTGATGCAATCTCCAAAGAAAGGGCGACCCAAACTTCACACAGAGAAATAGCTTGTGACAAAGAAAGGTAATGCAATGGAACACAGCACAGCACAGCACAGCACAACACACCACAGCACAGCACAGCACAGCACAGCGCAACGCAACGCAACGCAATACAAGAAAACAACGTGTTCGGACAACAAAATTACGGCAAATCAGAAGCATTCCAACCACCTGCCCAGCAGCGGAGTCCAGACCTCAGAACAGGCATGGGAACATCAACACCATAATCCTCATCATCGTAATAATAAAAGACAACGAAACAAAACCAAAAAAATCTTTTTAATCACGCTGAGCCATGGCCGGGTGCTGAGGTTTGATGACGGCAAAACGACTCCATCATTCGTGACACAAACCTCCCAAAAGACAAACCCAACACTCAATCCAACTTGCGTCCCCTGTCTGACCATCACGTCCATCGTCGCGAAAAGCTCACCCCTACGTCACTGAGGGTCCATGAATACCCTGAGGATGTACACAAGGGTATGGGGGGCCGAGGGGTGGGGTGGGGGGTGCAAAGCACAATCTGGTAGGAAGGGGTGGGGAGGGAGGGAGGGGCTGGAAGGGAAGGCAGGATGATAGGGCACACCTCAATCTTGTTGAAAGGGGATAGAACAGTGGTACAACCCCGGACCGCACACCAAATCCCTCAAGGAATTCGCGTCCACTGCACACAACCTTTATCCTGGCTGCCAGTTTCGTTGCGTGCCTTCCACACCAGACATGAATCAACAAAGATAAAAACCTCTGCGAAAACCGTGATCCCCAGCGCGTGCGCGCCCTCGCATGCACGCGCGCGCGCACACACACACACACACACACACACACACACGCGCGCGCGCGCGCGCGCGCGCACTCACTCAGCCCAAACAGAAAACGATCAAGCTGACTTCCATTCGTGAAAGGAATTCACACCGTCCCCCTCAGCTCTGTCTGCAACTGATGGATTCGGGACCACTGGAGAGAGAGGGAGGGGAGAGGGAGACAGACAGACAGACAGACAGACAATGAGTGAACTGGAGTGCGTGGATAAGGAGAGACGCTTGAGTGTGGCACATCTTAAGCTTCTCCTTTCACAGCAACCCCAAACAATACGATTAAGTCTTGCCATTCGAAGTAAACCCCAAACCTGTCACTTTGCAGTCTCATCTTCCTGACATTTGCAGAAGCGATCTGTGACCTTCAAAATGATTCTTGCCTCCTGAAGTTAACATCAGCAGTGTAATGGATTCATCGAGTGACTTGATATTAACTAAAACACAGTTTTTAGACGTTTCAAAAAAATATTGTTGAGTCCATTGCTATTGAATCATCTCTAATAATCCTTGTGGCTGCGATTACACATCCGTCTGTTTGCTTCATTCCTACGCTCATCAATATTACAATGCATTAAATCATACTGAAGCTGGAATATAATATTCAAACTACTCCATAAACCCCGACTCTGCTCTTGCATGAATGAGACAGCTCAGATTCTTGATGTTTTAGGCTATGATTAAAAGGAAAGAATGGAAAAGTAGTGGACTTCGTTCCAATCTGGCTGGCGTAAGATTGACAGAGAATGAAGGGAATCACTCAGACAAGGAAACTGGAAAGAAACGTCTGCCTCTCCCCAACCCTAATTTTCCATGTTGCCTCAGCACTCATAGCTCGCTTCCCTCTCTGATCTTGTCAGAGTGCTCCTCTCTCTCTCTCTCTCTCACACACACACACACACACATACACGCGCGCGCGCGTTCAAACGTAGTTGGATGGCCGCGACAGAACTTGACATCGTCACGTGAAAGCATCGGACACTGGAGGGAATGGCAATGATGGAACCCAGAGGGGAGGAAGGGTGGGGGGAGCTTCACCCCCATCCCCCATGGGTCTACTTGGACAGTTGGCGCAATGGACCTGGGGAAAGGAGGGTCAGATACAAGCTGCTAAGTGGATGTCCTCTTCCCACCTCTCGTCATCCCCGCCCCTCCTCTTTCCCATCCCTTCAGACCTCAGCGGGATTGATGGAGGAATCAGTCACAGGTATTTGCATTGCATCTGTCGTTACCACTTAAGCTATCACTTTTTTTTTCATTCAAAGAAATAAGATTTCGCATAAAGTTAACCAGGAAGACATTCTCACTTTCCAACAACTCAATACCTCATGAGACCAAATCACAATTTCCAAAAGTGTGGGGGGGTTTTTCATGAACTAAACCAAATCTGGCAAGTCTCCTGTTTACGGCTAAAATGACACTTTCATTGTTGCTGTTGCTGATGACGATGACGACGACGACGTCGCCGATGATGATGATAATGATGATGATTATGATGATGCTGTTGTGTGATGCTGTTTTTGTTGTTGGGAACCAAATTATTTTGCGCCAAAACTTTGTACACATCGCAAAGAGCACGCACAACAAATAATACTGACAATGCAATCCACTGCATAAATTCAGGAAGAAAACCTTCCCGAAGACACCCCAGCTAACCATTCAAGGAACCGCCACGGACTGGCTGCAAAGAAGGCACCAGTCAAGCACTTTCTGTATCGTGACAGACGGCCACTCGTTCGACAGCACTTTACAACACTCGACACTGATCAGGACACAGACCACCGCCGGGACAGACTGACAGTGGGACGCACGTCATCGTCATCTCCCTTTGACGAGGGCACTGGAACCAACGAGGATAAAGCAGCCACACACCGCCAGTCGTGTGCCACAAAGAGACAGAAAGGAAAGAGAAAGGACACCGACGTCACCACATCAGAAGGAAGGACACCAAATGACATGGAGCATCCTTCAAGGAACTTGTATCGATTACCAAGTTGATGTAGTAAGCCAGGGTATAGATCTTGGCGAATGACCACTATCTGCCTGGCGTTCCGCATCCTGTGATCCCAGTGCGATATAGATGTGTGTAATACAGGTCAGTGTGTGATCCTCATCACGGGTGTCGCAGTCCTAACCGCGCTGTTGTCCTTCTGTGGCTGTCAACCTGGCACACTGACTTCCGACTGACTCAAGGCGTTGAAAAACAAACACGTTAGACATCTTATTCTGTCAAATGTCATTTTAAAAGAAATACGCACTAGGCATCTGAGGTTAAATCAGACACATTCTTAGTTTAAATGAAAACGTGTGTATACGCAAGCAGAAGATAAAAACGTGGTTGAATGACTCAGGAAACGAATGATGAGCGCCCAATGGCAGCAGTCAGTCGGCTCTATTCAGGTAGGCAGCCGTTGTGCACGTGAGTGTTTGTAATGTGCTTAGAGTTTGATCTTCGATCGATGATAGGCGCTATATAAATATGCATATAATCATAATCGTCATCATCATAACCGAATATGTTTGGTCATTTCGTCTCTCTCCATTGTCAGATCTGTGACACTCAACATGGCGGGGGCTCACGTTAATGATGAAGGGGCAAGTCTTTCCTCAGTTTGTACAGGGTTCCTTTGGTACTCTACTTGATTGCAGCATCTTTAAAAATGACCTTTCACTCACTGAAGACAGACCCAGTCAGGACCACTCAATACTCACTGAGGACAGACCCAGTTAGGACCACTCAATACTCACTGAGGACAGACCCAGTCAGGACCACTCAATACTCACTGAGGACAGACCCAGTCAGGACCACTCAATACTCACTGAGGACAGACCCAGTTAGGACCACTCAATACTCACTGAAGACAGACCCAGCTAGGACCACTCAATACTCACTGAGGACAGACCCAGTTAGGACCACTCAATGCTCACTGAGGACAGACCTAGCGAGGACCACTCAATACTCACTGAGGACAGACCTAGTTAGGACCACTCAATACTCACTGAGGACAGACCCAGTTAGGACCACTCAATACTCACTGAGGACAGACCTAGTTAGGACCACTCAATACTCACTGAGGACAGACCTAGTTAGGACCACTCAATACTCAGTGAGGACAGACCTAGCGGGGACCAAAAGGGGAGGACCACTCAATACTCACAGAAAACCAAACCACACATGGACGGTCTGTCTGCTACAGGAAGTCACGTCATCGCCCAGGGCACCGGAAGTAATGGAAACAAAACAATGGCGACAGGGACAGAGATGGGGAGGGGAGACTGGCAGCACCCCCTCCCCGTAATCCATCCTCCCTTCCAAGCTGTGTGTGTGTGTGGGGGGGGTAATGTAATACAATGTATAGAACACAGTCCGCAATCACGATATAGAACACACACACACACACACACACACACAGGGGGCGGGGTGGGGGGGGAGACAAACACACAATCTATCGTGCAAAATACGTGCGGGTTGTCTCATCACAAAGCCTTGCCATTGATTTCAATCACTGCGGGGAGGAAGATTTCTGTTGTCTTCTGGCGTTTTAAAGGATATCGCAGATGATACGCGTTATATATATATTTTTTTCTATTATTAGATGTGGGATTCTTCTGAATGATATTCTCTCTCTCTCTCTCTCTCTCTCGCGTTGTTCTTTATAATGGATGTGATGTGAACACGGAAGTCCCCCCCCCCTTACCCCTGTTGTCACGGGCAGAAAGACCTAAACAATAAATCATTCAGATTTCAATCTTCTCTCTCTTGCGCCCCCTCCCTCTCCCCCCACACACTCCTTTTCACACGTTTTAGAATGGACACACGCGCGCGTGCATTCAGAGCGAGAGAGACAGACCGACAGAAAGAAACAAAAATACTCACAGGCCAAAAAGCACAGAGTAAAGCCACTGTCTAATGCACCCACCACTACCCCCCAGCCCTCTCCTCCCAACCGGACTTATCATCACAGCCAAACTTCCTTCTTCGCGCACTTTGCCCCACCCCTCCCCTCCCTTTTACTTCCTGGCCTCCACAGCGTGGTGTCCAACCACTGAGCTGACTATTGAGCTCGATGTGTCCAACAGAAGTACGGAGCTACAGCGTCAAGTCCCCCCCCCCTCCATCCCCTCACCAACCCCCCCACTCCCACCCCCTTCCCAGTCAGCCCCACAAACACACCCTGGTGACGCCAAGTGCCCGCCTTGGTCCTTCACTTGTCTCCCCTGCCCTAGCCACCAGGCGGCTGACGCGAATCATATGCCAGAAACACTCTCCTGCCCACTTGTCAAGTCCCTCTATACATCCCCCTCACCCCCCCTCCCCCCTCCCCACTTCACCCCCCCCTCCCTCTCTCTCTCTCTCTCTCCCTCTCTCTCTCTCTCTCTCTCTCTCTCTCTCATCACATTAAAATCGAAAGTTTACGCTTCCTCCCTAAACCTTCATTGTTTCTTTGGTTGATGATGCAGTTTCAGTCTCTCAAGGAGGCATCACTGCGTTCGAAGAAATCCATATATGCGCTACACCATACCTGCTTGACAGATACCTGACTGCAGTGCAACCCAACGCCTTGAGTGCATACATATAATTTTGTGTACCTGTCGGACTGGATTTCTTTTACAGAATTTCGCCTGAGGACAACACTTTTATTGCCACGGGTTCTTTTTCAGTGCGTGCTGCACGCAGGACCTCGGTTTATTTTCCAGTCTAACTTGGGAGAAAGGGCGAGAGCGGGATTCAAACCGAGATCCTCACGGACACTGTACTGGCAAGTATGCGTCTAAACCACTCTGCCACTTTGCTCCTTGCAGCATGCACACAGCACACGTAAAAGAACCCACAGCAACAAACGTGCTGTCCCTGGCAACATTCTGAAGAAAATTCCAGTCTGACAGACACTTTCAGACAGAAAGGAAAAAATATGCGTGGCGCTGCACTGTGGAGGGCGCTCTCCCCGGGGACAGCCAACCGGATTTCATGGACAGAAATCTGTTCGGACAAAAAAGAAACGCGATACAATATATCAATTTTACGAAATTCAATGAAGCCACTACACGACAGTGGGGCCAACGATGTGGGAAGGATCATGCCTCCGGACAACAGGGAGGTGTGGGAGGGAACGACCGCAGAACGTGAATCATTGCCTTCACTGACAGACACTGGGCTTCCCCGCCATCCCTCTCTTCACGGAGACGTCCTTCTCTAATGTCTCTTGGGCGAAATCCGTCAAAGGCCTCGTCGCCTGTGGCAACTGTTCTCTTCTTTTTCCTTCCTTTCTGGATTATTCCATTCATTTTGCTGAATAAAGCAGGCGCAAAGCCTGGCAACCGTCTGCAATTGAAACAATAAGCTGCTGTCTTTTCAACGCCTCCCCACCGTCCTACCTCCCCCCCCCCCCCCCCCCCCCCCAATCCCTGCAAAGCCAACATCTCTTCTTCCCCACTACCCTAGCCCCTCCCCCTCCAAGCCCCCCCTCCCCCCCGCCCCCCTCTCTCTCTCTCCATCTATCCCTGACTTCGTTATACCGGCCTCACCACATCTGCATTCTGGCTGTCCGCTAGCTGGCGGCTGTCTGAAAACGACACAGAGCCGCGCTGAGAGTAAGTGCTGGCCTCGTGTCTGCTTCTCTGGATTAGGAGAGAAACACATCTGTACACACACACACACACACACACACACACATACACACACACACACATTATATATATATATATATATATATATATATATATATATATATATATATATATATATATATATAGCGAAAGAGACAGACAGGTGTAAGAAAAAGACGGGGTGAAATGTACATGCAGAGATAGACAGGTAGAGAGACCGACAGACACACAGACAGACCGACCGACCTAGAGAGAAAGACGGAGAGAATATACATACAGAGAGACAGAAGAAAGACAGGAAGGCAGACAGACAGACAAAGTGGAGATTAGGTGAACGCAGTGTCCAGGAGGGAGGTGAGAGAAGAGGGTAGGTAGGAATGGACACAGTCACCGAACTTAATCCCCTTCAGTGCCACGGGGGAAACAGTAGAAAGCAGTGTTTCGGGTCATAAAAGATTAGCCAAAACAATAAGCCTAAAACTGTGAAAATGGTCTGGAGATATACCACTCTAGATTAACTGTGTGAATTTTCAGCCTTCCAGAGCTATTTCCCCTTTTTCTGATGACGTCATCAGTGACGCCACTATGCACGTACGTAATGCGTTTATGGCAGTGAAGGGGTTTTAATGAATACAAAGGGTTGAAAGACAGACTATGATAAATCAAGAGAGGCAAGGCTTTCAAGACTCACTTGTGATACACTTTAAAAAAAATCTAATCATTAAAATGTGTTCTGTATTTGTTATTATAAAGCTTCGGATTAAAAAAATAAATAAATAAATTAAAAAAAGGCCTAACGGCAGATTCGAACCCCGCATGTTCGGGTGAGAAGAAACTGTCTTACCCATTACACTATCGTGGCGCCTTAACTGACGTTCAAAAATATATTAAAACATACTCTTTTTTTTTAAAGGGCATACAAAAAATCTTTAAGGGCAGTTAAAAAATATTTTTAAGTCCGTGGTAAAGGATACATGGCTATCGCCGCAATCACACTGCAACATTTAGCCGTTTTCTCTGGATCTAGATAGATGTACAAGTTTAGTTACACCCAGTCGATTCAATTTCGCTTTTATGTTCATTTTAGTTTTATAGTTTTAAAGTTGATATGAAAATTGAGTATTTTGTTAAACTAATAACATGTAGAGCCAAGTACAAGTACTTCTAAACGTCGTATGAAATGAAAAGGACTTCATTTTGAGAAAAGTCAAGACTGGAAATTTGTACGTTTCATCAATTCAAGGGTATTAAATCTCATGGTTTATTATTTTTAACTGTGAATTCGACTGATTCTGATGATATTTTTATGGCAGATTGGGGCATAATCCAGTAAGTGATGAGGCGTTCACAAATCTTTCTCTGATTAAATATTTAACGGTCTCCTTCTCCAACTTTCCATCACATATTATCGTGTATTGTCCATTGAATATAGGATTGAACGGGCAGGTCAACAACTTGAAACAAAATGGCGTTGTTCGCGTTCGCGAAGAATATGAGCACGCGCTTTGAATATGTATAAATATGTGTACGCAACTGATTTTTGCCCATGACCTCCAGGGCTCAGCCAACAGATCTATAAAGTCCACTCGTCGTATTGATTTTAGTATTTTCCGAAAAAGACCACTTGGGCGAATGAACATAGTGAAAGCCCTGTACACTGAGAGTAAAACACACAAGCTTTTCATGTATTGAGTATAATTTCAAAATGTAATGTTTAAGATGAGAAACATCAGTTTAAAGCAAATTAAGCCCCACAGCATTAATTACAGATTAATTTCCCTTTTTTACTATCTGCACCAAAGACATGCAAAATAAATATAACTTCCATGATTAGCTAAAGAAGTTCCTGTTTGAACACAAAAATGATAAAAATGACTGTTCTTGTTGTTGTGTCAGAATATCAGATCAAAGTGCCAAGTTAAGAAAATAAAAAAAATATATATAAATATAACAGTAAATTCAGTTTGCATATAATTTGGCTTCTTTTTTTGTGCCCATCCCAGAAGTGCAATATTATTTTAAACACGGTGACTGGAAAGAACTGAATTTTTCCTATTTTTATGCCAAATTTGGTGTCAACTGACAAAGTATTTGCAGAGAAAATGGCAATGTTAAAGTTTACCACACACACACACACACACACACACACACACACAACCGAACACCAGGTTAAAACATAGACTCACTTTGTATACACAAGTGAGTCAAAAATTGTTTACTGCCCACGATCGTTTGGGGGGACAGGGGGTTTTGGCAGCGGGGTGGTAGCAAGATGAGAGAAGACAGACAGACAGACAGAGACAGACAGAGAGAGACAGACAGACAGAGGCAGAGAGAGAGAGAACTCGAACTCGGATGCTATATACTGAGGGTGAAAGGATAAGCCACAAGCTTCTTCTCACCATGCCCACATAACAACAAGTGAATAATAATGACGATGATGATCATAATGATGATGATGATGATATAAATCCTTTAAAAAAAAAAGTAGACAGACAAGTAGAAGAACAAGAGGTATATGAAGAAGGAAAAAGACCACAACAATTCATAATATACAAAAGGAATAAAAGAAAAATATAAGGGAAAAAAACAAAAAAACGTGATCAAGTTGATGAAATCATAAACCTAACTCCAGAGATTGAGAAACAAATCAAGTGATCACTTCAAAGAACAATGGAGACGAAATATATGTATCTATAAATAATAAATAAATAAGTTATCAATTTGCAAAAATGTAAAACGCGTCTTTCAAATGAAAAAAAAATGAACAGCAAAACCTACATGTATCAATCTCGAATAATTAGAAATGGGGAACTAAAAGAGTAATTAAACAGCAAAACAGCATGTAACAATATAATCACACACTTGTGATGATTAGGGAGAGAGGAGGGGGGAGACAGGGAGACAGCAGGCGGGGGATGAGGGAGAGGGATCAGGCGGGTAGGAAATGTTAGAAGACAGAAGATTACACAGAGAGAGGGGGAGAGAGAGACGGACAGACCAAGAGACAGAACCAGACACAGAGAGAGACAGAAATAAGAAAGAGGCTGAGACAGAAACAGAGACAGAAATAAGAAAGAGGCTGAGACAGAAACAGAGACAGAAATAAGAAAGAGGCTGAGACAGAAACAGAGACAGAAAGGGTCCGAGAAAGACAGAGACAGACATGGACACAGACTAGAGAAAAACAGGGGGATGGAGAAAAAGAGATCGCCAAGTAAAGAAGAGACTGGAATCTACGTTGATTCAAGTTTTATTTAGTCTTCCTTTTCACAGACCGTCAGACAGACAGACAGACAGAGAGAGAGAGAGAAAGGACGGCGGACAGACAGACAGACAAAGAGACAGATTCGACAAAATATCGACAAAACCATTGTCCCCCTTTTTTTCAATGATTGTGAATGCGCAGAAAGGCAGAAAGAGAGATATACAGAGAGACAGTCTCCCTCTCTTATCAGAGAGAGACAGAGAGAGAGAGAAAATCTTCTTTTCTTTTCAGAGAAAGGCAGAGAAGAAAGAAACAGAGACAGCTTCGACTCAAGATCGATGAAACCATTGTGTTCTTTTTTTCCCACAAAGTGTGAATGCTCAAGAAGGGGTACATTTCATCACCTTGCCACACGCAAAATGAAACCAAATCATGAGACCGCAAAAGCGCTCGCTAACCATATTCACCAACCAATAACACAGTCCTTTCTGCTCATATAAAATAAGACAAAGGTACACAATACTCTGCCAGTGTTAATGTACACGCATTAGATAATACGAATTAATCTCTCTTTTTTCCCCTTCTCCCCCCATCCCCCTCCCACTTTGTGTGTGTGTGTGTGGAATATCACTTCGGTGAATTGATGCTGAATTAGTTACCAACGTATACAACATAAACATACATATGAACTGGAAATGGGATTCTGAAGTTAACATTTCGCTAATTTATGTAATGAAGTTATACATTATAATTACAAAGTGTGAGTGCGGAGGGGGGGGGAGCAGGAGGATGGGGGGTCACTGTTACAGAGTTAGTCACACACACACGCAAGACTTAGTACACACGCACACACTGAAGACACCGGAGGCCATCACGCACAAGGAGAGAAAGAGGGAGTGAAGGACACATGTCACCAGGAAGAAACGCACCCTGCAGCCAGGAAAATCTAGTCATGGGTAAGCAACAGCCAAACAGTACAGGAAGCACGGATTGTCCATCGCAAACAACACGCACAGTTTGCGTTAAAGGAAAGAAATCGTATATATAATGCCTTTTTTAATATAAATATAACAAGATAGAGGAGGAGTGTGCACGCATTCAACAGAACAACTCTTCCGTTATTTACAAATATATTTTTATATATATATATATGTTTCTATGTATTGTTGAATGCATCAGAAAATACATAACTAGGTGCATCATTTTCGCCCCTGAACATGAGAAAAAGGAAAAAAAAAAAACTTCAAACTTCAAACAAACGTATCATTTTGGCTCTTTTCAATTCGACTCAAGCAGCAGCATTACCTCGGATCGGTGTGTCCTGATCTTATCTTTAAAGGATGGAAATTAACATGATTTACTAGCTGGTCAACGCAGTGAATGGTTTGTTTCAATACGTGGTGCTCTGATATAGGCAATCAGGCAGACACACCCGGGCAGGGAGACAGACAGACAGACGGACAGACAGAGAAGAACTGATTAGATTTTAAGGCCAGTCCTTTAAACCACCACCACCACCTCCACCTCCCACCCCATCCCCTAAACAACAACAACAATAGCAACAAAACAGCCGATAAATTCGTCACGTGCTTTTGCAATCCCAAACTCCGAAAAGAGGGACAGAGACGGAGATAGCCTGAAGGAAACAGAGAAAGACAGTCGCGGAAAGAGAGAGAAAGAAGCAGGCAGACATACAGACAGAGAGAGACATTCAATTCCAGACCTCATCACGGACCTCCTAAAGAAAAACAGAAACGTGCGTTTACATCGCCAAACACCGGACAGTGCGGAATGGGTAAGGGAATGAAGACAGACAGACAGACAGAAGGAGAGGGACACACACACACACACACACACACACACACACACACACACACACACACACACACACACAGAGGAGAGAGAGAGAGGGAGAGCGAGGGGGGAAAGGGAGGGACAGGGAGAAACAGAGAAATGAGACAAACGGATAGAGAAAAAGACTGATTTAATCCCAAACCTCATCATTAAGCCCCCCGAAAATAAAAACAAACAAGACGGTAAATTAGCACAATGCTATTACAAAACAGATACATTAGAAATGTAAAACAAAATAAAATGAAAATGATAATAATAACATGGAAATGAATGACAGAACAAGGAGGGTAACAGAGGCAATGAAGGGGGGTGGACAGAGGGAGAGGGAGGGAGGTGACATGGAGGGGGGTGGAGGGAGGGAGGAGAAAGAGGAGGAGTGTTACAAAACGCAGAACACGGGTGAGTGGATGGGAAGGCACCCACTCCTCTGCTGATAAAGAAAGCTGTGTATACATTACTTCCACTCAGTAAGGTCTTGACGTGCATAGCCAACATAACACAAATGTCTTCGTTTGTTTGTTGTTGTTGTTTTCAAACGGGGAAGACGAAAAGAGACTTATCTGAACATGTGTTGAATAATGTCTCGAATGTTACTCTTGGAAACAGAGGGGTTGTGACAGGAGGTGAGCAAGGAGGGTGGAGACAGACAGACAACAGACAGACAGAGAGATGGGTGGGGGGGAGGGGGGTTAGGGGGGGTAGATTCCCCATCCACCACAATCCTGCGTTGTAATAGCTGGGAGCTATCGGGGAGAGCGACATGCATCCCTGTGCTCAATTTCCTGTGCACGGTGACTGCACAGAGGGCTAAGGAGGGACGTTCAACATGCTGCCACCCTGATTTCCACCGGCACTGATACCACTTCCTGGCCCACGGAACATTCCTCGTGGAACTCGTGGTGGTCCCTAGTGACGACTATTCTCCTTCGACTCTTTTCTGTTTTCAAATTTATTTTTGGGGTGGTGATGGTAAGATAAAGCGTGAGAGAGAGAGACAGACAGACAGACAGAGAAAGACAGACAGACAAGACAGAAAAAAGTACAACAGAGACAGACAGAAAGACGTACATACAGACAGACAGACAGAAAGACGTGCATAGAGACAGAGACATAGAGAGCAAAGGAGGCATGCGACAACTGCAGGGTGATAGAGGTTTCACACAATGAAGAAAAACAGATACCAAAAAAGAGAGAGACACAAAGACAGACAGACAGACAGATTATCACAAAAAATGACGCGAATACATGACACTGTGCTGTCTTTGCGACAGAAACAACCCCCTCCCCACACCCCACACCCCACACCCCGCCATCTTCCGTCTCCCCCAACCATCTCCCTCAGCCTCCCCTCTTAAAAACAACTTCTGTTAAATACCCGCATGAAACTACCACACTGAAACAGATGCATAAAGATGCTGTAACGAGAGACGAAGAGGAGGACAGACAGACAGACAGATATCACTGGAAAGAAGAACCCCATCACCACCCACCACCCACACCCCCTTCTCATCACCACCCACCACCCACACCCCCTTCTCCTCACCACACCCCCTTCTCCTCACCACCCACCACCCACACCCCCTTCTCCTCACCACACCCCCTTCTCCTCACCACCCACCATCCACACTCCCTTCTCCTCACCACACACCCTTCCCTCACAACGTGGCTTCCTCCCCTCTGCTGAGGGAACCGGAGGGGGTGTGGCTGTGGGTGGAGGGAGGTAGAGGGGTTGAGGTGAGGGTAAGAGCACAGGTGGTACTACTACCAAACTAAGAGAGATGATACATCTCCACTGTCTGTTAATTCACAGAAATGTCTTTTGACTTGAGTACACGTAACGTTCAACACAGAAAGCACATTCACTTCTGAAACTTGAACATTCATTCTTAAAAATGTTTTTTTTAAAGCATCACACTAACTTGAAAAATGAAATCAATGTTGACTTCGTCAGGAAATTCAGACCTGCTTTCCCCTAACATTTCTGCGTCGTTTCTACACTCTTCGATTCTGCTTTCTCTGGTATGAGTAAGAAGGAGAAGAGGGAGGTGTTCAGATTGGGGGTGCGGGGGGATGGTGGGGTCAGAGGGCCGGGGACAAACATATCGTGTATGATGCTGGGGGTCTGTGCACAGGCCCAAGGGATTTTTGTTGTTCTTGTTATTTGTGTTGTTGTTGCTAGACTGCTGTTGACAGTTGTGTTATTGTTTCTAGACTGCTGTTGACAGTTGGGTTGTTGTTTCTAGACTGCTGTTGACAGTTGTGTTGTTGTTGTTTCTAGACTGCTGTTGACAGTTGCTGTTATTGTTGCTGGACTGCTGTTGGCAGTTGTTCTCGCTAGATTGCTGTTGACAGTTGTGTTGTTGTTGTTTCTAGACTGCTGCTGACAGTTGTTGTTGTTGCTAGACTGCTGCTGACAGTTGTTGTTGTTGTTGCTAAACTGCTGCTGACAGTTGTTGTTGTTGTTGCTAAACTGCTGCTGACAGTTGTTGTTGTTGTTGCTAAACTGCTGCTGACAGTTGTTGTTGTTGCTAGACTGCTGCTGACAGTTGTTGTTGTTGTTGCTAAACTGCTGCTGACAGTTGTTGTTGTTGTTGCTAAACTGCTGCTGACAGTTGTTGTTGTTGTTGCTAAACTGCTGCTGACAGTTGTTGTTGTTGCTAGACTGCTGCTGACAGTTGTTGTTGTTGCTGCTGCTGTTGACAGTTGTTGTTGTTGTTGTTGTTGCTAGACTGCTGTTGACAGTTGTTGTTGTTGTTGCTAGACTGCTGTTGACAGTTGTTGTTGTTGTTGCTAAACTGCTGTTGACAGTTGTTGTTGTTGTTGCTAAACTGCTGTTGACAGTTGTTGTTGCTAGACTGCTGCTGACAGTTGTTGTTGCTAGACTGCTGCTGACAGTTGTTGTTGCTAGACTGCTGCTGACAGTTGTTGTTGCTAGACTGCTGCTGACAGTTGTTGTTGCTAGACTGCTGCTGACAGTTGTGTTGTTGTTGTTTCTAGACTGCTGCTGACAGTTGTTGTTGTTGCTAGACTGCTGCTGACAGTTGTTGTTGCTGCTGCTGCTAGACTGCTGCTGACAGTTGTTGTTGTTGTTGTTGCCAGACTGCTGTTGACAGTAACTGTTGTTTTCTGTTGTTACTGTTGTTTGTTTCTTCAAGGACTCGGGGGCCGAGGCGCGGACCCTCACCCAGCAGGCTGGCAGATCAGACGACTCGCAGCAGGGCGTCCAACTCCTAACATCCGGCACCCTCTTTGTACCCACCCCGATGTCCTGTCCTTAGGGTGGAAACAGGGTGGTTGCAACACACACACACACACACACACACACACACACACAAAACAACAACAACAACAACCAAACAAACAAGATGGCGGTAGGCAGGCAAGCACACGACATCCGGTGTTTACAGCGCCACCCACCAACAGACGGGGAAGACGGTGATCGACACATCAGGCAAAAGGCCCGTAACTGTGGTATTACCTCCCCTCCTTCCGCACTTCCCTCCCTTCCCCCAGCCCCCAGGACATACAATTCCATTCTCCGCCTTTCCCTTCAGTGCTGGGGAAGACGTGTCCGGTGACAGCCGCCACGAGCACACAGACCTTGAGGCTGACTCCAAGTGAAGGGAGACATTCGACGCTCTTCCATCAACCTGTCAACGCGCGTGCCCAGTGGCACAGAAGAATGCTTTTTTTTTTTTTACAATATCTTTTTTAATGTTCAATGATGGCAAGGTGGCATCAGTCCAATATTTATCTAAATGCCATAAGGAACCCCAAACCGTTGAAAACAATGTCGCCGTTCTAAAGCTACAAAACAACTGGCAAAGCGATGAGAGGCGAGGGAGACAATGACAAAGACAGTCAGACAGATAAACAAACAAACACACGGAAGGACAGACAGACAGACAGGCAGAGGAACATGCCGGCATGGGACGTGGGAGACCCGGGGACGCACAGTGGAGGAGACAGAGCAATACATTATGCACGGAGTCAACAGCTACACCAGTCATGTCACACATTAAACTCCACAACCTGCAGTACAACAAAACGAGAGCGAGACGGAGAGAGAAAGAGACAGAGACAGACAGACAGACAGACCGGCATGCGGAGACACAAAGACAAAGAGACAAACAGACAGAGACAGAGTCTGAGAGCGATAAGACAAGAAACACACACACACACACACACACACACACACACACACACACACACACACCACACCACACACACACACACCAGAACAGAGAGACACAAAGACATCCACAGAATTGTGCATGGAGTCAACGTTCACAGCCACAGCCTCAAGACGACAGACAGGCGGGCAGAGACAGGCAGAGGCAGAGAGGCAGAGAAACAGACAGACAGACAGAGGCAGAGAGACAGAGACAGACAGAGGCAGAGAGACAGAGAGAGACAGACAGAGGCAGAGAGACAGACAGACAGAGGCAGAGAGACAGACAGACAGAGGCAGAGAAACAGACAGACAGACAGAGGCAGAGAGACAGAGACAGACAGAGGCAGAGAGACAGACAGACAGACAGAGGCAGAGAGACAGAGACAGACAGAGGCAGAGAGACAGACAGACAGAGGCAGAGAGACAGAGACAGACAGAGGCAGAGAGACAGACAGAGGCAGAGAAACAGACAGACAGACAGAGGCAGAGAGACAGACAGACAGAGGCAGAGAGACAGACAGACAGAGGCAGAGAGACAGACAGAGGCAGAGAAACAGACAGACAGAGGCAGAGAAACAGACAGACAGAGGCAGAGAGACAGAGACAGACAGAGGCAGAGAAACAGACAGACAGACAGAGGCAGAGAGACAGACAGACAGACAGAGGCAGAGAGACAGAGACAGACAGAGGCAGAGAAACAGACAGACAGAGGCAGAGAGACAGACAGACAGAGGCAGAGAAACAGACAGACAGACAGAGGCAGAGAGACAGACAGACAGACAGAGGCAGAGAGACAGAGACAGACAGAGGCAGAGAAACAGACAGACAGAGGCAGAGAGACAGACAGACAGAGGCAGAGAGACAGAGACAGACAGAGGCAGAGAGACAGACAGACAGACAGAGGCAGAGAGACAGAGACAGACAGAGGCAGAGAGACAGACAGACAGACAGAGGCAGAGAGACAGAGACAGACAGAGGCAGAGAGACAGACAGACAGACAGAGGCAGAGAGACAGAGACAGACAGAGGCAGAGAGACAGACAGACAGAGGCAGAGAGACAGAGACAGACAGAGGCAGAGAGACAGACAGAGGCAGAGAAACAGACAGACAGACAGAGGCAGAGAGACAGACAGACAGACAGAGGCAGAGAGACAGACAGACAGACAGAGGCAGAGAGACAGAGACAGACAGAGGCAGAGAGACAGAGACAGACAGAGGCAGAGAGACAGACAGACAGAGGCAGAGAAACAGACAGACAGACAGAGGCAGAGAGACAGAGACAGACAGAGACAGACAGAGGCAGAGAGACAGAGACAGACAGAGGCAGAGAGACAGAGACAGACAGAGGCAGAGAGACAGAGACAGGACAGACACCAAATGGCACACTCAGCGAACGAGTTCTCCACAGCGTGTTGACGTGACGAACACGACAGGGATGTGAGGAGGAAGAATAAATTCAGGTTATGTCACATCACTCACATAAAAATGCACGACCCTAACTCACACACACACACACACACACACCTCTTCCATGTGGGCCCAACTTCTGAACAGAACTCACCACTGGCACTGCCAGTAAGATTCACCACAACCGCCACTTGAATTAATAATGAAAGAGAAGGTTGGCGTTTTGTTGTTGTTGTTGTTCCTGTTGTTGGTGGTGTTTTGTTGTTGTTTTTAGATCTCCTTTCCTCGTCCTCAAGGGGAAATAATTACAGGATTCTCTCGGAGTGAAGCCCTGAATTATACAAGATATGAACACCCAAACCACGCCCAGTTTATGCTGCTGTTATTCCGTGTTGGTGTTGCGGGGTAGTGTGGTGGTGTGGCAGGAGCTGGAAAGTGTGGGGGTGGCCCTTTCATCTTCTCGCTCATTTGAAAACAGCGCACCGACAAAAGGTGGTGAAAGAGGGGGATGCGCTTCACACTTCGGACTGCAAACTGATGGGATGTGGAGCACCCCTACCCCCCCCCCCCCCCTCTCTCTCTCTCTCTGTCTCTCTCTCTCTCAGTATCTGCCCTTCTTCTTCATCTTCTTTTTCAGTTTCATCTGAGTGAGCGTGTGCATGCGTGTATGTTATCAGCTTATCAGCGAGCACGCGCGCTCATGTGTGCGTAAACGTTGTCAGAATAACTGAAAAGTTTCTTTTGAAAACAATACCAGCGGGAATCCCCAGAGACAGAGACACAGACAGAAACAGAAAGACTGACTTCTTTCCATCGAGACGCCCTGTCCCTCCCTGTCTTGTCTGATGCAGACAAGTCGACAGACAGACAGACAGACAGACATACGGGTCCAAGAAGGGAGGTAGCGAAAAGACAAAAGGAGTGACAGACAGCCAAGACATACATCTACATTGGTTGGTACAGTACAGACGAGCGGACAGAGTGACAAATGAAGACGGGTGGATACACAAAACAGACACACGGATCAAACCGTTTTATTTCACAGCACTACCAACCCCGACATTTATCCCAAGTTGAAAGAAATCAACGACAGACAGACAGACAGACATGAACAGAAAAAAAACCGGTTGACTGACAGATGGGTGGTGCACTGGAAGAAACGGGTGGTCATTTCGCGTCTCCAGGAGAGGCTTTCGAAAGATGTCCCACGCTGGCATGCATGGGGGACAGTCACACAGACAGAAACATGACTGGTCAACAGGTAGGCAAAGAAAAGACTGTCGTAGCTGGAGAACTGCCCCCTCCCCCCGCCCCCCTTCTCCTAATGAACAACATGTATCAGGACAGCAGGAGGCCAATGTGCTGTGCCCTTTGCCTTGCCAGAAGTAACCGTGCTCACTTTTTGTTGAATACTTTTGGTGGAGTTTCTGGGGTCCTCACTGAGTGTCTGTTCGTGTACCTGTGTACGTGCTGGTGAGCAGACAGCACTGACCAACATGACAGACAGCACTGACCAACATGACAGGCAGCACCGACCAACATGACAGACAGCACTGACCAACATGACAGACAGCACTGACCAACATGACAGACAGCACTGACCAACATGACAGGCAGCACTGACCAACATGACAGTGGACAGACAGCACTGACCAACATGACAGTGGACAGACAGCACTGACAACATGACAGACAGCACTGACCAACATGACAGTGGACAGGCAGCACTGACCAACATGACATCACTGACCAACATGACAGACAGCACTGACCAACATGACAGTGGACAGACAGCACTGACCAACATGACAGTGGACAGGCAGCACTGACCAACATGACACCACTGACCAACATGACAGACAGCACTGACCAACATGACAGGCAGCACTGACCAACATGACAGTGGACAGACAGCACCGACCAACATGACAGTGGACAGTATTGACCAACTGTTCCTGATGCACCTCCTTACCTCCCCTTTGGGGGCTTGGCCAGTGAGACCACAGGGACACAATAAAATCTCCATCGTCCCCGAGGTGAGAAACACCGTCTGTCTTAGGGTGACAATACACCTGCTGAGTGTGTGTACTTATCCTTTGGGAGATGGACGGCGAAAAATGGAGGAGGTGGACGGGGCATACACAATGATCTTATCCCTAACACGGGGCGATGAGTGACAAAATTTCACGTCTGAGACTGCTTCTTCAAGAAACAGATCCGCTCCAAATCAGCCTCAAACCCCAGAGACAATCAGAACAGACTACTGTGCCCGATTTTACGTTTCACGACTCAGAAACAGGTGCAAGCGTGATTGGCGGTCTGGTGCAGACACACAGCAAAGCGAATGTCATAAACGTAGTGTCAATCGAGAATCTCACTTAAAGACGAGAAGCACAAAATTATCGTTTTCTAGTCGTCAGTGCATCTGCTTCGAT
The DNA here is from genome assembly GCF_041734735.1 of Babylonia areolata. Taxonomy (NCBI): domain Eukaryota; kingdom Metazoa; phylum Mollusca; class Gastropoda; order Neogastropoda; family Buccinidae; genus Babylonia; species Babylonia areolata. The sequence goes on along the minus strand of NC_134888.1, from coordinate 9,585,137 downwards.
CTTACTATTGATTTCAGAAGGGAAAATCGAGCGGAAGCGTACACCCGAGCTTGCACTGTCTCCTAAGCCCTTCCTTCACCCCCCCCCCCCCCCCCCCCATCCCCCTCTCCGCCACCCCTCCCTACACACACACCCTACACCCAAGCATCGTAGACCTTCAACCCTCCCTTCCTGCAGACCGGCAACAAATCGAACGCGTCATCAACGTCCAGTGTGTGGTGACCTTTATTGTTTTCACTATGGTGTCCATCCACTGGCCATACCGCTCCAGGCCCAGGTCAGAGCAGGTGGTGCCAGACAAAACTCTTACAGGCGCCAGTAGCACACTGAAGAGTAACAATAGCTCGCCCTGTCATGGACGGGTCCACTCTGAACACTGGCACTCGTCCCGGACTCCGTGCAGGGGTGATTGAACTTGTGTCTGTCTTGCTGTGGCCGGTCAGTTCTTTTGGAGTGGGCGTGGAGGGGTAGGGCCTCGGCTAAACTACTGTCTGACTGTCGTCTGCTTGTCTGTCCGTTTGTCTCTTGCACCACTTTCTTTGTTTTTTTAGATCAACAGAGTGCACCTTTTTCAACAGTTACACACGTGATGCCAATAGAATGTACCATCCTAAACTGAGCTGTTAACACAAAGAATAACGATGAAATAAATGGGGCTGGAAAGGAGAAAGAGAAGGTTTCAAACACCTTACCGTGACCACATGTTGGTTGTGCTGATGCCATGCAACATCAATTGATCAAGCGTGTTCAACAAGTCACTCAAACGTCATAAAGTAATTCATTCTCTCTCTCTCTCTCTCTCTCTCTCTCTCTCTCTCTCTCTCTCTCACACACACACACACACACACACACACACACACACACACACACTCGACTCATGTGTGTTGGTATGTGTGTCAGCGTATGCATACCTAAATGGCACGAAAGTATTCTCACCAACCGAGGTAAAAATCGACACTCCTTTGACCATAATTTCAATGTTGGAGACGCAAGAAATCTGAACACACATGGGCCAGAAACATAGATGCAACGAATCAAGCAATCAATCTGGTCCTGAAAACGAAATATACAAATGTCTATTGTCATTTTATACAGAAAACGTCCCCTACAGAAACGAAATGTGACGTCTGTGATTCACGTCTCGTGGAACAGAATGGAGACCACAGCTCCAGGAGACAGAGTCGCCCTGCTCATTCCAAGTAATAGATGTGGTCTGTGACAAATGGAGAATATGGAAGGTTTCTAGAAGATGAGGACGATGAAAAAGAAGATAAGGAGAAGAATGTAAGGAACAAGAACAAAAGTAAGAACAGCTCAACGCAACGACATTACCACCAATAATAATGACAACACCAACAACAATACCAAAATGACAGGGAAGAGAAAGTACGAAAGACAAGAGAAAAGACGAAGAAGAAACAACAACAAGAAGGAGAAAAGGAAGAAGAAGAGAGGGAAGAAGGAGAAGTCATAGTCAAAACTTGCTGTCTACATGGCACAGAGACAGACAAAACTTGCTGTCTACATGGCACAGAGACAGACAAAACTTGCTGTCTACATGGCACACACACAGACAAAACTTGCTGTCTACATGGCACAGAGACAGACAAAACTTGCTGTCTACATGGCACACACACAGACAAAACTTGCTGTCTACGTGACACAGAGACAGACAAAACTTGCTGTCTACATGGCACACAGACAGACAAAACTTGCTGTCTACATGGCACACAGACACACAGTCAAAACTTGCTGTCTGCATGGCACACAGACACACAGTCAAAACTTGCTGTCTACATGGCACACAGACACACAGTCAAAACTTGCTGTCTGCATGGCACACAGACACACAGTCAAAACTTGCTGTCTGCATGGCACACAGACACACAGTCAAAACTTGCTGTCTGCATGGCACACAGACACACAGTCAAAACTTGCTGTCTACATGGCACACAGGACACACAGTCAAAACTTGCTGTCTACATGGCACACAGACTTGCTGTCTACATGACACAGAGACAGACAAAACTTGCTGTCTACATGACACAGAGACAGACAAAACTTGCTGTCTACATGACACAGAGACAGACAAAACTTGCTGTCTACATGACACACACACAGACAAAACTTGCTGTCTACATGGCACACACACAGACAAAACTTGCTGTCTACATGACACAGAGACAGACAAAACTTGCTGTCTACATGACACAGAGACAGACAAAACTTGCTGTCTACATGACACACACACACACAGTCAAAACGTGCTGTCTACATGGCACACAGACACACAGTCAAAACTTGCTGTCTACATGACACACAGACAGTCAAAACTTGCTGTCTACATGGCACACACACACACAGTCAAAACGTGCTGTCTACATGGCACACAGACACACAGTCAAAACTTGCTGTCTACATGGCACACAGACACACAGTCAAAACTTGCTGTCTGCACGACATCACGGTACCGGTGGCACTAGGACACGACATGGCGACGGGTTCATGAAATGAAACGTTACAAGCAGAAGGTGGGCGCTGGAGAAGGATCAATACCGTCACCGCTGTCTGGACCAGATAAAGACAGGGGCCTCTTCACAAACCTTGGCCTCCAGCTGTTTTCCAAATCTTCAACTCGGCACTGGTTCCACTCAGCAACGGGGCCGAGAGGGGCGGGGGGTCGGGAGGGGGGGGGGGAGATGAGAGAAAGTAGGTGGTTGGGAGGGGGTGGACTTTTGATATCGCTGTCTCGAGTTTTGAAGAAGCACTTTCAGCTGTGGATTATTTCAGGCTTCAGGTTTCGGGTTTGGAAGAAGCACTTCAAGCTGAGGATATCTAGTGCTTAAAACATACAGTGCTTCAGCTGAAGTGTCACTTTGGACCCAGATAATGTAGCACTGCAGGTCGAGGGTCACTTCGGACGAAAAAGACGAAACCCTTATTTTTTAACATCACTGGAGGCCTGGAACGTGAAGCACCCCAAGATGCGGATTTCGCCAGGTAACACCAAAAACAACATCAAACTCTTTCAGTTTAAGAAGACTTTTAAAAACACAAAAAAGTTCAGGGGCAAGATGATGCGCCGCTCAGAACACGACACCCTTCAGCTTGAAGTGACCCGAGGCCTGGAACACACACATCCACACTGCACCGTGAGTGTGGTGCTCCTGGCGGCAAGAACAGGCTCTAGCGGGCAGAAGGGAGTGGTGTCACTAACACAGACATAAGGATATAAACATATATCCCAGTGGATGGAAAGGACTGCTGGAGTCCGTCGCTGAGGTCAACACGGCGCTGGGGGACCAGGGAGGGCCCCTCCCGCTCCCCGGCAACCCGCAGCCACCCGAGCAGAAACCTCAACTCCATGGCTGGCACCCTTTCCGGAAACGATAGCATGCCTCCAGATATGAAGCCCTCCCTCACTCCCCCTTCCTTCCTTCCTACCGACATCCCTTTTTCTTCCTCCTTCCCTTTCTCCTCTCTTCTTTTCTTTCTCTATCATCTCATCTTTTTCCTGTTTTTGTCTCCCCCACACCCATACCCCTCGATACGATCAAACAAAACCTGGCGTTTTTTTGCCAAAATCACGCTCATGTTTCAACCATTCGGGTGCTGCGTTGTCCTATCTTGCACTGCACTGCAGTGCTGCATTGCCACTTACTGTGTGTCAAAACACGCGATTTTTTGTTGCTGTTGTTGTTGTCGTTGTTGTCGTGTATTTAGTATCTGACTACTGACTGATTTCCTTTTGTGGTTTATTTATTCGTGTTTGGTATTCATTCATTTATTTGCTTGCTGTCGTGTAATTCCTATATAATTATCTACTTATTTACTTATCTATTCATCTGTGCATCGTGGCATGACAAGTTGTAAGAGCTCACATTGCACCGACTTTTCCATCCCCACACATACCTCGTCACAAATGAATTTCTGAAGTAAAAGCTCTCTCCCCAATGCCCCTTCCAACTCTTCCCTGACGCTCGTTCGGTCCCTTCAATGTCTGTTTACCCCAGAATTCGATATTCCTCAATTTTCATCACTAATTTCCCTACCGAGTAGAATACCACCACAAGACTCCCCCGCTCTCCCCAGAATTTATAGCGAAGCGCCTACAATATGAAACTTTTGGGAGCTTAATTAATATAATCCCAAGTCAACACTAGCATCACCATAACTGTTGTTGTCGCTGCTGCTGCTGCTACAGTTGTTGCTGGCTTTTCTTTCTGAACAGTTTTTTTTTTTTTTTTAATTCCCAGCAGAGATGAGACAGCCCCACACTGACTGACCGCGGCGCGTTAAACCCGTCATCAGACACCTACATCAAGCAGGCACCACGCTGCATGTCAAAGGACAGTACGTACCCGTCCACATAGATCTGAATTGACTACCTTCTGTCGGTGCAGAGAGGTTATGTTTCCACGACGTGGAAGAGGGAGGTAGGAGCAGAGGTGGGAACTGAGGGAAGGGATGGTGAGGGGGGATTGGGGGAGGGGGGGGAGCTCTTTGCGCCACTGGGGAGAGCCACGGTTGGCGGCGCTGACCCATGATGGATGCAGAGAACGCACTGGTTGTTTGGGGGGACGGGGAGCAGACGGAAAGGTCGCAGCCACACCAGTGACTGCACACCATCACGTTCTGCTGACTGGCTGCACGTGCTTGCCCTCCATCTGTCACTTCCGGTCACAGTACTGTGCGTACAGTGCTTGATTCGATGCTGCGGCGTGGTGGTGGTGGTGGTGGTGGTCGCTGAATGAGATGTCGGTGTGTCTGTCAACTGTTACTGTTGTCTGTTTGTCCTGGAGATAACAAACGGGGGTAGTGGCAGTCCAGCTGTCTTCATGTCAGTCTGCCTGCTTGACTGTTCATGGTAGATGATCGAAATTGGAGCTGCCTGTCTGCCTGTCTGTCCGTCTGTCTGGGAGATGGTGATGGTGATGGTGATGGTGATGGAGATGGTGAACTGGGGATGGGTAGACGGGGCGGGGGCAGTGACGACTGAACGTTTGGCAATCCTCTCTGCCTGTCTTGTCTGTCTGAATGAGAGGGCGGTGGGGCGGTTGGATAAGTAGTAGTGTCGGCTCAATCTACTTGCCAGTCCTCTCTGTCTGTCTGTCTGTCTGTCTGTCTGTCTGCTTTTCTGTCTGCCAGTCTATTCGTGGAAGACGAGGCCAAAAAGAGCGTGTTGCTACGGAAACCTCTGCTGAGTCTGCTCTCTCATGTCTGTCAAAATATGTACCAGCTACCAGTACTAAACGAAATCTCACACTCTGCAATAGTGAGAGAGAGAGAGAGAGAGAGAGAGAGAGAGAGAGAGAGAGAGAGAGAGAGAGAGAGAGATTTTGTTTTTACACAGACTAAGTTAAATGTCACTCTTGAATCGTGAGAGACCGACAGTGACAAAGAGGTCGACTGGCACAGGAAGACCCACCAGAGGAGACTGGATACGTGAATGAGAAAGAAAGGCAACACAGAGTGAGAGACACGAGAGAGGGACAGTGGGCAGGGTGAGGAGGAGGGGGGTCATACATGACAGCATACAACTGAGAAAAAGACAGACAGACCGGCAGACAGACAGGCAGACAGACAGACAGAACAGCACAGAGAGAGGGAACAGACAGAACAGCACAGAGAGAGGGAACAGACAGAACAGCACAGAGAGAGGGAACAGACAGAACAGCACAGAGAGAGGGAACAGACAGAACAGCACAGAGAGAGGGAACAGACAGAACAGCACAGAGAGAGGGAACAGACAGAACAGCACAGAGAGAGGGAACAGACAGAAGTACGAGGACGAAACATCACAGTGGCGATGCCAGAGAAGGCGGGCAGGCGTTTTCATTTTGTCACTATTTAAAAAAGAAGGAGAAGAAGAAATCGGAACACATAAAGAAAATGAAATGAAAATCTCGCCTCAACCATTGGAAAGGAAAGGAAAATACACTATGACACGGTGCAAAGCCTTCATGGGTGCTGAGTGATTGTTGCTGACCAACAACAAAACCGATAAACCGGAGAGGTTGTCACTAGAGTTAACATGTGGATCAACATCATATTTTTGCTCAGCATCAGAAACGAGTGCTTGTAGAACCGAAAACTGTGTGATGAAAACGGATCAATTCAATCTTAATCAGCCCATATTATTCGGCATTATTTTGTTTTATGGTCGTAATGTAGATCTATCAAAGTTTCAAACTTTCCGTCTTCATCACGACTTTTCCGCTTTTAAGTGGTAACCACAAAACAGAACCAAAAAATGCCACTAATATACATGATAATTACTCCAAACAAAAATCAAATGGTAAGAAAAATTCCGACTAATATACATGATAATTACTTAAAACAAAAATCAAATGGTAAGAAAAATTCCGACTAATATACATGATAATTACTTAAAACAAAAATCAAATTATCTTAAAGAACCCACGGCAACAAAAGGGTTGTTCCTGGCAAAATTCTGTAGAAAAATCCACTTCGATAGGAAAAACAAATAAAACTGCACGCAGGAAAAAATACAAAAAAATGGGTGGCGTTGTAGTGTAGCGACGCGCTCTCCCTGGGGAGAGCAGCCCGAATTTCACACAGAGAAATCTGGTGTGATAAAAAGAAATACAAATACAAATTAACTCGACAAAATACTGGCCGCTGGTTCGGACACGTTCGATCATAATGTCGTCGTCTCCGTGCCACATCAGGTGTGTACATTACGATAGTCAGGTGTGCACATTACGATACTCGCTGACTGAAATATCCAAGCCTGTACGAACGCTTCTGTGCACGATGTCTTGGGCATGAACACCAAACAAATATGACTTCTAACTGGGAACACGCAATCTCATTTTCAGAACCTACGAATTTTTTTCTTTCTTATGATCGCACTGAACTTTATATTTAGAAACCGGGAGAAAAAAAAAACACGCATGTGTATTTTGAGGGTTTTTTTCAGCGGTGAATCTTGAACATTCTGTGGAGAGGTTCATTTGCATCCATCCCCCTATCGAACACCCCTTCTGAAAAGAAATCCACTACCTAGTTCTGTTGAGGAAATATCTTCATGTAATATGTCTTTTGACAAGTGTTCTCTCTCTCTCTCTCTCTCTCTCTCTCTCTCTCTCTCTCTCTCTCTCCGCACCCACACACAAGGAGCTGAGGGGAGAGAGAGAGAGGGGGGGGGGAGGGGAAAGAGGGGGGGGGGGTTGAGGGGGGAGAGAGAGAAAGACAGAGACGGGGTGAAAAAGAGACACAGACATACAAATGCAGACACAAAGGGGAGGCCTTAAAGAAGATGTCGCCATTATTCCCTCACACCCCACCCTCACACACCTCCCTCACACCCCACCCTCACACACCTCCCTCACACCCCACCCTCACACCCCACCCTCACACACCTCCCTCACACCCCACCCTCACACACCTCCATCACCCATCACCTCCATCACACACCTCCATCACCCATCACCTCCATCACACACCTCCATCACCCATCACCTCACACACCTCCATCACCCATCACCTCCATCACCCACACCTCCATCACCCATCACCTCCATCACACACCTCCATCACCCATCACCTCACACACCTCCATCACCCATCACCTCCATCACACACCTCTATCACCCATCACCTCCATCACCTCACACACCTCCATCACCCATCACCTCCATCACACACCTCTATCACCCATCACCTCCATCACACACCTCCATCACACCCCACCCTCACACACCTCCATCACCCATCACCTCCATCACACACCTCTATCACCCATCACCTCCATCACACACCTCCATCACACCCCACCCTCACACACCTCCATCACACACCTCCATCACCCATTACCTCCATCACCTCACACACCTCCATCACCCATCACCTCCATCACACACCTCTATCACCCATCACCTCCATCACACACCTCCATCACCCATCACCTCCATCACACACCTCTATCACCCATCACCTCCATCACACACCTCCATCACCCATCACCTCCATCACACACCTCTATCACCCATCACCTCACACACCTCCATCACACACCTCCATCACCCATCACCTCCATCACACACCTCCATCACCCATCACCTCCATCACCCATCACCTCACACACCTCCATCACACACCTCCATCACCCATCACCTCACACACCTCCATCACCCATCACCTCACACACCTCCATCACCCATCACCTCCATCACACACCTCCATCACCCATCACCTCCATCACACACCTCCATCACCCATCACCTCCATCACACACCTCCATCACCCATCACCTCCATCACCCATCACCTCACACACCTCCATCACCCATCACCTCCATCACACACCTCCATCACCCATCACCTCCATCACACACCTCCATCACCCATCACCTCCATCACACACCTCCATCACCCATCACCTCACACACCTCCATCACACACCTCCATCACCCATCACCTCACACACCTCCATCACACACCTCCATCACCCATCACCTCACAGCAGAAATGAGATGTTAAGGTCAGGCCTTCGAAGCAGTGCCACTTTTATGGTGGACAGACTGTCGTTCCCACCTGCCAGCGGAAAACGTGAAGCTGAAACAATTCTTCACCTGCGACACATCCAGTGCCATCTTTTGCACCATCACGACATTCCGTTCTTCACGGGGCTTCTGATGTCGTGGTGCCGCTGATACAAGTAGTAGTAGTAGTCGTAGGAGGAGGAGGTGGTGGTAATAGTAGTAGCAGTAGCAGCAGCAGTATGATGTGGTAGTAGTAGTAGCAGCAGAAGCAGAAATAACAGCAGCAAGTAGTAAGACATGAAGCAGCGATAGTAGTGGTAGTGAATCTTGTTGTATTAGTGGTAAGGAGCGATAGTAGTGGTAGTGAATCTTGTATTAGTGGTAAGGAGCGATAGTAGTGGTAGTGAATCTTGTTGTATTAGTGGTAAGGAGCGATAGTAGTGGTAGTGAATCTTGTTGCATTAGTGGTAAGGAGCGATAGTAGTGGTAGTGAATCTTGTTGCATTAGTGGTGAGGAGCGATAGTAGTGGTAGTGAATCTTGTTGCATTAGTGGTGAGGAGCGATAGTAGTGGTAGTGAATCTTGTTGCATTAGTGGTGAGGAGCGATAGTAGTGGTAGTGAATCTTGTTGCATTAGTGGTGAGGAGCGATAGTAGTGGTAGTGAATCTTGTTGCATTAGTGGTAAGGAGCGATAGTAGTGGTAGTGAATCTTGTTGCATTAGTGGTAAGGAGCGATAGTAGTGGTAGTGAATCTTGTTGTATTAGTGGTGAGGAGCGGTAGTAGTGGTAGTGAATCTTGTTGTATTAGTGGTAAGGAGCGGTAGTAGTGGTGGCGATGACTGTAGCAGTAATTCTAGCTGTTGGTGCAGCAACAGCACTTGGTGCTAATAGCAGCTGCATCAACAGCAACAGTAATAACAACAAAATAGTTTGTTGTTTTTTTAAAAAGCAACAACACCGCACGTGACAGAACCCCTTCACACACCCAACACCCCATACCCGGATTAATAAAAACGTTTCCTCTCTCCAGAAAAAAATAAAAAATAAAAAAACGAAAAGAAAGGAAAAACAATCAGTGAAAGACAGACAAAGTGGAAGGGAGAGACAGAGGCGGAAACAGAGACACACACACACACACACACACACACACACACAGAAAGACACATTGGCATGGAGACACACAGACGCACAGAGGCACACAAACACAGAGAGACACAAAACTCGGAACACAAAACGATTTTTATTCAAGGATTAAGAGACTGAGAGAAAGAGATACTGACAGACTGACAGGGAGACAGAGGGGGTGGGTGTGTGAGGTGGGAAGGGTGTCGTCAGTGAAACCATCAAGAGTTGTCCCTGCCAGAGGAGTGGAGGTAGCAACAATTACTTCCCTTTGTGTTGGCCGTGTTGTGACGGTCGTCCGTTTCCTTTCATCTCCTCCCTCTGAGAAGAGAGAGAGGGGGGGAGGGGGGGAGAGAGACAGACAGAGAGACAGAGTGTGTGTGTGTGTGTGTGTGTGTGTGTGTGTGTGTGTGTGTGTGTGTGTGTGTGTGAGCGTGTGTGTGTGTGTGTGTGTGTGTGTGTGTGTGTGTGTGTGTGTGTGTGTGTGTGAACGTGGTGGGTACCCCAACGTTTTCATGACGAAAGTTCCAAAGTTCCCGACACATGAGCATGAACATGCGTTGGAAGAAGTGGGGTTTGAAGTGGGGCAAACATTGATGGAGAGGGGGAGTGGGGGGGGGGGAGGAAACACGTGTGTGGTCGGTGCCTCAGAATGTCTGACCAGCACTGCTGGTGGACGAATTTTTCGGTCCTAGCAGATGCTGAGATAACATAGCCTTTATCCATGACCGTGAGGCGACAAAGGAAAATTATAAACCTTGTCACGCAGTCTGGCAACAAAACGCGTCTCCATGACACCAGCCTCCTCCTCCTCCTCCTCCTTTTCTTCCACTTCTTCTTAACTGCTGAGAGTCACTGGGGCGCTACAACTGCAAGAACTGTTCACTAGATTCCTCCGAACCTGTCGGTTGTGTGTCAAAGCCTGTGTCTCTGCAAATGGCTTCCCTGCCCATTCTGCATGCAATGTTGTCAGTCCGCAGTTTCATGGAGGCTGGGTGAGGGTATTGGCTGTTTTATCGTCTGTGTAAACAGTCAGGTTTCGAAAGCTAAAAACAAATGGTGTCATTGATTGCATTTACTTTCTCGTCTTGTTTGACACACACACACTCTCTCTCTCTCTCTCTCTCTGTCTCTCTCTGTCTCTCTCTCTCTGTCTCTCTCTCTCTCTCTCTCTGAAATAAGGCGGACGGTTGATTCAAAACAAATCAATGGTGCCAGATTGCTGAGAATCATATTCTGTGTGTGTGTGGGGGGGGGGGGGGTGTCCCCCTCTCCCTCAAACCATTTCTTTTACATCCAATCCTCTTTTGCCTCCAGACCTTCCAGGCCCCAGTTTCCATGATTCCAAGGCTTGATGAAGCCCCCCAACCCCACCCACCACCTCCCCTACCCCACCCTGTATCATCTCCCTACCTTCCTCCCACCGGTCCCAAACACTACCGGGTCAGGTAAAGGTCACCACGGAATCGGCAAGTTCGCCAGATACTCTGTGTTGCTGGGAGTGACTGAACGGGGGTGGTGGTAGTGGAAGCAAGTCTACCTACTTCTCTGAAAATCTCGAAGAATTGTGTTTACGGGGCAGGAGCCCGTTGCACTGCTCGGACGGAAGAGCCTAGTATGGTCGTAACCCGCTACTAACTGTGTGTAGTATGGAACTGACCAATGGCGTAGCTCGGACAACGTAGGCATTTAGTCACGTGAAACTGTCAAAAAGTTAGAAAAAAGCAAAGCAGCTGGCTCCAGGGGACTGGTCTAAGGAACTGGTATGTTACGACGGCAAGCTGTATTGTTGTTAACAGGTTTTGACCCTGTCTCCTTTTCTCTACAGTTTTCCCCTAAAAATGTCTTTTTATGCGTAACCGCTTCAAATGGGGCCATGGCCTTTCTTGATCAAAACATCGTTATCGTTTACAGTTTGCCCCTAAGTCCCTTGCAATGTATAAAAAAAGAAAAGTTAAGCATATTCCTTGATTTTCTTTTACAACACCCAATAAAGAATTTGGCTTGACCTGCCCCAACGGACTGCCACAGTATGGGGCTGGACAGAGGAAGCTCCCCTCCACACCACGTCATTAGCATTGTAAAGAACTGACAGGTGTGAGGGGCTGGACAGAGGAAGCTCCCCTCCACACCACGTCATTAGCATTGTAAAGAACTGACAGGTGTGAGGGGCTGGACAGAGGAAGCCCCCCTCCACACCACGTCATTAGCATTGTGAAGAACTGACAGGTGTGAGGGGCTGGACAGAGGAAGCCCCCCTCCACACCACGTCATTAGCATTGTGAAGAACTGACAGGTGTGAGGGGCTGGACAGAGGAAGCCCCCCTCCACACCACGTCATTAGCATTGTGAGGGGCTGGACAGAGGAAGCCCCCCTCCACACCACGTCATTAGCATTGTGAGGGGCTGGACAGAGGAAGCTCCCCTCCACACCACGTCATTAGCATTGTGAGGGGCTGGACAGAGGAAGCCCCCCTCCACACCACGTCATTAGCATTGTAAAGAACTGACAGGTGTGAGGGGCTGGACAGAGGAAGCTCCCCTCCACACCACGTCATTAGCATTGTAAAGAACTGACAGGTGTGAGGGGCTGGACAGAGGAAGCCCCCCTCCACACCACGTCATTAGCATTGTAAAGAACTGACAGGTGTGAAGGGACACCTTGCGCCGGCAGTGAGGATCACAGGGAGGAAACGACACCACCCCTGCAGGCCTGGGCAGACAAAGGTGTTGGTAGGAAGGACTGGACTGCCCATCCAGTGAGTGACACCCCCAACCCCAACCACACACACACACACACACACACTCACACACACACACACACACACACAAGAGCAGTGTTTGTGCAAGTTCGTTGAAGTGACCAGGTAAAATGGCAATAAGAAAGCGCGCACATGACATGTACGCACGCACGCACGCATACACACACACGCACACACACACACTCGCCCTCACGCACATGCACATACAATCGCACGTACGCGCGCGCGATCAACAACCTAAATTCACCATAACCTCTTTTAGAGCTTAAAAAAAAAAAAATATATATATATATATATATATATATCGTGACCTTATTTCCTTCCCACAACTCCTCTTCCTCTGGAATTTCCAGTTTTGTTGGCAATGAAGTGAAAATGGCCCCTTGGAGTTTCCAGCAGCCTGCACACCGTGTCACGCTCTGTGATCCTGTGGTGAAGGAGGTGGAGGGGAGAGAGGGTGGAGGAGAGGGGGTAGGGGATGGGGGGCGGGTACAAGAGCACTACACACCTGCTTGGGCCACCCTGACAGCCGTGGACATTTATTAAGAATGGGACACGTAAGTCCAAAACTTTTCCTACCCCCTCCCTCTCTCTCTCTCTCTCTCTCTCTCTCAACCATCTCCATACCCTTTCCCAAAATTAATTATTAAAAAAAATAAAACAAAAACTGCCTGAGGACAGTTGGGGACCTGAAACCGGACTAGATACACACGCACCCTCCGTGTCTCTGCTGCACTGAACACAGTCTACAGCACTCTTCAGTCGTGATGAGAAAGAAGGCGCATGCGTATTGGTGAACACAAAACGTACTGAAGAGAGGTCTGGGGATACCACTGGCTTGAAAAGGAAGGAAATACGAAAGAAAGAAGCCTTTCCGATCGGTCCCCCAAACCATGAAAATGAACACACACACACACACACACACACACACACACACACACACACAAGGAAAGACGTGAAAAAAGAGAAGTGTGGACCGCCCTGAATAACGTCATTCCAGCCAAACTGGCAGGGACAGGTGGACATGCTGTGCCGAACGGTGACGATACGTTACTGCAGACTGTGAAATTGGAACCCCACCCCCACGGCACCCCTTCTCCACCTCCTACCCGTCACCGCTGTGGAATGGAAGCTGCTCCTGGTTCTCCTCCACCACCACCACTCTAATCGGAAAGTGGAGAGGATGACTGCAGTGATGTGTGTTCATTGTGTTCTGGTCTTTTTTTCTCTCTCGCTCTATTTGATTCAGAATTTACTTCTTTTTCCCCAGTCCCTCTTTGCGCGAGGGCTGGATGGTAACTACAAAAAACACAACAAAACAAACAAACAAAATATATACATAATTGCATATATATATATATATATATGCATTATATATTAAGAAAGAAATGGTCTTGTCACCTTCACTCTCTTCCTCATCTCCTTTCTTCCTCCTCAAAATCTCTTCCTCTCTCCCTCCCTCTTCGTCCTCTTCCTTCTTCAACCCCCCCACACACCTCACGCCCCCCCACGCCCCGTTCCAGTTCCACCCCACCCCCCACCTAGTTTGATTCGCATTTTTATAGTTATTGTTTTTTTCTCTCCCAATCGCACACCTGTGCGATGAAGTGAAAATCCCCACTGGGATGCATGGAGCGGGGAGATGTGTGGAGGATGTGATGTCCTCACCGTTATCCCTGGCGCTGTCAGTGCCGACTGTCTTCATCAACAGGACGGGACAGTGGACGTTGTGACGGATGTCTTCATCAACAGGACGGGACAGTGGACGTTGTGAAGGATGTCTTCATCAACAGGACGGGACAGTGGACGTTGTGATGGATGTCTTCATCAACAGGACGGGACAGTGGACGTTGTGATGGATGTCTTCATCAACAGGACGGGACAGTGGACGTTGTGATGGATGTCTTCATCAACAGGACGGGACAGTGGACGTTGTGATGGATGTCTTCATCAACAGGACGGGACAGTGGACGTTGTGATGGATGTCTTCACCAACAGGACGGGACAGTGGACGTTGTGCCGACTGTCTTCATCAACAGGACGGGACAGTGGACGTTGTGCCGACTGTCTTCATCAACAGGACGGGACAGTGGACGTTGTGACGGATGTCTTCATCAACAGGACGGGACAGTGGACGTTGTGATGGATGTCTTCATCAACAGGACGGGACAGTGGACGTTGTGATGGATGTCTTCATCAACAGGACGGGACAGTGGACGTTGTGATGGATGTCGTCATCAACAGGACGGGACAGTGGACGTTGTGATGGATGTCTTCATCAACAGGACGGGACAGTGGACGTTGTGATGGATGTCGTCATCAACAGGACGGGACAGTGGACGTTGTGATGGATGTCTTCATCAACAGGACGGGACAGTGGACGTTGTGATGGATGTCTTCATCAACAGGACGGGACAGTGGACGTTGTGATGGATGTGTCAGAACAGTCTGAGACACTTATGGCAATGTCTTTAAGATGCAAGATAATAGTATTAGTATTCATATTACTCTTTTTGTCACAACAGATTTCTCTGTGTGAAATTCGGGCTGCTCTCCCCAGGGAGAGCGCTTCGCTGCACTGAGAGCACCACCTTTTTTTCTGCCTGCAATTTCATTTGTTTTCCTATCGAAGTGGATTTTTCTACAGAATTCTGCCAGGGACGACCCTTTTGTTGCCGTGGGTTCTTTTACATGCGCTAAATGCATGCTGCACACGGGACTTCGGTTTATCATCTCATCTGAATGACTAGCGTACAGACCACCACGGAAGGTCTAGTGGCGGGGGAGAGAATATCGGCGACTGCCGGTGTGATTCGAACCAGTGTGGTTCTGCGGACGCGTTACCTATAAGCCAACACTCCAGTTTTTCTGTTCTGCGTGTTCAAGATTTATTACACTATTAACTGTATTAAAAAAAAATGTAAGAAAATCTAAATGAGAGGGCACAGTCTGAGAGGAGGGTTCGCTCTGAATACATGGACAGGGGGTTCGAGGGAAGACCCTGGATTTCTTCACGAGAGAGAAACGAAACGAAACGAAACGAATTTTTATTTCACGAGGGTTGTGGAGTAAGCACAGCTGCTTTTTTACATCCAGAGAGAGAGAGTGATGGGGTGAAAAGAGAGATGGTGAAACACAAGGAAAGAGAGGCAACGATGAAAGGAAAGAAAGAAAGGAAAATTAGTTACCGAAACCTTGTCAACTCAGGCCCTCTCCACCCTCTCTCTCTCTCCCTCTCTCTCTGTGCCGATGTCTCTACTGACGAGCAAGGGAAAGGAGATAAAAACATGGAGTGTGTGTGTGTGTGTGTGTGTGTGTGTGTGTGTGTGTGTGTGTGTGTGTGTTACTTTTAGTAGCACTGTCGCCACCGATGCATGAACTGTGGGGAAATGGACGGGACGATATCGATCAAAATGAAAAAGGCACGACCCTTCCGAAAAATTACACATCATCACCTTACCCCCCCTCTCTCTCTCTCTTTCCCACTCACTCACTTTCCATCTCTCTTTCTCACAACCCTCACTTTGTCTCTCTAATTAATTCTATCTCCCTCACGTGTGTCTCCCCCCCCCCCCCTGCCCTTCTCTCTGTCTCTCTAAAAATATAAATATATAAACAAATAAACAAATGCATAACACATTAAACAAGAGAGGCAAGGCCTTCAAGACTCACTTGTGATACACTTTTTTTTTAAAAATCCAAGCTTTTTATGTATTGAGTATAATTTCAAAATGTAATGTTTAAGATGAGAAAGATCAGTTTAAAGCAAATTAAGTCCCCTAGCATTAATTACAGAGTAATTTCCCTTTTTTACTATTTGCACCAAAACGTTTGCAAAATAAATAAAACTTCCATGCTTAGCAAAAGAAGTTCCTATTTGAACAAAAAATGATAATAATGACTGCTCTTGTTGTTGGGTCAGAAAGATCAAAGTGCCCAGTTTAGAGAATACAAAAAATATAACAGTAAATGCAGTTTGCATATAATTAGGCTTCATTTTTTATTTTTTGTGCCTATCCCAGAGGTGCAATATTGTTTTAAACAAGATGACTGGAAAGAACTGAATTTTTCCTATTTGTATGCCTAATTTGGTGTCAACTGACAAAGTATTTGCAGAGAAAATGTCAATGTTAAAGTTTACCACGGACACACAGACACACACACACACACACACACACACACAGACAACCGAACACCGGGTTAAAACAAGTGAGTCAAAAATTCATAAATGAATAAATAAATAAATAAATACATGAACGAATAAATAAATAAATAAATAAGCAAGACAGGGAAGGGACCGAGGAGGGGCAGTGTCGGTGAGTGAAGCCAGTCACCCCAGCCAAATTGGAGAGGTAAATCCCCCACACCCATCCCTCTACCCACCCCACTCCCAGACCGACGTCACAGACTATGGGTGGTAGCACGGGGAGTAAAGCATGGGGTGTGACAGAAGACACTGTCCCTGAAAGGAAATCCATGCTTCTGACCTGACTTCATGTCGACTGGAACCTAGATCTATGTGAGGTGATCGCTTCACGCAGTTTTCAATCAATGTCTTCAACTTGACTTGACTTTGACCTGGAGTGAGGGAGAGGTCAGTGAACTGGTTGACATGGTACAGTGTACGACACAAAGTGCTCTTTTTAAAGGTGTTTTGATCCACCTTTGGTTTAAACACCTTGGTTGAAACCAAACTTTATTCAGTAAATATCAAGAAGCAAGACAAAATACAGCGTTCATTAAGGAAAAGGAAACCTTGAGCAACAAGCCTGAGCTAATATCGTGCATCTTGCACAGGTCACAATCACCAAACAAAATGGCGAAAATATACACACTATTTGATAATCTACCTTTCAGATAAAGTAACTTTGAGCTCTCTTCGATTCTTCCAAATGGTTCCTTTCTGGTTTGATGGGCCATGATCTTCATGACTTAATTTGATTTGATATGACCCCCCCCCCCCCCCCCCCCCCCCCCCCCCCCAACACACACACACACACCTTCCCCCATACCTCTCAACACAACCCCCTGGAGGAGGGACGGAATTTTAGTTTTCCCCTTTTACTGACAGCAAGGGACATCACCACAAGACAAACACTCCAATGTAATCAATGAAATATATTAAACGTCTGCTTTTTCCCCGCCAGTCGCATTCGCAAGTGCCTGTGCAAACGCGCAGAGAGAGAGAGAGGGAGAGAAGGACACACACACACACACACACACACACACACACACACACACACACACACACACACACACACACAGAGAGAGAGAGAGAGAGAGAGAGAGAGAGAGAGAAACGCCGAGGCGGAGAAGGGGGGAGGTAGAGAGGCAGAAAGGCAGAGAAAGACACGGAAACAGACAATGAAAAAGGGGAGAAAAGAGACTGACAGGTACACAGAAAATCGGAATCAATCAAGCAAACAGACAGACTGACAGACAGACTGACTAACACACAGACAAACACACACACACGGTCAGACACACAAACAGACAGACTCATATCAACAATATCTATTATACGTTTTTCACGCCTGGCAGTAACCGGAGCAAGAAAAATAAAGCACCTAAAAAATACCACCTCAACTGTGAGGCGGTGGACTATCAAGGCTGTCCCCCAGCAGACACCAAAATGAAGATGACAGAAAAACAACAGCTGACAGCAGACTGTGACTAATGGAACAGCAACAAGAGGACAGAGAAGGAGAGAGAGACAGAGACGGGGTGAGGAAGAGGGAGAGGATGGGGTGAGAGAGAGAGGGTGGTGAGGGAGAGAGAGGGAGGGTGAGGGAGAGAGGGAAGGTGAGGGAGACAGAGAAACTGAGAGGGGGTGAGGGAGAGAGAGGGGATGAGGACGAAAGAGACAGAGAGAGGATCGTGATGGAGAGATAGACAGAGACAGAGAGAGGATGGTGATGGAGAGATAGACAGAGACAGAGAGATGGGTGTGATGGAGATAGACAGAGAGAGGAGGGTGATGGAGAGATAGAGACAGAGAGAGGATGGTGATGGAGATATAGACAGAGACAGAGAGATGGTGATGGAGAGATAGACAGAGACAGAGAGAGGAGGGTGATGGAGAGATAGACAGAGACAGAGAGAGGAGGGTGATGGAGAGATAGACAGAGACAGAGAGAGGAGGGTGATGGAGAGATAGACAGAGACAGAGAGAGGATGGTGATGGAGAGATAGACAGAGACAGAGAGAGGAGGGTGATGGAGAGATAGACAGAGACAGAGAGAGGAGGGTGATGGAGAGATAGAGACAGAGAGAGGAGGGTGATGGAGAGATAGACAGACAGAGAGATGGGGGTGATGGAGAGATAGACAGACAGAGAGATGGGGGTGATGGAGAGATAGACAGACAGAGAGAGGATGGTGATGGAGAGATAGACAGAGAGAGAGATGGGGGTGATGGAGAGATAGACAGAGAGAGGAGGGTGATGGAGAGATAGACAGAGAGAGGAGGGTGATGGAGAGATAGACAGAGACAGAGAGAGGATGGTGATGGAGAGATAGACAGAGACAGAGAGAGGAGGGTGATGGAGAGATAGAGACAGAGAGAGGAGGGTGATGGAGAGATAGAGACAGAGAGATGGGGGTGATGGAGATAGACAGAGACAGAGAGAGGATGGTGATGGAGAGATAGACAGAGACAGAGAGAGGAGGGTGATGGAGAGATAGACATAGAGAGGAGGGTGATGGAGAGATAGAAACAGAGAGAGGATGGTGATGGAGAGATAGACAGAGACAGAGAGAGGAGGGTGATGGAGAGATAGACAGAGACAGAGAGAGGAGGGTGATGGAGAGATAGACAGAGACAGAGAGATGGGGGTGATGGAGATAGACAGAGACAGAGAGAGGATGGTGATGGAGAGATAGACAGAGACAGAGAGAGGATGGTGATGGAGAGATAGACAGAGACAGAGAGAGGATGGCGATGGAGAGATAGACAG
>NC_134888.1:9553291-9558291 GCF_041734735.1 Babylonia areolata | reverse complement strand
CCCGAATTTCACACAGAGAAATCTGTTGTGATAAAAAGAAATACAAATGATCAAGTTACTGCTCTCTTTTCTCTCTCTTACAATCTCTGTGTGTGTGTGTGTGTGTGTGTGTGTGTGTGTGTGTGTGTGTGTGTCTGTCTGTCTGTCTGTCTGTCTGTCTGTCTTTCTGTCTGCAAACAAGCAAATATCATGCGGTCTATAAGTTGTCCCTGCACCCCTACCTCCCACTACCCGACCCCCAACCCACCCCCTTGACACGGGCAAAATGGCCAAGTCGTTAAATGTTCGAGTTCTCCCCCCCCCCCCTCTCTCTCTCTCTCTCGGTGTGTGTGTCCCTCCCACCCCACCATTGCCAAGAGGACCACAGTGAACACCACAACCCTGTCCTGAGGACTGACACATCACCACATGTCTCCCATTGGTCAGCCCTGTCCTGACACATCACCCCATGTCTCCCACTGGTCAGCCCTGTCCTGACACATCACCCCATGTCTCCCACTGGTCAGCCCTGTCCTGACACATCACCCCATGTCTCCCACTGGTCAGCCCTGTCCTGACGGGGTCTCCACAAAGTCCACCCGGGCACGGACACCCTCACCACCCGTTCAACCACCTCTCCCCGGGCGCCGGACGGACCTCCCACCCAGGACACCCCCAGCACCCCGAACAACGCTGCCTTCAAGGAGCTAGGACCAAAGCCCCATCACCTCTGCCTCAACGACGGGAGCCAACAGGTCGTTACACTCCACACCACGCACCATCACAGGATCCCCACAGCTCTGACCCAACAACATTCCACACCCTTTTTCCCCACACCTTTCCCACACCAGTCCAGACTGAACATCCGCTCCAAAAAGAAACCCAAACCAATCCTCTAAAACATCGTCTCAAACACCGCTGACTTCCGAGAAAGATTGGTGGTTATTCCGGTGCTGGTGATCAATTTGGTTATTCGGCTGGTTATTGTTGGTTGTTTTTTGTTGTTGTTCTTGTTTGTATCTTTCTTTCTTTCTTTCTTTCTTTCTTTGTTTCTTTGTGTGTTGTTTTTTGTTATTTTGTTTTTGTTTTATGAATGCATTAAGCTCTGTATTACACAATACTGCTCAGTTCCAATACTTTCTCAGACCCCGGAGAGCAAAACCTATGTTCCTACAGATTTTCCAGCCTGCGGTGACTCTATGCCGACCCTGTCATGGTCATTTCAAACACCGCCCTCCACACTACACACAGAACTTTGACCACAAGAACACTTGTTTACAAAATATAGAAGAAGAAACAAGGGGAATGTATGAACGCAAACAGACAAGCACAAAGGACAGAAAGAAAGAAAGAGAGAGAATGAGAGAAAGGAAAAAAGGCAGACAGGTATTCAGAAAGAAAGAAAATATAAGACAAGGAAATGACACACAGACAAAAACAAAGATACATACAACAAAAACAAGAAAAAAGGTTCAAGAAAATAACAATAACACACAATGCACATTTGTTTAAAGCATAGATACATAAATAAACAAATAAATTAAAATAAATAAATAGATAAATAAATAAAAACCAGACGCACACGGCACACCTGTCGTCGCCTGCTCACCACCACCACCCCTCCCCCCCCCCTCCTCTTCCTCCTCCTCCAGATCGATCAGAGAACTCCATCACACCTGAACCTCACGCCTGCCGCTGACCAGTCAGCCTGTGGGTGAAGGGCTGCCACCTCAGGTGACCATTGTCCACTCGGACTGTTTCCTCTGTGGCCTCCTTCCGGCACACCTGACCACACCACTTCACAGTGCACAAAACGTGCCACTGTCCGTCACAGTCACGCCACAGTGGTCTCAACAGATGGAGATTCAGCATACACGGGGTTAAATCACTTCACACGGATCGATCCCAAGGCACAGAGCCCCTCACAACACAGGCACAGAAAGAGAGGGCACACCCCCATCAACCCACTCACAGACACACAGACAGACACACACACACACAGAGGTGAGGACATATCAAACATGTCCCCCGGTTGAAAACACGGACGAACGAAAACCCGACGCCCGCCACCAGCTTTCTCCCATCGCCGCACATCACCAGGCAACGGGACAGAATTGAAGCGCGCGTGCGCTCCTAACAAACACACACGTGCGCAAGGCTCACAGCTTTGGCTTCGTTCGTTCGTTCTCTCTCTCTCTCTCTCTCTCTCTCTCTCTGTCTCTCTCTCTCTCCTACAATCTAGACACACGCTGGTTAGATTATTTCATCTATGTGTCTGTCACTGAGAGGATGTATTTCACGATGTTCAATTTCATTTAATGTGTGTCTACCTTAAGTGATATTAGACACGGGGGAAAATGTATATATATATAATATATATATAAAGGAATGGGGGAAGGGAAAAGGATACAAATAAGACTATTCGCAACAGTATCTTAACCAGCTATCTGGCTAAAAGAATAACTTTCCAACATATAGGTATAAATGATTTTTTTTTAATCGAACATTCACAATGAAAAGTCCCCCCACCCCCACACACCCCAAGAAAAAAGTTACAACAACCCTATCGGACTATTCAACTCTTTTTTTTTTCAAATCGAACGACAAAAGTGAAGAGTCCAAGATTTCTTGCACCGGAATAGATGCCAGAACATGTAATTGACAGTTTTAGTTGTAGCAAGTATCTGATCACTCGTTACAGGATTACCACACATGCAGCAAACACTTTTTTTATGTATTTTGTCTTGAAAAGAGTGCGTGCGCGTAAGTGAGCGTGTGCGTGTGTGTGAGCGTGCAAGTAAGTGTATATGAAAGTAGGTGTGTGTGATTTTGACGATGTGTGTGCGCGTGTGCGCGTATGTAAGCGCGCGCTTTTGCGTGTAACCGTGCAAGTATGTGTGTATGCAGGTACTCGTGTGTAATTGTGACTCTGTGTGTGTGTGTGTGTGTGTGTGTGTGTGTGTGTGTGTCCACACGCGGCCGAAAGTGTATCACAAAAGAGCCAGAGCAGTTCAAGAGACTCCACCTATCCTGTCCACTGAACCTTTCAGTCACAGCTTTTCACGACAAATCGCACGACTGTCCTGTCACTTACTGTCCGTGTCGATTTCGTTTTCTTCTGCTCCCTATTGGGCGCTGCTTTCAATACTATCAATCTCTCTCTCACACACACACACACACACACATACGCGCGCGCGCGTTCCGTCGTAGGTCCAACGATGACAGTCCAGTGGGAGTCATCGGTGTTCCATCGCGATCAGACAGCTTTCCCGCAGTTATTACTTCATCAAAAATGAAACGCACGTTCACTGTCAGGCTGAAACTGACGCGTTCGTACACGTGCACTCTTACAAACATCAGCAGTACAGGGACAGACGCACTCTGCACGTGCAACAAGTATCGATCTCAGTGTCCTCCGGTGGATTTGACGAAAGGAATCCGTGGCGTTCTCACAACACACCCGCTTCTGTAGGGGGGCCACAGACGAAGAGCGAGTGGTCAGAGCCAGGCTTTCGCTCCGTGTGCACGGACGGAGCAGGGCTAGGCTGCAGAAGGCAACCTCAGCAGCGCCGATACGAGTTTGCCTGACGTTAGGAATTTTCCTGACTCTTTCGCAAAAGTCCGTGGAATCAGGGCAAGGTTGCAGGAGCGATCTTGGCATGCCTATGTCTGCTGGGCGTTAAGACTGTTCCTAAGTTTGTGGAAAGCCTGAGCCTGTTCCTAATTTTGTGAAAAGCCTGAGCAGACCTAGCAGAGCTGCCAAGGCCGTTCTTGAAAGCAATCAATCGCAGGACAATACTTCGGGCCAAACCACGGTACTCAGATCGCTTAGAGATACGTACGTCTGCTGCGTTTTTCTGATAACACCGTTAACCCACACAGCTGTGGTATGGTAGAGTGGTGGCTAATGCTAACCCACACAGCTGTGGTATGGTAGAGTGGTGGCTAATGCTAACCCACACAACCATGGTATGGTAGAGTGGTGGCTAATGCTAACCCACACAGCTGTGGTATGGTAGAGTGGTGGCTAATGCTAACCCACACAGCTGTGGTATGGTAGAGTGGTGGCTAATGCTAACCCACACAGCTATGGTATGGTAGAGTGGTGGCTAATGCTAACCCACACAGCTGTGGTATGGTAGAGTGGTGGCTAATGCTAACCCACACAGCTGTGGTATGGTAGAGTGGTGGCTAATGCTAACCCACACAACCATGGTATGGTAGAGTGGTGGCTAATGCTAACCCACACAGCTATGGTATGGTAGAGTGGTGGCTAATGCTAACCCACACAACCATGGTATGGTAGAGTGGTGGCTAATGCTAACCCACACAGCTATGGTATGGTAGAGTGGTGGCTAATGCTAACCCACACAACCATGGTATGGTAGAGTGGTGGCTAATGCTAACCCACACAACCATGGTATGGTAGAGTGGTGGCTAATGCTAACCCACATAACCATGGTATGGTAGAGTGGTGGCTAATGCTAACCCACACAGCTATGGTATGGTAGAGTGGTGGCTAATGCTAACCCACACAACCATGGTATGGTAGAGTGGTGGCTAATGCTAACCCACACAGCTATGGTATGGTAGAGTGGTGGCTAATGCTAACCCACACAACCATGGTATGGTAGAGTGGTGGCTAATGCTAACCCACACAACCATGGTATGGTAGAGTGGTGGCTAATGCTAACCCACACAGCTATGGTATGGTAGAGTGGTGGCTAATGCTTACCCACACAGCTATGGTATGGTAGAGTGGTGGCTAATGCTAACCCACACAACCATGGTATGGTAGAGTGGTGGCTAATGCTAACCCACACAGCTGTGGTATGGTAGAGTGGTGGCTAATGCTAACCCACACAACCATGGTATGGTAGAGTGGTGGCTAATGCTAACCCACACAACCATGGTATGGTAGAGTGGTGGCTAATGCTAACCCACACAACTATGGTATGGTAGAGTGGTGGCTAATGCTAACCCACACAACCATGGTATGGTAGAGTGGTGGCTAATGCTAA
>NC_134888.1:9540791-9550791 GCF_041734735.1 Babylonia areolata | reverse complement strand
CACATCCGTGGTGCCCTTCACCTCACCCCCCTTCTCTCTCTCTCTCTCTCTCTCTCTCTTCTCACCCACCTAATGAAAGACTTGTAATATTTATTTCAGTCCTATTGTTCAGGATTATTTATAGCTCGTTAGGTGTTGTTCACATTATCCTTCACGAGGGGCTGAGGCCTAATGTGAATTGACCATCTTCAGTCTTCAGTCTTCGGGTCTCTCTCACCCACACACTCTATTTCTCTCTCCCTCTCCCTCTGCTTCGAGGCACACTGAAGAGGTCACTCTGATACTGCATTGTATTGCATTACATTGCATTGTATTGCATTGTATTGTACTGTACTGTCAACAGACTTCTCTGTGAGGAATTCGGGCTTGTTACCCCAGGCACTGCAGTGTCACCTCTTCTTCTGTCAGCAAGTGTACTTGTAATGTTTTGCTATCAAAGACAATTTTTTCGAACAGAATTTTGCCAGGGAGAGAACTCTGCTGCTGAGGGTTCTTTTGCGTGTGCTGAGTGCATGCCGCATCCTACTGGATGATATTCGTCTCATCCGAATGACTACCGTTCAGACTCAAGGTCAGAAAATTCTGCTGAGTGTGGGGTTCGATCCCGATCGGTCAGTCTCTAGCTTGGTTGGCGGGTGCACTCCCGCTGGGCCACCGCTTCAGGCATAGCCTCCTGCTGGGTGACAGTCACTTCATCGGGCCCAAGAAATCAGTCTCCATCACTCCATTACCCCCATGCCATCCCAGTTTGTCAGTGTACAGGAGGATGAAGAGCTTGAGGGAGACAAGGTGGATGAGGAGGTGGATGAGGATGAGGAAGAGGAGGAGGAGGAAGAGGAGGTGGAGGAGGAGGTGGTGGAGGAGGAAGAGGAGGAGGAAGAGGACGAAGTGGAGGAGGAGGTGGAGGAGGAGGAAGAGGAGGTGGAGGAGGAAGTATATGAAGAGGATTAGTTGGATGATGAGGTGGGTGAGGAGAAAGAGGATGAAGAGGAGGTGGATGAGGAGGAGGAGGGGTAGGAAAAGGAGGCGGAGAGCAGAAACTAAAGAGAGGAAGAGAGAGAGACACATAGAGAAAGAGACAGACAGACAGAGACAGACAGACAGAGACAGAGTGATGTGGAGAAAAAAAGTGAGTTAGGAAGAAGGAATTGGATCTGTTGGCAATGGGCTGCAGAAGGAACAATCGTGAGTGTGGCTGAGTGTGGGGGACTGGAGATGAACGGCGAAATGGGGAGGGGGGGGGAGAGAAGAGGAGCAGGAGGAGGGGGGGGGGGAGAGAAGAGGAGCAGGAGGAGGGGGGAGAGAAGAGGAGCAGGAGGAGGGGGGGGGAGAGAAGAGGAGCAGGAGGAGGGGGCGGGAGAGAAGAGGAGCAGGAGGAGGGGGGGGGAGAGAAGAGGACCAGGAGGAGGAGGGGGAGAGAAGAGGAGCAGGAGGAGGGGGGGGGGAGAGAAGAGGAGCAGGAGGGGGGGGAGAAGAGGAGCAGGAGGGGGGGGAGAAGAGGAGCAGGAGGAGAGGGGGGGGGAGAAGAGGAGCAGGAGGAGGGGGGGGGGGCGAGACAATGTCACTGAATCGGCGCAGGGCCATACGGTATAAGCAAACACTTTTTTTAAACTGTTTTTAATAATCATAGAGAGAGAGAGAACACAGAACTCAAAGTTCTGAGACAGACAGACAGACAGACAGACAGACAGACAGACAGAAGGAAAGTGTAGTGGTGGCATAGTGGTGATACGCCCAACTGTCCATGGGTTCCATTCCATTACATACGGATCGGGAATTTTACCCCCCACGCCCCATCCCCCACCCCCCTCCACTTGACCTTGAGTGGCGGTCTTTCGGATGAGACGATAAACTGATACAGTTTCATTTTGCAGCATGCAGTTAACGCACACAAAAGAACCCACGGCGACGAAAGGGTTGTCTCTAGTAAAATAATGTAGTGGAGAAAAAAAATACACATTGGTAGAAAAGCTATCACACTTGTAGACAGGTACAAGACAAACCAAACATGAGTGGAGCGGCACTGTGGCGACGCGCTCTGCTCGGGGACCGCGGCCCGAACCTCACACAGGGAAGTCTGCCGAGATCAAAATGAATAAAAATCAGTTCAATTCCAATTCCAACTGAATTCCAGCAGTGCATTAGGCGGGCAGAGAGGGGTCGGGACGAAGACGTCATTCAAAAAGACAGGGACAGGTAGACAGACACTGTGCGCACACACATCAACAGGGGTGGGGGACAGACACCAACAAACATGGTAAGGACACACACACACACACACACACACACACACACACACACACGCACACGCACACGACACACACACACACACACGCACACACACACACACACACACACGCATGCACGCACACGCGCACACACACACATACGCGCGCGCGCGCGCGCGCGTACACACATGCGTCCACACACACACCCACACACACACACACAAAGACGATGTCAACCTCTTTTCAAGTAGAAGGTATAAAGGAACTCATCAACAGAAGACAGAATCACTTCCAAGACATCAAAGCACCACTAGTCTATCAAGACCAAAAAAAAAGTGGTGGGGGGGGGGGAGAAAGAAAGGAAGGGGGAAAAAAAACAACAACCTTCCAACGGATCACAAAAACTCAAGTCCGTGACCAAGATAAACCACCTTTCCGTTCCCCTCCACACCCCTCCCGGCATCTCCACCATCACCAACACCACACAAACCCCAACCCTTCCCATTCTAACTCCTCCCCCCCCCCTCCCTCCATCTTCCTCAATCACCCCCCCCCCCCACCCCCTCCCACTTCCCTGACACTGCGGAGACAGCTGGCACATTCCGAACTCTGGCAGGGAACACGCATCATCCATCCTGACACCCACCCACCCACCCGTCTTCCCTCCCTCCCCCTCAATCAATCGATAGTGGAGAAACGGGAACGGGAAGGGGACAGGAGAGGACCCCCCTAAAAAAAAAATCACTTCCAAAGACAGTGGAGGAGAGAAACAGCAGGCAAGCCCGCAACGGGTTCAACGCAGAAGAGGAAGAGAACGAGACGGAGAAGGGAATGATAATGTCAACAGACAAAAAAGAAGCAGAGGAAGAGGTGGAAAACGGAGGAGGAGTTCACAAGAGGAGGACTGGATAGAATCAGAAGACGGGGTGGGTGAAGAAGAGAAAGAGGACAGTTTAAGAGGAGGGGGGACGGGGGTGGGGGGCCGAAAAGACCAAGAGACGGGAAATAGAAGACATTCAGAAGAGTGGAGCGAGAAGGGCAAGTTCAGAAGAGGAGAAGAGAGCAAGAGATGGAGAAGGGGGGAGGGAAAGTGAGGTGGAGGGGAGGGGGAGAAGAGCTTCAGAAGACGTGAAGAACAGAGGGAAAGGGTAAAGAAGACAGGAGGAGAAGAAAAGGGGGGGGGAGACAAGGAGAAACAATTCGCAAGACTAGGAGAAAGGGGGGAGAAGGAGAATGAAGAAGAGGAGGCGGTGAAGAAGAACTTGGGAAGGGGATGAGAGGACAGAACTACAGGGATGGATGGAGGTGGGCGGCAGGGAACGAGACAGAGAGACGTTAACAGGAAAAGAAATATGGAAGATATAGGGCACAGAGACAGGGGTGCAGAAATGAAGAAAGAAGATGCCAACGAAGCAGAAATGGTGCGCGCTCACACACCCACACCCACACACACACACACACACAGGAGGTGACAAATGAAGACTGACTGACGATTTCATGCAGTTGCAGGACCACATCAACAGATGACAGAACCACTTGAAAGACACCAAAGCATCAAACGACTTTTCCCCAGCAAGGCCTTCGGCACACAAAACTTCCCCTCCCCCTCCCTCCGCCCCCTCCACCTCCCTGACAACAGAGACAGCTGGCACATCCCAAAGGCTGACAAAGTACACACATCATCCATCTCCTCACACCCACCCGCCCACACACGCACTGTCGATCGATAGACAAGAAACTGGAAGCAAGACCCAAAGGAAAAAATTTACGACCGAATCGATAAGAGAGAAACAAGAAAGCCCGCAACAGGTTAAAAGAAGAGGAGCAGAGAAGACGAGAAGAGGAAGAGAAGAGAAGAAGTTTAAAAGAAACACACGACACGCATGCATGCACGCGCACGCGCGCGCGCGCACACACACACATACACACACACACACACACAAACAAAACAAAACACACTTCCACGGATCGATGAATGAACTATGCAGCCCGGAATGAATTTGCAGAATGAGACAAAATATAGAGGAGGAATTTTCCAACAAGCGCATCTTTGGGAAACGTCTTGGGAGGTGTCCAGTCGCCATCTTTGGGAAACGTCTTGGGGGGTGTCCAGTCGCCAGATCAGAAAGCAGATCTCGCCATCTACTGAACAGCTGGAAAAGGCACTCCACAAAAATACACGTCCAGGAGATCGATAAAAAAAATAAAATAAAATAAAAAGACTGCATGAGTTAAAATGAGAGAGGAAAAAGAGGAGGATAAGGAAGAAGAAGGAGAAGAAGAAGAAGAGGAAGAAGAAGAAATGGTGGAGTAAGAGGATCTTCCTACAAGCGCGTCCTTTGGACAACCAATCTGAGAGCTATCCGCCCAGTCCCCTGTATTCTGGCCGTCAGTCCTGTCTTCTGCACCAACACAGACCCCCAAGAACGGATGTCACACCAAGTCTCTCCCACTCACTAAGTCTCTGTCCGTATTCAGTTCAAGCCTCCAAGTGTCAGCGTGCAAAAAAAAAAGAAAAAAAAACACAAAAAAACAGCCACGGTGTACAAGTGAGAAAGGTACGTGTTAAACTGGGTCCGCCCTCTTCTCCTCCTTCTCCCTCAACTCTGTGAAGAGTGATCGGGGCGCCGCACAGGAGAACTGTTCACCAGATTCCTCCACGGTCTGTGGGTTGTGTGTCTGGGTCTCTGTACAGTGTTTCCCCGTCCGTTCTGCAATATTGTCAGTCCCTCCCTTGCTGTTTTTCCTTCCCCGCTGGAACTGATTTGCTAAAGACACGCCACTCGCCGCTCCACGGCCGCAAACAACAAACGAACCACTGCAGTGAAGAAGACGATTGACCATTGCTGTCCATTACCAGACCAGAGCCCTAAAAAAAAAAATGACCTTTAACGAGGCACAAGCCGATAGACATGTCATTTAACTCGACTCTACGAAGTTCCAAGATGGCTCGTCAAACCTCACTGTCTGTCATCGATCATTGAAGACTGGTGAGTTAGAGTAAGAGAGAGAGAGGGGGAAGAGTGAGGTGGGGGGGAGAGGGAGAGGGGGGGGGGGAGATGGACACGCAGAAAGTGACAGGAGGGCACCAGAAGGTGAGGGTGTACAGTGAAGCCGCGGGTTTCACAGCTGAAGTCTTCCAACCTTAGGCAATGGGCGGAGAGTCACCTCATCCCCCAGTGACCCCCTCCCCTTCATCCCCCCTCCCCCACTTGACATGACGTCTGTCGGGATCCTGTCCCCAGAGACAGAATGGTCAAACCATATACCGTTTTGTTTTGTAATGAATGACACTGGGAAGGAGAAGAGAGAAAAAAAGGACGGCATTTAATCATCTGATAGTCAAATATCATCTAACAAAGAAATGTGTGCGCGTTCGTGCACGGTATATTAAAAAAAAAAAAACAAGCACATCGTGTACGCTTGAAACACAACAATCAACCGTTTTCGTACAGAACAGACGTTAAATCAAGAAACACAACATTACAAACACTAATAATAAATTCGACATCTCTCTCTCTCTCTCTCTCTCTCTCTCTCTGTCTGTGTCTTTGTCTCCCTGTCTCTGTCTCTCTTTTTCAATGCTCCCTCCCTCCTTGTCACCCTCTGTGTTTCTGTGTTTCAATCAGATCCACGCAGTGTCAATTGTCACCCTCCACCCACGCTCGCACCCCCACCCCCTCCCCCCGCCCTCCTGTCTCTCCACTAACTGAATCTGCAGGTGACGCGCTCTGGAGGGGGACCTTGGGGAACCACAGGTGAAGAAGGGGACTTAAACACAGGGGGGAGAAAGAGAGGGAGACTGAATGGGGGAGGGGTTGACAGGGAGAGACAGAGAATGAATGAATGAATGAATGAAGTTATTTCTCGGGGTAATAGCCAATAAGCAAGGAATGCTTTTATTTCCATCTAGCCCGCGAAAAGGAAAAATGGAAATGAGAGACAGACAGACCGAAACAGGGAGACAAAGACACAAACAGAAAGACAGACCCATAACGAAACTGAGACAGCAGCAGAAAGAGAGAGAAGACAGAAAAAGACAGAGACTCAGACAAGATGACACAGATTAGGGTGAAAAGGGAGAGAAGCAGGAAGACTGACAGACAGACATAAAAACAGAGTGCGAGAGAGAGAGAAAGACAGACAGAGAGAGCCAGAGAAACAAGACAGGACAGAGGCCCACAGACAAAAGAAAAAAGAAACACAAAGAAACGTTTACACGGAAGAGTGGGGGCGGACAGACAGGGATAGAGAAAGACAGAAAGAGAGACACACACAGTTCCCGACTCAATATGCCAGAACCTGTATAACCCGGACACTGGTTCTGCAGCAGTGAAAAGGAAGACAGTGCACACGCTGTGAGAAGGACGTGAGAGGGAGAGACAGGGAAGGGACAGGGCGAGAGAAAGAAAGAGAGACACGTGACACTCTGACATTTTATGGAAATTAACTGCAAAGTTCTAATGTCAAGGGGTGCACGTTTCATCGGTTTGAAGTGTCAAATCAAAGCCACAACACAAATGAATGAATAAATGCATGAAAACAACAAATGGACACGTCACTGAAGTTGCTTTCTCCAGGCCTGAAGCACACGCGTCGAGGTCTGAAACTGCACGTGTGTTGGTCTCTCTCTCTCTCTCTCTCTCTCTCTCTCTCTCAGGGGGCTGGGGGGAGAAAGCGAGACGCACTGGCAGACTGACACACCAAGACTGAAAGACACAGAGGAAGAGCTGACACTGATTTGTTTCAAGAAGCCAGGGTCGACAGAGTCGTGATCAACACACAAACGCATCTCTCAGAACAATATTGCTGTCGCGCGCGTGCGTGCTTGTGTGTGTGTGTGCGCGCGCGCGTATGTGCGTGCGTGCGTGTGTGTGTGTGCGTGCGTGCGTGTGTGTGTGTGTGTGCGTGCGTGCGTGCGTGCGTGTGTGTGTGTGTGTGCGTGTGTGCGTGTGTGTGTGTGTGTGATGGCCAGAGAGGACAGCGCACATTCATGACCTGAATTCATCAACGAGTCGCTCAAAAAATAAACAGTTCTGCCAGGACAGTTCGAACCATTTGGGGAGTGTGGGGGTTGTTTTGGTGTTGTTTTTTTCCTTTCTTTCTCCAACTTCCCCCTCCCACCTACCCCCTTCCTTCCTCCCAGCTCCCCCTCTCTCCCTTCCCTCTCCTTCCCTCCCTCTCATCGTTTTTGTGAGCTTGGTGGCCTTCTCAAGAAAGGAGTCAGTTTCCCTTGCACCAAGACCTTCTATCTCCAAACATAACGTCATCCCCATTAAACTCAGTCACTGACTGTCAGAAAACATCGCATTGTTTTTGCAAAGGGTTTTTTTATTTAGAAAATATCATATCACTACATACACAACTAATGGGGTTTCTTTTCTCAAGCAAATGAACCAGACCAGTGTTTTCAAATACTTAAGGAAATAAACTGCTTGTTTGCATGCAAGTTCATCACCACACCCACAGAGAGAGAGAGAGACAGACAGACAGACCCTGACAAAAGGAGACAAAGAGGGAAAGACAGACACAGAGACAGAGAAGAAAACGGTGAGAGGGTCATAAAACCTATGGTGGTTTCACACTGCCCATAAAAAGTGTGGATCCATTACCGCAAAATGACACGTGCCGGGTAAAAAAGACCCGGGGATCCTGACTATAAAAAAGACCATTTCGTCGGTGACATCAAAGCGGAATGGGGCAGAAGCAATGATGAGGTGGGATAGTCATCAGCAGTGACGTCACCCTGCCACAAGACACCATCTGGTGGAACACTATGTTTGACTGAAATGACATCATTGCACATCCAGTTTTCAGCCAGTTTAATACAGCCTGGATATATCTGGATTCATCAGTCATTAGAGAACTACAATCACAGGTGAAAACGAGAGAAGTTTTATCTCTTTGCCACATCAAATAGGGCTCTAAAATGACAGAAAGGTTTCAAAGCATCATATCCACACCGGATTGTCTTGTTTTTTCCAGTATTCGAACCATTACTCACAGATCAACGCTTTCTGTGGCAATAATCTCAAACAAAGTGAAAGAACTACTCGCTTTCGCATGCGCCCGTTGCAGACATACATACAGACAGACAAAGAGACAGAGAAGAAAACAGTCAGAGGGTCATAAAACCTATGGTGGTTTCACACCGCCCATAAAAAGTGTGGATCCATTACCGCAAAATGACACGTGCCGGGTAAAAAAGACCCGGGGATCCTGACTATAAAAAAGACCATTTCGTCGGTGACATCAAAGCGGAATGGGGCAGAAGCAATGATGAGGTGGGATAGTCATCAGCAGTGACGTCACCCTGCCACAAGACACCATCTGGTGGAACACTATGTTTGACTGAAATGACATCATTGCACATCCAGTTTTCAGCCAGTTTAATACAGCCTGGATATATCTGGATCCATCAGTCATTAGAGAACTACAATCACAGGTGAAAACGAGAGAAGTTTTATCTCTTTGCCACATCAAATAGGGCTCTAAAATGACAGAAAGGTTTCAAAGCATCATATCCACACCGGATTGTCTTGTTTTTTCCAGTATTCGAACCATTACTCACAGATCAACGCTTTCTGTGGCAATAATCTCAAACAAAGTGAAAGAACTACTCGCTTTCGCATGCGCCCGTCGCAGACAGACAGACAGACAGACAAAGAGACAGAGAAGAAAACGGTGAGAGGGTCATAAAACCTATGGTGGTTTCACACCGCCCATAAAAAGTGTGGATCCATTACCGCAAAATGACACGTGCCGGGTAAAAAAGACCCGGGGATCCTGACTATAAAAAAGACCATTTCGTCGGTGACATCAAAGCGGAATGGGGCAGAAGCAATGATGAGGTCTCCTTGGGTGACGCCCGCCAGTCATTTCCACTGAGGAGACGTGGGGGTGGTCAACACCACAGACTTCAGCCTGCACGAGACACTGTTTCATGGTCCTAACTGTGTTACCGGTCCTCATGTAGACACATACAAACATAAAGAAAGGCTTGAGATGACTGATTAACAAACTTCTGGCTTTTACAATTCCAGTGAACATGTTATTTCACATCTGAGCCAATCAACTGGATTTTCAGTTGATGATAGATTTAAACCGAATAACGATACAGTCAATCTACACAACTTTAATAATTACCAGTTCTTTCATCCCAGGAGTAAGCACAATTTACCCCCGAACACGCAGTATGGCTGCTACATGGCGGTTTTAAAAACGGTCATAGACGTAAAAGCCCACTCGTGTACATATGAGAGAACGTGGGAGTTTCAGCCCACGAACAAAGAAGAAGAAGAAGTAAGCAAAATTTGATAAAAACAACCAGGCAAACGAAGACAAACAAAATGAGTCAGATTCACATCCACATATGGACAACACCCACTTAGGACACCAAATAAAGGAAAACACCCATTTAGGACTATCACACAACATAAGAAAACACTCACTAAAGACTATCACACCACATAAGAAAACATTCACTAAAGACTATAACACCACATAAGGAAAACACACTGAGGGCTATCACACCACATAAAGAAAACACACACTTAGGACTATCACACCACATAAGGAAAACACCCACTAAGGACTATCACACCACATAAGGAAAACACACACTAAGGACTATCACACCACATAAGGAAAACACACACTTAGGACTATCACACCACATAAGGAAAACACACTTAGGACTATCACACCACATAAGGAAAACACACTAAGGACTATCACACCACATAAGGAAAACACACACTAAGGACTATCAC
>NC_134888.1:9503291-9533291 GCF_041734735.1 Babylonia areolata | reverse complement strand
ACCTTCAGTTACACCGAGGACTGTGATAAATACCTTCCGTTACACCAAGGTCTCTGATAACTACCTTCAGTCACACCACTGTGATAACTACCTTCAGTCACACCACTGTGATAACTGTGATAACTACCTTCAGTCAAACCACTGTGATAACTACCTTCAGTCACACCACTGTGATGACTACCTTCAGTTACACCGAGGACTGTGATAACTACCTTCAGTCACACCACTGTGATAACTACCTTCAGTCACACCAAGGACTGTGATAACTACCTTCAGTCACACCAAGGACTATGGTAATGTCTACACACAAACACTGCCTTCGGGAAAAGAAATGTCTCCACCTCACCTACACAACAATCCCCCGTCCCTCCCTCCCTCCTTCCCACAGCCCTCCCCACCCCACCTCACCCTACCCCCTGTCCCCCAAGGGACGACCCATCACTTCCTTCACAAATGACGCAGACAGCCAAGCAAGTTGAGGAGACTTTTTTCTTTAACCTCGCTAAATTACGACTTGTACGAAGTCCTCGCGAGACCGTTCTATCACTCAATCAATCCACCAGTCAATCAATCACGGTGCTCTACAGACCAGCTGACCTCAGCAAGTCGGGAGCACGTCAAGCCGTCTCGAAAACCGGATGTGAAGAGATCCATTAAAATTTTGGTCCGACTAAAATTTCACGTGACGGAGCATCCCTCCATTGCCGCTACACCGGAGAAATGACAGCGAATGGCAGCATATCGTCTTCAGGACGGTGGGGACGTGTAATACCGCTGTTGTTGTCGTTGCTGCTGCTGTTGCTTGTTGAATGGCTGGTTGGATGGTTTGGTTTTGCTTTGCTGAACAACAGTTAAAGTGTAACATATATAAATCAGTCAGGGCGCTTTGACACCTTCTTGAAACTGAAACCTGATGAGTTATTTATGTCATGTTCACCCAGAATGGGCACTTCAGACATCAAATCGATTGACTGATTGATATGGGTACTTGTATAGTGCCTATCTTCGGTAAGACCAGAGGCACTAAACTTAGCGAGATGAATCACTCAGCGCTTCGCGTGAAGCCGCCGCGCGAGCAGCTCTCGCCCGGAAATAGTATGCGCCCTCAAGCGGCCAGACAGTTACGGCAGCAGAGGAAATGGCTTGGTGTTCTGCTGTAAACTGCAAAAACTCGCGCAAAAAAGGATGGACATTGTTCCGCTTTCCCAAAGATGAAGACAGGTAAGCGTTTCCTGATTTTGTTTAATGAAGTATCGTGTTGATATGGACATTTATGTCGTTATTACATTCGTTAGTCAGAGCTTTGTTTAGCCGAGTGTGCAAAGTGAAAGTAGTTTTCAGCAAAACCGAAAGTAGAGCTGTGAAAGGTATCCGTGACGTTTTGTGATTGTGACTTTGGGTCTGGGACAGACAACATTAGAGCGGCATCAAAACTGAACCCAAAATGAGGCACTGTTTTAGTGATTAGAACCATAGTGATGCATTGATATAATTATGCAACACTGAATGTGTTGCTATGGTTGTAGTGTAGTGGTTATGGTAGACTGCTCAGCTAGCAGTCATAGTAATAGTAATCACTACTTGCAGTAGACGCCAGTCAAATCTTTCTAGTAATCAGTAATCACTCAGTTTAGCAGGAATGGCAGTAATAGTAGAAGCAGTTGCAGGAGCAGCAGCAACAGCAGCAGTAGTAGCAGCACCAGCTTTGTCATCATCATCATCATCTTCATCATCATCAGTAGTAGTTGTTGTTGTCGTGGTAGTAGTAATAGTACTGAGAAGGATGAAGAGAACAACTGAGGATGAAATGATACCAGTTTCTATAAATTGAAAACTGAATGAAAATAAATATTGAAATGCTATATTGCTTTTTTGTACAGATGCAAAAAGTGGGTTCAGAACACCAGGCGAGCTGATCAACAGGGAAAAACCAGCGAGTACCTGTACACTAACTGCAAACTTTGCTCTGAACATTTTGAGCCAAATCAGTTTATGAATCCCAGTGCGGAAAAATTGAGTCTTGTGTGGAATGCTGTCCCCACATTATTCAACATTCCAAATCCACCACCTAAAGTCACAACAAAAAGAAAAATGCCCTGTCGACAGGATCACCCTGCAAGTTCCAAAAAAGCCAGAACCAGCCATGAATCACAGGAAAAAGCAGGTAATTTAATTTACTGTATATATTTGTATGTTTTTAAATTGCTGTAGCTTTTATATGTACAAGTATTTTGATATAATTATGTCAGACTTGTTATCTCTGCGATAATATTATTTAGAACTGTGTATATCACATTGTGTGGGGTGTGGATGAGGAGAGTGAAAAGGTAAAACATAAATGAACATATATGTCATTATTTCTGTCGCCTTGTCAGTGTTTCTCTCTCTCTCTCTCTCTCTCTCTCTTTGCTGTATCTCTTTTAAAACCTATGGAGAATCTGCAAAATTATGTCGATAACCCACGTATTTATTTTGGGGGACATGCCGCAGACAGTCAACATACGCACATGCTTTTTCTGTGTTGCTTCTCCTTTGCGCCTGGCTGCTATCTACTGTCTGGGGGAAGGGAGAGGGTGGTGAGGGACGCGGCGCGCCGCGAGCGAGCGAGGCTTCAGTTTTGCACATAGGGGAAAGAAGGGAGTGTGCCCTCTCCCTCCTTCTACACTCTCTGGTAAGACTAAGAGCCCAAGCTCTAAGCGCTTTACATACACGGTGTCATTTGCACAAAATGGCTGTCTACCAAGGTAGAACCGACTGAAAGCTGCCTTTAGTCGATCACACACACACACACACACACACGCACACACACACACACACGCGAGCGCGCGCACACGCACACACACACACACACACACACGATTACCAGAACTCGTCGGAAGCCCTCATGGAGCGAAGCACACTGACTGGCCGGACAGTGACGTCACCAAGGACTTCATTCACTGAACAGACTGGACAGGACGAGACCAGAAGGCCACCCTCACCTCACCCACTACCTCCAACCATCTCTCTCCCCCGTCCTCCTCCTCCGTCATCTCCTTTCTCCCCTCACCTTCCCATCTCTCCCCCCCTCTCTCTCCCCCTCTCTATCCCTCCCTCTCTTTCTAAATGACCCCCTTCTTTTTCTACCCTCCCTTTCCTGAAAATTCTCTTCTCCTTCCCATATATCTCTCTCTAGCTCTCTGTCCACTCCACACTCTCCCGTCTCTCTCCCCCCCTCTCTCTCTCTCCTGCTCCCCTCCCCCTCCCTCTGCACTACTCTCTCTCTCTCTCTCTCTCTCTCAAAAGACTGGCCCGACTTGGTGAATGTAGCTTCTTCAACATAATAGAGAGGTTGACAGCCAGAGTGTCGATGGTAAGTTTTGGGGATTTGTTTGTGTTTTTTTTTGTTTTGTTTTGTTTGTTTTGTTTTTTTGTTTTTGTTTTTTTTTGTTTTGTTTTGTTCGTTTTCCTTTTTTTCTTTTTTCTCTTTCTTGCTCTGGTTTATGTTTACTTTCCTCTTTTTTAACCTTATTTGACAGCTAATGTTGATGGTGAGACGAAGGTTGTTGGGTTTTTTTTTCAAATCTTTGTTTTCTCTTTTAACTGATTTTTTAATCATTGTGTTTTTCAAACTTTGGCTGGATGACGACTTGTGTCACATGTCTTGTCAGAAGACTGTCGACCAGCGCGACGCACGTGCAGACATGTCGCCGACAGCGCGAACCAGCCTTCGTCCTGAGATGGGTTACATGAGCTATCTATGCAGTCATCCAGACATCACACAGGGTGTGTGGTCCACAGCTGCGCTGTAAGCCTATACCTGGTAATGCTGGTACAGTTGTGAGTGGCTGCACGTGCAACACGCATTTGACAGTCTAACGACAGGACCTGTGACACAAGTCGTCATTCAGCTATAGTTTGAAAAAAAGACAAAAAGATCTATAAAATAAAAAGATGTTTTAAAAAGAGTGAAAGAAAGAAAGAAAACAAAGCGATGTTTCCTGAAAGAGCACGTGCACCGCCCAGTCCCTCACCACCCGTGTCCGTTTTCCTTCCTGACACACACAGTCCGAGTCTTTCCGTCTCACAGCGGGGACAGCCCAAAAGCGCGAACATCAGATAGTCCGAATGCGCCATCTTGGGACAAACCAAACCCTGACCACACATATTATAAAATAAAATTAAAATAAAATAAAATAACGCATCGGTTGAATGAGTGGATATTCCATTCATTTCAGATCTTTTCACATAATGAAATGGCAACCTGCTAATTGAAGTCATCTAAATTCTTTAGCGGCGCGCGCGTGCGCGTGTGAGTGTGTGTGTGTGTGTAAATTTGGTTTTCGATTTTATCATGTTAGAAACTTGCATGCTAAGTATACATATATTTTACCGTATACTGGCATAGACGCATGAAATAGACGAGCACGGTACACGGTAAAGTCATTGTTATAACTGCCACCGCTGGGTTCAGCCGGCTATTCACGCTTTGGGGGACATAATCATTCGGCGCTTTTGAACAATCGCAAGGCGCGCTTTTGTGCTATCGTCTCGCGTACAAGCGCTATTGGGGAAAACTGAAAAGTTGGCACTTTTAGGGCTGTAGCCTTCACAACGACTCCCATCCAAACCCCCATCATGATACCACCACCACCTCCACCATCACCACCATACTGCTGTCAGTGGTGACCGACACGTGCACAGGGGTAGGGAGAGGAAGATGCACGGTCCATCCTGGAAGCGACTCCACGCGCAGTACAGGAAGCCATCACACAGCACAGGAAGCCATCAAGACAGCAGGGCCGTGAGGGGTTTTCTGAAAGATGCACTCTGGACAGTGGTGGGGGTGGGTGGAGGTGGTGGTAGTAGTGGTACTGGTGGTGATGGAGGTGGTGGTGGTGGGGGTGGAGTTGGTGGTGGAGGTAGTGGTGGTGACGGAGGTGGTGGTGAGGGGGGGGGGGGTAGAGGGCGCACGTGCACAAAGAGAGAACGGGGGTTGTGTATATGGGGGTGGGATGAGTGGAGGGCAGAGACGGAAAGAGAGCGACAGACAGAGGGAAGCACGGGAACTCTGAGAAAAGAAGGCAGAGAGAAAGAGAGAGACAAGAGTCAGTCGTAACGTAAAAGAGAGCGAGAGAGACATAGACATGGAGAGAAAGAGAGAGTGGAGGGGAGACAGACAGACCTGGAGACAGAGACAGAGGAAAAGAGAGTAAGAGCAGAAGTGAACAAGACACAACGTCTAAGACGCAGAGAAAGACACTCGGGCTTTTCTGTGGCCAGTTCTTCTGAACACCCCGTGACACCCGTCCCCAACACATCACCAGCACTTCCGCCCTTGCTTCAAGGATATATCCTCCACCCATCCCACCCTCACCCCGCCCCCCAGCCATCCTATTGTGATCCTCCTCCTTCTCCCCCAGTGACCGATGTGTTGGCACCACACACACACATCGCCCATCCATCGCAACAAAACCAGCACGCAGACTGCAGCAAGCATAACAGCCAAGATGGAATACTATACCTTTTATACAAAGCAAACATTCGCATTTTGTCCGCCGTGTCAATCCATCAGGTCTCCTCCCTTCTGTCCTCTAATACTCTCTGTCTCTGTTGCCTGACTTCTCACATCAACTTCATCAACAAATGAAAAGAGAGTCAAACCCTCAACTCTCCACCTGCGTACAACACTCGGCGAAGCTTTAAAATGTCGTATGTTGAAGACCAATGTGAATGCGCTACTGCAGCATACTACTGTATACCCCCTTCTTAGTGGATACATCTCAAGTCTTTCTCTCCCCCCCCCCCCCACCCCCTTTTTCCTTCTCGCTCCCTTCTCCTCCGCCACCCCCCACCCACCCCCACAACCCCCACCTACCCCCCTCCCCCACTCACCCCCCCACCCCCACCCCCGACAGTCTCCGCTACTGTCCAGATTAGAACATATGATGATGGAGAGGACAGAAAAGACACAAACAAAAAACTTATCAACAAAACAAGAACAAAGGAGAAGAGAAAGAAGGACAACACGGAAAAGAAGCAGTGAAAGAACAAAGAAGAAGATACAGGCGGAAAGACCAAAAGACAGGAAGAAAGGTGAAAGACGACAGTGAAAGGCGCCTGGCGCCTGCGTCAACAGGAGACTGGAAGAGAAAGGACAGCGAAGGAAAGAAAGAAAGAAGGAAGGAAGGAATGGAAAAGAAAAGAAAAAGAGAGAAAGAAAACAATTAAAACAAAGCAAAAATGAAACCAGACGGGAATGAACAAACACACACACACTGAGAGAGAGGTGGGGGGGGGGGATGAGGGGGGTCTATAGATTCGAGGACAGAGACTGACAGACCACCGGAGTGGGCTGTGCACGTTATTAACGTTCAGCCGAACTTGGGGGTCACGCAAAAGCATGTCTCTTTGTTAAAAGTTTAACTTTTAAAGTTTCTGACAAATCTAAATTTGTCACGAGCACAAGTTGGGAGAGTTTTATTTTTATTTGTTTGTTTTTATTTCTTTTGTTTCGTTTTCCTATGCTTTTTTGTCTTTTTCAAAAGAGGAACAAGTCCAACAACAGATCTTAAGTTTAACTTTTAAAAATTCCCGATTCCAAACCTTCAAATAAGCAGACAGTTCATTTTAAAATGCATGACGGAAGAAAATAATGATGACAAAGATGATGACGAAGAAGAAGAAAATAAAAACAAAGAACAACCACCAGACGAGTGGGCAGATGGGGCGGGTGGAGGAGGAGGAAGGGGAGGTAGAAGAAGAAGGAGAAAGTGGAGGAGAAAGAAAACTAACAGATGAAGAGGACGGCCAGACATTAAGCCAGACAAACATACAAACAAACAAAAAACGTGTATGTGGGTGTGTTTTTTTGTTGTTGTTTTTTGTTTTTGTTGTTGTTGTTGTTTTCTTCTTCTTCTTGCTCTGAATGAAATGCAAGTCACTTAAGGCACGGGCCGTGGCGAGGTGTGAGGAGCGCAAGACACGAACGAGCACCCCGAGAACAGACACAAGGTATGATGAGAAACAGCAGAGGAGAAAGAGAGGGAAAGAGCGAGAGAAACGTAGAAGACAGACACAGACAGGCAGGGAAAGAGAC
This sequence comes from Babylonia areolata, assembly GCF_041734735.1. Lineage (NCBI taxonomy): Eukaryota > Metazoa > Mollusca > Gastropoda > Neogastropoda > Buccinidae > Babylonia > Babylonia areolata. Next base: position 9,526,213 of record NC_134888.1, on the reverse strand, counting down.
ATACTGAGTCAGGCAGAGAGACAGCCAACAGCAGAGACGCTCAGAAAAGAGCCACCCAGACTGACACAGAGACAGAGAAGACTCAACCAAGCTAGACACACAGAACTTGCTACAAGAGATTCCCTACTCGGCATGTTTGCTCTGCCGCTCTTGAGTTGAGCGATAAACCCCACAGCCGAAGCGACGACTGCCACCATGTCCGCCACTCAGCTTGTGGGACTTGAAGAAGCCAAGGAACTGGCTCAGACAGGACGGAGGACACGGCCATGTGCTCACAGGCCTATATATATATATATATATCATGTCTGAATGACAGTTGTTACATTTGCGCGCGCTCGCACACACCATTCTCTCCAAGTTTCCATCCGTCATGAAGAACAGGGAAACGCCAAAAAGGCGAAAGAAATCACACATGTGCACGCACACACACGAATGCGCGCGCGCGCGCACACACACACACACACACAGGGGCCGGGGGGGGAGAAAAAAGGGGGTGGGGGTGAAGAGAGAGAGAGGAGATGAAAAGAAATTAAAGGACGGAGACAGAGAAAGAAAAGGACCGGTTTCGTGCCACTCCACACGCATCCACAGACACTGTTTTTGGTGGTGGTTGTTTTTGGTGTGTGTGTGTCTGTGTGTGTGTGTGTGTGTGTCTGTCTGTCTTCTGTGTGCGTCTGTGTGTGTTGCTTGTTTGTTTTGGTGTGTGTGCGGATTTTTCTTTGTTTTAGCTGACGCAATAAGCAGAACTAATTTTCCCAGTGTCTCTCCGCTGTGGCTCGCTTTCCGTGTGGTCAGTGACGTCAGTGACGGCGCTGAAGGTGTCATCACTTCAGACCACACAGCCCGCCCTCCGTCACTGTGCTGCTTCACTTCCTTCATCTCTCCGTGTTGTCTCTTCTTTTCTTCGCTTTCTTTTCCCCCGTTTCCTACATTCCAGCGATATTTGTCACCAGACATGTGCTTTACATCAAAGTGCCAGGGCACAGTCACTGGGAACGTTGGTTTTGTGTCCTTTTTACGTTCATTGTCGGGTGTTTCTATTGTTGAATTTAATGACTGCGTCTTAACGAAAGTAATTCTGATAAATTGTACTTCTGTTGTTGTTGTTGTTCTGTTTGTTTTGTTTTGTTGTTTGTTTTTTTTGTTTTTTTGTTGTTGTTTTTTTGTTTTGGTTTTTTTTGGGGGGGGTTGTTGTTTTTTTGTTTTTGCTTTTTGCTGTTGTTTTGATTTGTTTTTGTTTTTTCAAATGTTCCTGTTTGGGTTGGGATCTTTTGGGGTTTTTTTTTCAAATGTTCATCTTTGATTTCACCCTTCTTCCGTCCTGTTTTCTCCAACTCACCATACACACACCCCCACCCTCACCCCCTTATGTTCTCACCTTTTCGTTTATATTTTCATGATAGCACTCAAATGTAAGCATTAATACATGTGGAGTGATGACCTGGAGGTAACGCCTAGGAAGCGAGAGAATCCCAGCACGCTGGTTCGAATCACGGCTCCGCCGCCGATATTTTCTCCCCCTCCACTAGACCTTGAGTGGTGGTATGGACGCTAGTCATTCGGATGAGACGATAAACTGAGGTTCCGTGTGCAGCATGCACTTAGCGCATGTAAAAGAACCCGCGGCAACAAAAAGGGTTGTTCCTGGCAAAATTCTGTAGAAAAATCCACTTCGACAGGAAAAACAAACAAAACTGCACGCAGAAAAAACATAAAAAAGGTGGCGCTGTAGTGTAGCGACGCGCTCTCCCTGGGGAGAGCAGCCCGAATTTCACATAGAGAAATCTGTTGTGATAAAAAGAAATACAAATACAACACACACATTAACCAGATGTCCACAATCACCAGTATGTGTGACGGGACATGAAACAGAACCAGGTCTATGTTCCACAGGTCTATGTTCCCCAGGGTCTCAGTTCCCCCAGGTGTCAGATCCCCAAATCTATGTTCTCCGAGTATATGTTCCCCTAGATCTCAATTCCCCCAGGTCTGTGTTTGGGGGAACATAGACCTGGGGGAACACAGAGCAGACCCCAGCAGAACTTGTACAGCGGGCAGACCAAGGCAGACGAGGATGCACGGAGGACGAGGTGAAGACAGCCGTGGGGACACAGGCCCTCCTGACAAAAACCAACAGCCCAGATCGCAGTCCCAAGGACAGTGTTATTGTGACCCCACCCTCGTCAGGTCCTCACGGGGACTGCAGGGAGTATCAGCCAGTCTCTGTCTTCCTGTCCAGTCTGTGATCTCACCGTTGCTCTCACTTCCGGCGCGCACAAAGTTTACATATGTATGTATTTCAAGGAGGCATCAGAGTTGGGTTTAACAACCAACTGGCTGACGTCCTTACGGTCAGGTTGTTCAGGGCTGGGGTCTTGAACTCGTTGTCTTCACTTCGTTTCTTTTTTCAAGGTGCTGGCTGTGGACTGTGCCGGACAGTAGGGCGCCAGCATTGCCCGCAAGCATGGCTGGACTGATGACAATTCATCTTCTTCTTCTTCTTTTTTTCTTTTCCCCTAACGTCCCTTTTTCCTCTTCCATCCTTGTCATTTCAGTTCAGTTGTTGTCTTAATCTCAAACAGGAGCCATTAAATGTCATGGCTAATTCATGATGTTGGTTCAACATTGCGGTGTAAAAAATCTCTCTCTCTCTCTCTCTTGTTTGTTTGTTTGTTTGTTTGTTTTGTTTCCAAGGGATGGAAGAAGAAAACAACATGTGTGCTTAATATTTTACCGTCACTTTTCATTAACTAAATCATTCGTTCATTAACTCTCTCTCTCTCTCCCTCTCTCTCTCCATTCCTCCTTATCTCACACACACACATGTCGTCAAAACTGCTACATGCATGCATGCACGCACGAACACACACACACACACACACACACACACACACACACACGTGCGTGCGCGCAAGCACGAACACACACACACACACACACACACACAAAGCTTAAATGTTTGATGGACCACAAGAGCAGTCGGGCAGACAATATCGGGATGGCTTTTCCAAAGTGGGCCCATTATCACGCAAGCGCATACGGGGTTCCCCGGACGTGCGTGAGAGTCTGAATGTTTGATGACGGCAGACACCCGTTTCGGACTGATTAACGGCTTTCACCCATAAACATCGGGTGCCTTATGGGGAGGGCGGATTATGTAACACCGCCACGCCACAAACACGTTCTGTTCATTGGCGAGAATTAAAGTTTTAATTCATCTTTGTTTTGTTTTTTTGTTTTTTTGGGGGGTTGTTTTTCATTTTTTATTTAATACTGTAATTTGTTGATGTTGAAATTGAATCCCGGGCGCCGATGACAAACATCGCCGGTTTCGCTGCCCATCACAACGTGGTGTCGTCCTGGTGAAGTGTTTGATTGGTTCCTTCTTCCTCCACGCCCCACACCCTTCCCCTTACACCATCCGCCCTTCCCCTTACACCCTTCACCTTACACACACACATTCACATTTTCATTGGGTGGAAGTCCCTTGTCGGCCATAGTCACCTGAGGTAACTGCCAACGTTCAAAACCGAATGAAGCCTTGTAACGTGAGTGTGAGTGTGTGTGTGAGTGTGAGTGTGAGTGTGCGAGTGTGTGTGTGTGTGTGTGGTCGTGTGTGTGTGTGTGTGTGTGTGTGGTGTGTGTGTGTGTGTGCAGTGAGGTGTACTCTGACCCTGGTCCATTTTCTGGCACTGGAAGTGTGTGTTCGCTGACCCGGAATAGACTGGGTGACTGAGTGATCAACATGGACACATGATATATACATATATATATATCGCCTGTCCTCGGTCAACGGTCAAGCCCTAAGAGCTTTGAAGACACGGAGTCATTTCCTAACAGGCTGTCTTCTGAGCAGAAACGACTGAGAGCCGCTTTTAGGCGCTCATCATTCGTTTCCTGTGTCATTCAGTCAGGCTTCACACACACACGCGCGCGCGCGCGCTTTCTATCTCTCGGAGAGATAGGGGGGTAAGTGAGCGGCGCGCGTGTATTTTTCTTCCTTTCTTTTTTTGTGTATGTGCACGCGTGGGTTTACTACTATTAGTGTACCATTTTGTATGTGCGTGTGTGATTGTGTACTCGAGCGCGCGTGTGTTTTGATATGTGCGCAAAATGTGTGTGCAGGCTCTGTGTGTGTGTGTTGTGTGTGTGTGTGTGTGTTGTGTGTGTGTGTGTGTGTGTGTGTGTGTGTTGTGTGTGTGTGTGTGTGTGTGTGTGTGTGTGTGTGTGTGTGTGTTGTGTGTGTGTGTGTGTGTGTGTGTGTGTGTGTGTGTGTGTGTGTGACCACACGGTGCATGTGTATTCCCATGCGCGAACGATAAATCCAGATCACACCATGTTCCTTTTCACCCACCCGACCGGGAAAGGCCCATTTCAAAGCTACATAAAAGACCAGACAAAGCAAACATCATTCCATCACATTCTTCCCTGAAAAAAAAAACGGCATGGTCAATAAAATAAAATAGAATAAGATAAAACAAAAACCGGAGAAATAAAAAAAAACTTGAATTCAGACATAAACGAATGAACGTATAAAAAGAAGAAGAAGAAGAATATACATGTTAAATTTGTTTTGTTTTCTTAATGACTGAACGAAAGAAATAAACCACTCAAAATGAATGAACCTAAATCTGATGCGATGCCTCTTCACCAATCTTGCGTCTCCGTTGATTCAATCACGCAACGGTTTAACGGCCTCAAATCTCTGTCATAAAAAGTGACAGTGTAAATATTAAGTTATCAAGAATTAAGTTAGTAATTAATGAATGAATTAAGTAAGTAAGTAAGTAACTAATGAACACCTGACAGGGTAAATATGATAACCAAATAAATAAATTAATAAATAAACAACGCACTGGGTGACAGTGATCAACATGGACACATATGGATATATATAATAAACAAATATATATATATATATATATATATATATATATATATATATATATAATATAAACAAACAAGTAAACGAAGCGTGTTAAGACAAAATCAAAATGAAAAGACTGACCAAGGAAAAAGAGAAAAAAAAAACCTCTGTGAAATCCAGAGGCCAACCCAGATTCCAAAAATGATCCGAAGGCTCTCTCTCCCTCTCGCCGCTCCGAATTGCCTGGATCCCCGATAGCTCTGCTGATTGAAGCACGTGCTTCGCTCTGTCTTCACAACGCTGTCAGCCTCCTCGTCCACTTGTCTGTCTGCCTGACTGTCAGTCTGTCTGTCGGCGTGCACAGTCTGTGCCTTTGATCATGGGTTTTTTTCTGGGTTTTTTTTTCGGTTTGTTTTGTGTTTCATCTCTCTCTCTCTCTCTCTCTCTCTCTCTCTCTCTCTCTCTCTCAATCAATAGTTTAGTCACTCAGTCACTCTCTGTCACTCACACAGACACACACACACACACACACATACACACACACACACACGCATACACACACGCACGCGAGCGCGCGCGCACGCACGCACGCGCACACACACAAACACACACACACACACACACACACATCTAACATCCTCTATCTTTTTGCCGTGGCAGAGAAAGGCCGTCATCACTGGTTAGCGATCTGTGATAACGGCGGTCATTTGCAAGGAAACTGCGGAGCGTGGAGAATCAAGTAATGTTCGTTTTCCAAACAAAAAATAAGTTTAACATGGCCTAATATTATGAAAGAGACTATTGGACAGTGCTGGGGGAGAGAGAGATGGGGAGAGAGACAGAGACAGGGGGAGACAGAGAAAGAGAGACAGACACTGAGAGAGGCAGACAGCATCAAAGAAAGAGAGACAGACACTGAGAGAGGCAGACAGCATCAAAGAAAGACCCGAGAGACAGACATGTGGTCTCTCCCCCCCCCCCCCCCCCCAACCTCCACCCCCACGACCTTAACCCCCTCCACAAATACCTACTCTCCCTTCGATTTGAACCTGAGTTACTGTCAACAACGCCACAAACTCCCCCAAAACACTCCCCGGCCATGCACACGTACACAGGTTTTTCAAATCTTGATGACAACCCATCAAATTTATATATATATATATAAAACTCACAAAAGAAAAGAAAGAAAGGGGGTGGGAGGAGAAATAAACTAATGTTGGTAATGATGAAAGGGGTTGACACTGTCGACAGGTCCGGAAAAGACGAGCGTATATATCCCGAATGTGGCCAGGTGAGGAATCTCCCTCCACCCCACCCCCCGTCCTCATAACCGCCCTCTCCCTCATATACACCCCCCTCCCCTCCCCTCCCACCCCCCAGGCTGAAGGAAGGGTGATGGGGATTTGTTTCCGGTTTGCTGGGTTCTCAACTGGAGTTGGTGTCCTCACGATAAGTCTCTGTTCGATTTACTGACTGAACAATCATGTTGTCTGCTGTATTAGGCAGGGAGACGGCCCCAAGTTCCTTCAGGGCTGTTGATCATTAACTGTCTTCCAAAGAGAAAGTGATGGTAAATGAATACCAAAACTTGACAAATCGGTTTGCCTGTGGTACTGGGCAAGTGTAAGACAAAATCACTTTTCGGGATGTTGTTCACTTATTGTCCTAAAAAGTGGTTGTGTGTGTGCGTGTGTGTGTGTGTGTCTGTGTGTGTCTGTGTGTGTGTACAAATATATATATATATATATATATATATATATATATATATATATATATATATATATAATATCACAGAGAGAGAGAGAGAGAGAGTAGATAAATAAATTGATTGACTGACATATGAACACACCATAAGCTTCGGATTGTTGCTGCTCTATGTGTTTGCAATGTCTTGACTTGCTTTTGGAAACAAAATCAAGAAAACCATATACAGAGGTATTGTCGGCATGGGCGTCAACAGTATGAGCATTATCAGCAAAGCAGCAGCATCACCGATACAATCACCATCATCATTTCTTTAAGTGACGTAACAAACAGGTCATTCTTGTCGCCGTCGTCATGATCACCAATATCAACATAGTTGTCAGCAGCATCACAAACAACAGTCAAGGGCGAAAACTCTGAAGATAGCTGTTTCGCTTAACGAGTTTCAACGGAGATTAGTTCAATAACCATCTTATTAAAAAAATGAGTAAATAAATAAAATAAAATAAAACACGTAAATCTCTCAACACTGCTTATTCTTTGGCTGAATGAGTCTAAGCAACATCGTAACAAGTGACATAACAGCAGGTGTGAAAAAAAAAAATCAATTAAAAGTAAAAAGAACTACGGGGAGGGGGGAGGGAGGGGAGCGAGGTTTCCCAGGCCAGCTCCTCTAATAATCCACGTGAACTCACTTTCGCCCCAATTTCGGGAAGAGGGGGGTGGGAGGGGACAGGAGGGGGGGGTGAGAGGACGGGGTGGGGGGGGGGAGGCTGATGAAGGCTTGTCCTCCAGGTTCCAAGGGAGACGATGCTCAAAGCTGCCATCTTTTTTAATGGAGATGGTGAAGGAAGTAGGGGAATGCAAGAGAAACGGGAGGGAGAGAGGGAGGCGGGGAGAGAGAGAGAGAAGGGGGGGGGAGAGAAAGGGGGGGGAGAGAGAGAAAGGGGTTGCAGTTCTACTGGAGAAGGCACCTTTAAAAACCAGGCTTAATCGGGAATGGGGGGGAGAGGTGGGCAGGGATTGGAGAGGGAAGGGGAGGGGGGGGGGAAGCCTTGCATACTGATTAGAAGCCACAGTTTCGATCTTCAAGGCAACAACACTGGTGCGAGCGGGCTATGACCCATATGCTCTGCTCCCGGTTTTGCGGAATCAACGGGCGCAAGTGCAGTGAGTGTGTGTGTGTGTGTGTGTGCGCGCGCGTGCGTGCGTGCGTGGTGTGTGTGTGTGTGTGATGGGAACACAAGGTGAGAAGGGGAGTGGTTAGAGAATATGTATATCAAAATATCAAAAAAAAGGGGAAGAGAGGGTGATGAGGAGGGGGGCGGGGGGGGGGGGGGGGCAAGAAGAGAGAAACAGGACCAATGCATGATTTTACCCGAAATTTGAGACCCCCACCCCTACCCGACCCGACCCCACCCCCACCCCACCGCGACCTGTCCCACTGATAGCCGAAGAGGGTTTCGTGAATGTTGTGTTACACTGCCTTCAACACGTATGTTTGTATGTGTGAGCAATTCATCTGTTCTCCGAATGAGTACCTGTGACACTGTCTCACCCAGATCAATATTACATGTCTGTGACACTGTGTCTCACCCAGATCAATATTACATGTCTGTGACACTGTGTCTCACCCAGATCAATATTACATGTCTGTGACACTGTGTCTCACCCAGATCAATATTACATGTCTGTGACACTGTGTCTCACCCAGATCAATATTCCATGTCTGTGACACTGTGTCTCACCCAGATCAATATTACATGTCTGTGACACTGTGTCTCACCCAGATCAATATTCCATGTCTGTGACACTGTGTCTCACCCAGATCAATATTCCATGTCTGTGACACTGTGTCTCACCCAGATCAATATTACATGCCTGTAACACTGTCTCACCCAGATCGATATCCAATGTCTGTGATACTGTGTCTTACCCAGATCGATATTCCATGTCTGTGACACTATGTCTCAACCAGATCGATAGTCCATGCCTGTCACACTGTGTCTCACCCAGATTGATATCTAATCTCTGTGACACTGTCTATATTCCGCGTCTGAGACACTGTGTCTTAACCAGATCGATAGTCCATGTCTGTGACACTGTGTCTCACCCAGATCGATAGTCCGTGTCTGTGACACTGTGTCTCATCCAGATCGATAGTCCATGTCTGTGACACTGTGTCTCACCCAGATCGATAGTCCGTGTCTGAGACACTGTGTCTTAACCAGATCGATAGTCCATGTCTGTGACACTGTGTCTCACCCAGATCGATAGTCCGTGTCTGTGACACTGTGTCTCATCCAGATCGACAGTCCATGTCTGTGACACTGTCTCACCCAGATCAATATTCCATGTCTGTGACACTGGTGGCACCTGTGGTCAAGTGTTTTCTTTACTGTTGTTGTTCTGGTGGCGGTGGTGGTGGTGGCGGTGGTGGTTACTGGTTCAATTGCCTCAGGGCGGGTGTCCCCTTTAACTCTCTCCATACGAACGGCGAAAGAGACGTCGTTAACAGCGTTTCACCCCAGTTGCCACCATCATCAAAGTATTGCAAGCGGAAGGCTCTTATACTGAAGAGGTGAATGTTGACAAAGATACCACAATTCTGACGACAGAAGCTAAAGGTTGGGTCATTGAGACACCCACTGAACATCCGAGGGGTCTGTGTGGAGGAGAAGAGAGGACTGGCCGTACTGAGTGAGTTAAGTTATTGTGTTCATTGCACAGCGTGGTTGACGTCAATTGATAAGGCACGCTGCAGTGCCACCCCCAACCTCTCCTCTCCTCTCCTCCCTCTCCCCAAACCTCTCCTCCCTCTCCCCCACCTCTCCTCCCTCTCCCCAAACCTCTCCTCTCCTCCCTCTCCCCAAACCTCTCCTCCCCTCTCCTCCCTCTCCCCCAACCTCTCCTCTCCTCCCTCTCCCCCACCTCTCCTCCCTCTCCCCAAACCTCTCCTCTCCTCCCCTCTCCCCAACCTCTCCTCTCCTCCCTCTCCCCCAACCTCTCCTCTCCTCTCCTCCCCTCTCCCCAACCTCTCCTCTCCTCCCCTCTCCCCAACCCTCTCCCCTCCTCCCTCTCCCCAACCTCTCCCCTCCTCCCTCTCCCCAACCTCTCCTCTCCTCCCCTCCCCAACCTCTGCTCTCCTCCCCTCTCCCCAACCTCTCCTCTCCTCCCTCTCCCCAACCTCTCCCCAACCTCTCCTCTCCTCCCCTCTCCCCAACCTCTCCTCTCCTCCCCTCCCCAACCTCTGCTCTCCTCCCCTCCCCAACCTCTGCTCTCCTCCCTCTCCCCAACCTCTCCTCTCCTTCGTCTCCCCCAACCTCTCCTCTCCTCCCTCTCCCCCAACCTCTCCTCTCCTCCCTCTCCCCCAACCTCTCCTCCCTCTCCCCAACCTCTCCTCTCCTCCCTCTCCCCCAACCTCTCCTCCCTCTCCCCAACCTCTCCTCTCCTTCCTCTCCCCCAACCTCTCCTCCCTCTCCCCAACCTCTGCTCTCCTCCCCTCTCCCCAACCTCTCCTCTCCTCTCCTCCCCTCTCCCCAACCTCTCCTCTCCTCCCCTCTCCCCAAACCTCTCCTCCCTCTCCCCAAACCTCTCCTCTCCTCCCTCTCCCCCACCTCTCCTCCCTCTCCTCAAACCTCTCCTCTCCTCCCCTCTCCCCAACCTCTCCTCTCCTCCCTCTCCCCCAACCTCTCCTCTCCTCCCTCTCCCCAACCTCTCCTCCCTCTCCCCCAACCTCTCCTCTCCTCCCTCACTCCCAACCTCTCCTCTCCTCTCCTCCCTCCTCTCCTCCCTCTCCCCAAACCTCTCCTCCCTCTCCCCCAACCTCTCCTCCCTCTCCCCAAACCTCTCCTCTCCTCCCTCTCCCCAAACCTCTCCTCTCCTCCCTCTCCCCAAACCTCTCCTCTCCTCCCTCTCCCACAACCTCTCCTCTCCTCCCTCTCCCCCAACCTCTCCTCTCCTCCCTCTCCCCAACCTCTCCTCCCTCTCCCCCAACCTCTCCTCTCCTCCCTCACTCCCAACCTCTCCTCTCCTCTCCACCCTCCTCTCCTCCCTCTCCCCAAACCTCTCCTCCCTCTCCCCAAACCTCTCCTCTCCTCCCTCTCCCCAAACCTCTCCTCCCTCTCCCCAAACCTCTCCTCTCCTCCCTCTCCCCAAACCTCTCCTCTCCTCTCCTCCCTCTCCCCCAACCTCTCCTCTCCTCCCTCACCCCCAACCTCTCCTCTCCCCCACTCACTTCCTGTCCCTCCTCTATCTCCTGCCCCATCACCGCTCCTCAGCCCCCCAGCCCCACCCCACCCCCTTCCACTCTCCCCGCCCCCCTTTCCTTCCTTCACACTCACTGTCTGAACCAATCTTCCTGGATGATGACACAATTATCGCTACAAAACACATGAGCGCGTGCATGCTCTGCGTATGTGTGCGTGTGCGTGCGTATGTGCGTGTGTGTGTAAGTCTGTCTATATATATAAATGTATGTATCTGTGTGTTTGTGTGTGCGTGTGTTTCACAGAGAGAGATAGAGGTGGGGGAAAAACTATTCTCTACAAGCCATCCAAACTCTAAAATGACGTCAAAATCAACCTTGACGACTTGAACTTGTGACACATGTATTTTCACGTCGTTCCCCTTACCGTCACAGTTCATTCCCACGTTCCTGAGAAATGGGCTGCCACCATCTTTTTTTTTTTCTTTTTTTTTTTACTTCTTCTTTTCTCCACCCAACCCTACACCCCTTTTTTTTCTATTTTATTCATTTTTTAAATTAATTCGCTTTATCATTTTGTGCGAAGAATTTCGACACGTCAAACTACACAATCTTTGATTTGTGGTGACATCATTCCGCTGAATTCAGCTATTCTGATCAATTCCGGGTGTTTCAGCGGCTTATCGCTGTGAGTAACAACAACATAGTTTCTGAGTTAGGCTGTCCCTTCGATACATCAAAGATCAGAACAGGATGGGGAAGGGACGGGGATGGCGGAAGGGTGGTAGATGTGTTAACTCTCTTCTGTTCGTGGTCTCCGCGCGTGCGCACACGGATGTGCGTGTATCAATTATTTTATCTATTTGCGTGCGTGCGTGCGTGCGTGCGTGCGTGTGTGTGTGTGTGTGTGTGTGTGTGTGTGACCGAATATTTTATGTGTGTGTGTCAACATTAAGTTATATTTATAAGTGTGTGTGTCCGGCGTGTGTGTGTGTGTGTGTGTGTGTGTGTGTGTGTGTGTGTGTGTGTTGTGTGTGTGTGTGACCGAACATTTTACGTGTGCGTGTCAACATTAATTTTATATTTATAAGTGGGTGGGGGGGGGGGGGGGGGGGGGGGTGCGTGTGTCTGAGAGACAGAAGGAGAGAAGAGGTGAGTGGGGAGGGGGGTGCTGACTCAGGTCAGTTGACACGAAAGTCGCCACAGCAGCTCCTTCAAGGAGGGTGGGGGGGGGGGGGGGAGAAAGAATGAAAGAGTGTGTTAGATACCACTCAAACATTATTCTTCCTCAACATTAAAAGAATGTTAGAAATGTCACAATCTGATAAAACGCACTTGAGTATTCTTTGAATTTTATGCGATTTCGGAACGGGAGACAGAAATTCAAACAATACAAATTATATGTTTTGAATATTCAACCACCCCGAATCTCGTTAAGTTCTCTGTCATGAGGAAGTACGGACGGACGGACCACACACACACACACACACACTCTCTCTCTCTCTCTCTCTCTTATGGAAGGAAGAGAGAAAGAGAGTGGGGAGGAGAGACAAACAGAGACAGACACAGAGAAGTGACAAACACGGACAAACAGGATGAGAAAAGAGACACACGCACCCCATTCCCCAAACCCCGTGTTTCCTTTGTCAACAATCGAAAACCGGGGAGGTGTAAAAACAAGGGACACAACTAATAGCTTTCACTGTGTTCGTGTTGACGATAAAGTGGTTACTTCCCATGAATGTTGTGGGGGCCAGACGGGCAAGGTGATGGGGACTGGGTGAAGACAGCGATGGAGGAGGACGAGAAGCTGGGTTTTGGGGTTGTTGTTTTTTCTTCTTCTTCTTCTTTTTTCCCCTCTCCTCGGTCTCCTCTTGAGATAAAACACCCCCAATGCATCGTTTCATTTGGTATGTGAGTGTGCTCTTTTTGTGCCCGTTTTTAAAACGTTTTTAAAACACGTTTATATATATATATATATAATGCAGAGAGGGGGGATGAGGGTGGAGGGGCATTGTGTGTGTGCGTTTGTTGTAGTTATGCATTCTCATACATGTATGTATGTCAGTGAAGATGTTTCAATGTAATGCGTTCATGTGGAGTTCAGTTACAACGTTGGGTGAGCACCGTGTTTCACGTGCTGGGACTGCCCACACCACTGCATGCTGGAGCGTGTCGGGTGTCGTCACCTCAGAAGGCAGCGGACAGAACTGTAATTCACGTGGAGTTAACTGTGAAGTGATCAATCGACACACTGGGAGAATGAAATGTATGGAAGCAAAGAGAGATTGGGAGGTGAGGGGATGTGTGAGACAGATATATATAATTATAATTAGTAACAGGTGGGAGAGAGAGAGAGAGCAAAAAAGCAAGAGAGAGAGACGGGGGGGGGGGGGAGAAAGAATGAAAGATTGTGTTAGATACCACTCAAACATTCTTCCTCAACATTAAAAGAATGTTAGAAATTTCATGAATTTAGTTCTAATCCTGAAATGCCCCTTGCAATTGTCAGCTGTATAAACCAACTCTGTGCATTTCTAGACACTCAGACGCAATCTCCAAATCACAAACTATCACATTCTTCAAGCACAAACACTGAATAGGGATACATTTTTGTACAGGGTAAATTGTCAAATAAAACGTTTATAAACTGCTATCGGTGAATTACGTCAGTACAAACAAAATAGGCATGAGCCAAACAAACAAAACACACCCGAAAATACACGACCAAATGAAAACAAACAAAACACAAATATCAAAAAAATAAAAGCAAATAAATCGTAATTTTCATATCTCCCCGACACACCAGCAACAAATTCCAATACTCCAACACAGATCTGCCCCCTTAAACCATCACACACACTCAGACACACACTGAGAGACCCAGAGAGAAACACACACACACACACACACACACACACACACACACACACACACACTACAAGAAGTTTATTCGCTGAAATTGAATCACGAGGAAATAGGAATGGGCTCGATGGCTCGTCTCGTTTCATTTCTGCAATGCTGATAATCGACTGCTGGACAAATAATGCAAACTAAAGCAATTCAGAAACACACACACACACACACACACACTCGCACATCCCTTCACCTCCCCACACATATTTTCCCTCGCCTACCTACACACCAATCAAACACACCTACTATTACACACCCAAACAATGAACACAAATCTACAGACACGCGCGTGCACACACATACTCATATTCAAAATAACAGGTTTCAACACCAACTAATGTCAAGGCTTTAAAACACATATAATACAAAAAAACAAAAACAAACTATAATAACAATTAGTAAGAAGAAGTGGAAGAAGAAAAACAAGAACAATGACAAGCAAAAGACGTGTGTTTAGACGAATGGCACGTGTTCACGTTCAGAGAATCCTTTCTATACTTCCTGCACGACAAGAATCAGCATTGCACATGAGCATGACCAACAAGAAGAGGGAAAGAGCGCTGCAGCTCAGTGGGCTGTGTGCTGTGGTGTTGGGTGTGTTGTATTTTAGTGTTTGTTCCCCGCGTCCCGTTTGACATGGCTTGTTTTATTCACATTGACGGCTTTCTTTATTGTTGCTGTTTTGTGTGTGTGTGTGTGTGTGTGTGTGTGTCTGTCTGTCTGTCTGTCTGTGTGTATCTGTGAGTGTGTGTTAGAACATGTCTCTGTGCGTGTGTGTTTCGGGTGCGGGGGGTGGGGGGTGCATGCCGTGTGTGTGTGTGTGTGTGTGTATCTGTGAGTGTGTGTTAGAACATGTCTCTGTGCGTGTGTGTTTCGGGTGCGGGGGGTGGGGGGTGCATGCCGTGTGTGTGTGTGTGTGTGTGTGTGTGTGTGTGTGTGTGTGTGTGTGTCTGTGTCTGTGTGTATCTGTGAGTGTGGGTGTGAGTGAGTTTACGCCCGTGCCAGCGTGCGAGCGTGTATGGGTGTGTCCGCCTGTCTGATGTGACGTGATAACTTCGGAAGAAAGGTGAAGGGAACAAAACACACACACACACACACACACACACACACACACACACAGACACACACACACACACACATACACACACACACACATACACACACACACACACACACACACACAGACACACACAGACACACACAGCAACAACAACAACAACAACACCCAGCCCCAGCACCCACCCCCATACACACAGCGAATTAATCAAGCAACTTGGACTGAAGCTGCCAGCCCAGCAAGACAGGACCACTGAATGATGGATGGAGGGACAGCCACAGGACAAAACACAAAACAGAACTGCAGCCAGCAAAAACAGACGCATCACCCCCCCACACACACAACCCCCGCCCTTGCTCCCCCTGCCCCCCATCCCCACCCCCCCCCCCCCTTTTCACCTTGGTGTATGCTCTGCTGACTACCCACGTGTTCTGGACGTAGAACAGAGAGTTAAATTCGTTAACTCTTTTTTGTTTCCTTGTTTGTTACACACATGAGAAAGAAAAGGAGAAATATATATACAAATTTTTTTTTTTAAGATACAAAAAGGATACATTACATACAAACCAGAAAAAAATAATGTATACAAATAGGTTAAAGTGCTTTTTAGGGGGAAAAAGGGGGGAGGGGCGGGGGCTCCAAAGGAAACAAAGATCAATTTACAAAAATTACACATGAAATCTACGGTGTCATTGCTCTCACCCCAACCTGTCACTACTTACACAATGTTCTGCCTGTCTTCTATTCAGTTTGTGGAATGCCATGTTAGCACATGTACACGTGTATACACCAGTTAAACAAAATACCACACATCCATTTGATTAGCACTGTTCTTTGCACCAGCATACTTAACTCATAAACAAATATGTAGATGTTCCTACATGTATAGAAGTCATTGTTTTCCATATATCTGAGATGCTTTCATTCTGAACCTAATGTTCCCTGATTTTGACTTAATTCGAATCAATTTTAGCGTTACACTCAGCTATTGTAATGCAGTTTGTAGAACGAAGACCACTGTTGCAGTAGACACACACTTACTGTTGCACCTAGGCTACGAAGGCCTTAGCGTCAACAGTGTGAGCGAAAGACTGGGAGGAAGGAAGGAAGAAACAAAGAAAGGAAGGAAGAATGGAAGGGTGGAAAGAAAGAAGGAAGGAGGGGAAATGGCGGGAAGGATGGAAGAGAGGAAGGGAGAGAGTATCCAGACAGAGGAAGTACAGAGGGAAGTAAGGAAAAAATAAATGGGTGATAAATCGAAAGAGAGACGTGGGACAGAGTGACAGACTGACAGACAGAGACGGAAGAACAGAGAGAGATTGGGGTGGGAGAGAGAGGGAGAGAGAAAGGGGGAGAGACAGAGAGAGAGAGAAAGAGAGAGAGAGGCACGCACGCACATGCGTGCGCACACACTCAGACTCTTCCCAACCCTCTATTTTTCCCTACTTCCCCCATCCCCTCCCCCCCCCCCCTCAACTCTCTCACCACCCCCACCCACCACCACCGCCCTCTTCAAGAAATCGATCACACACCGTGACAGATCTCCAGTGACTTCACGTGACTTCAGCAAGAAAGGAAACGTCACCGTGACATGCTATACTGACCCCGGAGCCAAGCAACTCCCTTCCCACATCAAACATGAACAGATCACGAGTGCATCCAGCAAAGTCGGTAGGGGACACACACACACACACACGCGCGCACGCAGGCGAACAGAAGCCAACAGCATCAAGCTTTCCATGGCGATGCCTCATGGAGAGACAGCGTGGAGAAAGAAAAACAAGCAGAGAAGGAAACCAATCGCTCTCTGGACCCGCGCTGCCAGGGCTTATCTTCCCATGTGTCTGTGTCGCTCAGTGAACTCTGTGTCTGTCTGTCTGTCGGTCTATCTGCCTGTTTGTCTGTCTGCCAGTCTGTCTGTCTTCCTGTCTGTCTGTCCGCCTGTCTGTCTGTCTATCTGCCTGTCTGTCTGTCTACCTGTCTACCTGCATGTCTGTCTGCCTGTCTATTTTTTGTGGGTGTGGGTTCTTGTATGCGCGCGCAAAAGCTCGTGAATGTGTATGTAATGATTATGCATACATGTGTATGTATGTCCGTCCGTCCCTCCCTCCCTCCCTCTCTTTCCGCCCACACACACACGAGCACGCACCATCGAATGCATGAAAGTCGCGTACAAGAGCACAGCAAACACGCGTGCATCCCTCTCCCCCCCCCCCCCCCCCCCCCCCCCCCCCTCTCTCTCTCTCTCACACACACACACACACACACACATACGTACGTACATACATACATACGTACATACATACATAGACAGATCTAGATAGAAAGATACAAACAGAAGGGACGAGAGAGAGAGATCATGCTTCCATCACAATGAAGGAGACAGAGAGCGTGAAGAAAAATGAAAAAAAAAAAAAAGAAGAAAAAAAACCACCCTAGAAGGAAACCCAGCGCTACACAGGGCCCGTGCAGCCATGGCTTATCTTCCATGAGGCAGTATGCTCAGTGAATTGCTTGTCTTCATGCCTTGATAGTGTGCATGCGTGAGAGGGTCGGTCTGTCTGTTTCTTCGTAAAGTAAGGTAGGATGGGGGAAAAGACATACCGACAGAGAGGTAGGAAGAAAGAAAGAAGGGGAGAGGAAAGGGAGGGGTGAAGGAAGGAAGGAAGGGAGACAGGGAATTATAATATATACATATATGTAGATAGACAGACAGATATATACATGTATATAATGGAAGAAAACGGGGACGGGGAAAAGAAAATATGACATATATATATACACTCACTCACTCACTCACTCACACACACACACACACACACACACACACACACACACACACACACACACACACACACAGTATCAATGAACGGAGGATGAAAAAATGTGTAAACGTACTATTTTACCCCACATAAAGATCATTTTCAGATGAAATGACTTTCATAAAGAGAGAGGGAGAGAGAAAGAGACAGAGACAGAGAGAGAAATGAAGTAGGAGAAAGACTGAGTCAGATAACCTTGACTCTCGACACTGGCACTGATACGTTGAGTCAACCAGCCTCCCCATCCCCACCCCCACCCCACATCCCCTCCCATCAACCCTACCCCCTACCACCCACAAACTACGAGCTTTTTCAGGCTTCCAAACAAAAGCCAAAAGTCTTTTGAACTGCCCCGGTCAGAGAATCCCCAAATCTCCTTGGTTTGGTTGAAATCAGGAGAAGCAATCTGTCTGTTTGCTCCAAGACAACTTCGCATTTACTTCTTCTTCTTCTTCTTTTCCTTCTTCTTTATCTCCTTTCTTTATGTTTCTTCTCTTCCCTTTCTCCTCTGTCAACAGAAGCTAACGCGTGTGGCTGCATCAAATCAAAAGGATGCAATTTCCTCGTATTGACTTTCGTTGAAAACCACGAGCACATATTTTCTGACAACACAATTGTGCACAACTAAAAGAGACGCGTCACGGAGCAGTTAATGTTGCAGCCAAACAGGCAACGATAGGGGAACACAGTAGAAGGGAAGAAAGAACGGGAACAAAGGCAGAAAACAAAGTATACAGAAATACTCTGTTTATCAAGACAGGGAAACATCAAAAAGGAGAAAAAGAAAGGAAGAAAGAAAGAACATACATAACACACACACACCTGCAACCATCACCTCCAAGCGCCTCACACACACACACACACACACACACAATGACTCCACGGACAGACAGCAGAGTATATGGGTTGTAGCCCACTCGCACCCCCAACCTTCTCCCTTTGCCCCCATCCCCGAGGTCACTCCACCTCCCGGTCACACACTGACCACCCCCAGCACCTCCCTCCCTCCCAGCCCGCAACACATCACGTCACAACATCAACAACAACACATCACGTCACAACATCAACAATACATCACGTCACAACATCAACAACACATCACGTCACAACATCAACAACAACACATCACCAACAAAACAGCGCAACAGAACATCAACAACCCGACCCAACAACTCATCAACATCACCGCAACCATACTACAACAAGAACACAACGACAACATCACAACAACAACAACACATCGATACAACATCAATATGACCCAACTCAACAACAAGTCACAAAAACATCACAACGACAAAAAATCAAACACTACGTCACAGCCGCAGCAGCAGCAACACTTCATGACAATACCACCCACTCCCACTTACTTTCCAATCACTTCGAACAGCTCGTACACGTTGTCGAACAGTATCTCCTCCGAGTTCTCATCCCTCTCTCCGACCACGAGTCCCTCCATCTTCACCACTCCTCTTCCTCCTGCCTTCCTTCCTTCCTCCTGCCTTCCTTCCTCCTGGTCCTCTTCCTCTTCTTCCCGTCTTAATGCCTGCCACCCCTTCCTTCCTTCTTTCCTTCCTTCTCTAGCTCCTCCTTTCCTTCCTTCCTTTCTTCCCTCCCGTCTTCTGTCTGCCTGCCTTTCTTCCCTCTACTAGCTGGTGGTCTGTCTGTCTCTCTGTCTCTCTCCGCCACCTCTCTCCTCTGTCTCTCCCACGTTGAACGGAAGGTCTTGACGTCGGGAAGTGAGGTGAGTGAGGTCACGTATTTTCCAGGCAGCGGAGTTGTCTTTTCCTCCTCCTCCTCCTCTCTCCTTCCAAGTCTGGGGGAAAAAAACATAGAAAAAAAGCAAACGTTACTGGCGTGTTGATGAATGTGTATCAAGAAACGTTTCTTTTGCTTTCTGTTACCTGTTGCTGTTATTTCATGTGTTTCTCTGAGTCACTCCACCTTCTTTTGGGAAATTATCTGCCCACTATATAACCAGATCTCGTCAGGGGCATGAGGGAGAGGGGTACGTGGGAGTGCAAGGGTGGAGTGGTGGTTGCAGGAGAGGAGATGAGAGATTCACACAGGTACAAGCTAGCTAGTTCGCGCGCGCGCGCACACACACACACGCAGGCAAGCACGCGCGCCCATAAACACACCACATACCTCTTCAAACAATTCCTGAGATAGAGATACATGCGCGCGCGCTCAGAGTTGGAAATACACCTTGTTCAAAGAGGGAAAGAGAGACAGAGTGGCAGACAGACAACCAAATGAACAGAAAGACAAAGGAAAAAGACAGACAAGCAGAACAAAATGCAAAATGTATCTAGATAATTCACAAATTATGTTTACAGGGTGAAAGAAATTATGGAAACATACATGAGCTTTAAACCTTACAAAGTAATTACCGAATTACATCCATTTTTCTCATTTAACTATGCACTTGTAATTTTGAAACTATTTATAAACAAAATCATTGTGGACAAGATGTTCAAAGAAGGGCAAACAAGGTAGGGAGAAGAGAAGAGAGAGAGGAAGCCAGCAAATGTATGATGCTCATGCATTCAAAAATGTTTTCCAACAAAGAGAGAAAAAACGCGGTTTTTCATCTGATACAATAATTGTTCAATTACGCCCGTGTCCCTCGCGAAACTACGCAAACACGCAAAATAAATCATTCAGCAAAACACACACACGCGCACGCGCGCGCACACACACATACATACATACATATATACACGCACGCGCGCGCGGACACACACACACACACACACACACACACAAGCTGTTCTCCCACATATGGCCATGAATACAGCGAGAGGCAAACAAACAGATAAACTGAATGGAAAACAAATAATAATAAAAACCTTGATTAAAAAAAAAAAAAAAACAGACAAAAACAAACAGATGACGCAAATGTTACCCGGCTTGCAATCAATACAAATTAACCACTGACAAACCTCTCTCCCGTCCACCCCATCCCCATTCACCCTCCCACCCACCCACAAAGTCCGCGTCAGAAGATGTCTGGTGTATCAGCAGAAAATGGAACACAGAGCATTGGGCAAGGGGAAATGAATGAATGAATGAATGAATAACTTTGCTTTAATGAAGGAAGTGGAATCATCAATAGCCATGCTTTTACTTTACTTTCTTTTTCTTTTTTTTTCCATTGTTTTACAATCATCGGGAAAAGAAAAATAAGTCAAATTATAACAAGAAAAGACGCACGCAAGTACTGAAACACATGACGTATTCGCACGTTTGCACATAAATGCGTGTGTGTCTGTGTGTATGCGTTGGAGCGTGCGTGCGTGTGTGTATGTGTGCGTGTGTGTGCCTTGGTGCGTGTGTGTGTGTGTGTGCGAGCGCGCGCGTGTATGTGTGTGTGTGTGTGTGTGAAAACATGGTTGGGGGCGCTCATCTTTCCCCTCCCACCCTTCTTCCCACTCCCCGTTCCAACACACACACACACACACACACACACACACACACACACACAAAGTGTAGCACACACACACACACACACACACATACACACACACACAAAGCATGGCACACACACACACACACACACACACACACACACACACATACACACACACACAAAGCATGGCACACACACACACACACACACACACACACACACACACATACACACACACACAAAGCATGGCACACACACACACACACACACACACACACACACACACACACACACACAAAGCATGGCACACACACACACACACACACACACACACACACACACACACACACACACACACACACACACACACACATCGCTCTGTCCAGGTCTCAGCGGAACTCGGACATTCTATCGATCCACCAATCTCAATGTATATTTATTAATCCACCACAGAGATGAGATCATGTGCATAAATCTTCAGGACTTGCTTTTGTTTTTGTTTTTTGGGGGTTTTTTGTTGTTCTTTTACATTCCACAATTCCTCAATCAAGAAACAAAAGTACGCCAATAACACTGCAACAAACAGAACAGACCCACAGCAAGCCATGCAAACCATCGTCATCAACCACTCCAAGGTGGCATAAAGTTCATTAATATCAAATTTTATATGGCATAAAGTAATCACTCAGTATAATCAAGACGAACAGAGCTAAACACTCAGGATGAGGTACACAAAAGCCAGTCAGATAAAAGTGTGTAGAGTATGCATCACTACAAAACAGCAATCAATGCAATCTCACTTGTATAATTCTATAACACAAGGCTTCAGATCTGGCTTAAAAGAAATAGCAAATGAAGATTCATGTGAATTGTGTCAAACTTGTGTATTCAGCGGTAAAGAGACTAATTAAACATGAGACAACACAGTGCCTTGAGATGCACCAGTGTTTGTGAGAAGAAAAGTGGAAAGACAATCAGGTTTTACTTTCACAAACTGAGACTGAGTTAGGTAATTCAAGATCCACAGCGATCGATCTATCAATGCCAGGTCGCCACAGGGCCGCACACAAGAGCTGACCCCGCACGGCTGCTGACAGACCGTGACTCCCGTGGTGTTCAGTGACACCTCTGTGTGTGTGTGTGTTTGTGTGTATGCGTGTGTGTGTGTGTGTGTGTTTTGTTTTTGTTTTTTTGTTTTGTTGTTGTTGTTGTTTGGTTGGGTTTTTTTGTTTGTTTTGTTTGTTTGTTTGTTTGTTTGTGTGTGGGGGGGGGGGGGATGCGTGCGTGTGTGCGTGTGTGTGTGAGGCAGAGACAGAGAGAGAATGACTGAGCCTGACTGAATAACACAAAAAAATGAATGATGACCACCTGAAGGCAGCTCTTAGCCGGCTTTTCTTTTTTCTTTCTTTTTTTTTCATTTATATGGTGTGTGTAAAAGATGTGTGTACTGTTTCAATGTCCCCAAGGGGCACGTAAAATAACCTTCTTGCCTCTTGGCTATAACAAGAAATGACTGCGTTTGTAAAGCGCTTGCAGCGTGATCTCTGACCGAGAATAAGCGCTAGAAATACCCAGGATCGATCAAGAACTGTTGTGATTCAACACAGTATGCAGGACACTACAAGGCACCACGACCCCTTCTGACGACACGAATGGCAAAGTGGCGGAGCCCAACAGTTTGGAATGGAGACAGGGATCACGTCCCTCCAGAGAGTGTCCCCACGAATCTGCCGACACAGGACTGTTCTATCAAAATTTGATAAAAGATAACACGTTCCATAAAAGATAAAAATAATTCTGAAAAAAATGTCGATGTTCTTTTGAGACTTTGTTTTGTTTGCTGTTTTGTTTTTAATCCAAAAAATCACATATGTTGGACCGCAATCACTGATGAATAGAATAAATAGTCTAAAAGTGTTGCCTTTGAATAGCGAGGA
>NC_134888.1:9485791-9498291 GCF_041734735.1 Babylonia areolata | reverse complement strand
TTATTTCATTGGTAACAGATGTGCTCTTGTACCTTTCACGTATCACAATAGTGGAAATGCGGAGGTCGGTAAAGACACACACATGCGCGCGCACAAGCACGCAAACACACACACACACACACACACACACATGCGCGCGCACAAGCACGCAAACACACACACACACACATGCGCGCGCACAAGCACGCAAACACACACACACACACACTGTATACATACACACACGCAAACAAAAAACTGTTTCATACACGCACGCACACACACACACACTCATCACACACACACACACACACACACACACACACACACACTGCATTCATTCATGCACGCACGCAAAATATGTTGCTTCACCCTCATCCACCACACACACGCGCGCACGCACACACATATAGATATAAAAACACCGTCTCTCTCTCTCTCTCTCACACACACACACACACACACACACACACACATACTCACATACATCTGCGTGCGTGCGTGAACACAAACACGCACATACGGACGCACACTCACACACGCAAAAGCAGCACGCACGCATCCTCTCGATCCCCCCCCCCCTTACCCCCACCCCCACACACAATTTAACTTTTTCCCACCCCACAACCTGAAGCACTTTGTAAACAGTCACAGAGAGAGAGAGCAGACAGAGACGTACATGTATGTAATTTCTCACTTTTCTTCTCGTTCTGCGACACCCCCACTCCTCTCTACCCCCAATCAATACACGTGTCTGGCCCGAGCAGCAGATGTGACGACACAACACACTGTGGACACTGAAAGGGGGAGGGGGGAGAGTGGGGGGGGGGGGTGAAGGGGGGGGGGATGTGTAGACAGCTTCAGCAAGTACATGAGTCAGTATGAAAACTGCCTACCCACCACACGCACACACACACACACGCACACACACGCACGCACACACACGGACGCGCACACACACACACACACACACACGTACACATGCACGCACACACACACACACACACACACACACACACACACACACACACACACAAACTATAGTCGTTGACAACCTCAGTTACGAACACTGAATTAAAAATAAATATGGCGGAGATGAAAAACCTATGTTAAACGAACAAAACAAAAACAGCAAAAAGCAAACTTGGTTCCAACCACAAATGGGCGGTGATGGTTTTGGCGCGCGTGTGTGTGTATGTATGTGCGTGCGTGAGTTCGTGCGTGTGTGTGTGAGTTTGTGTGTGTGTGTGTGTGTGTGTGTGTGTGTGTGTGTGTGTGTGTGTGTGTGTGTGTGTGTGTGTGTAATGAATTAAAAATAAATATGGCGGAGATGAAAAACCTATGTTAAACGAACAAAACAAAAACAGCAAAAAGCAAACTTGGTTCCAACCACAAATGGGCGGTGATGGTTTTGGCGCGCGTGTGTGTGTATGTATGTGCGTGCGTGAGTTCGTGCGTGTGTGTGTGAGTTTGTGTTTGTTTATGTGTGTTGCGTGCGCACGCGCGCGCGCGTTTGTGTGTGTGTTGTTGTTGTTGTTGTCGTTGTTCTGTTGATGATGGTGATGGTGGTGGTGGTGGCGGCGGCGGCAGCGTTTATTCGTTATTGTTTTTCCTTCAGTTCGGGTTTTTCTGTCTTAGCATTTGAAGATTTCAGAATACACACCAAGTCACAGAGATCGTTTTCGTCTCTCTCTCTCTCTCTCTCTCTCTCTCTATCTATCTATCTATCCCCCCCCCTTCTCTCTCCCACTCTCTCTTTGAGTGTCCCCCATACCCACCCTCAGATCAATACGTGTACATTGGATGTCTGGACGGGCAGATGGAAACGCCACAAGACAACGTGCAACCTTAGGACGGTGGCGGAGGATTTGGGTCCTGGAGGGCACGAGCATTCAGCTTCCACTTTCGTTTGTTTCCATGCTGTCTGTCTGTCTGTCTGTCTGACTGTCTGTCTGTCTGCCTGCCCTGCCTGCCTGTCTGCCTGCCTGTGTCTGTCTTCCTGTGTATGTCTTCCTGCTGCCTGTCTGTCTGTCTGCCTGCCTGTGTCTGTCTTCCTGTGTCTGTCTGTCTTCCTGCCTATGTCTGTCTTCCTGTGTCTGTCTGACTTCCTGTGTCTGTCTTCCTGTGTCTGTCTGTCTTCCTGTGTCTGTCTGTCTTCCTGTGTATGTCTTCCTGTGTCTGTCTTCCTGTGTGTGTCTGTCTTCCTGTGTATGTCTTCCTGTGTATGTCTTCCTGAGTCTGTCTGTCTCCCTGTGTATGTTCACCTTACATAAACACACAACAAAATACTACTACTAGACTACTACTACTAGTATACTACAATAACAAGTTTTGTCACCGCCTATTATTGCATCGCTGTCCTCCAGCTGAAAAAATAATCAATGGACCTGCAGCGCCGAATCTTCTGAGTGTGGACTTAACGGCTACAGTGAAATGACTAAGTTGAAAAGTCACTCTGCCCCGTCCATTCAGACGGTCAGGTATTTTGGTCCATGGTGCACCTTGTGAGTGTCTAGTTCTGTTGTACCTGCGTCTGGGTTGGTGGGTGGGACTGGCCAGGGTTTGCGTGTGTGTGTTTGTGACAGGTTTTGTGTGTATTGTGTGTCCGGGGTGTTTGTGTGACATCTGTGTATGGTTGTGCTGCTATCTGTGTCTGTTGTTTTGCTTGATGTCTTTCGCTTGAAACATGCCGGCGTTATGCTCTGGCCCATGACTGTAATTCTGCATTCCCTGTTATCTCAATTCACGTAGTATGCATTCTCGTGTCTGTCTCCTGTGTCTGTCTGTCTTCCTGTGTCTGTCTTCCTGTGTATGTCTGTCTTCCTGTGTATGCCTGCCTGCCTGTCGGTGTCTGACTGTCTGTCGTCCTGGCTGCCTGCCTGCCTGCCTGCCTGCCTGTCTGCCTGTCTGCCTGCCTGTCTGTCTGTCTGCCTGCCTGCCTGTCTGTCTCCTTGACTGGCTGGCTGGCTGGCTGACTGACTCCGCGACAAAAGAACACGCTTCTTCACAACTGTAAGTCCGGAACACAGGGAAGATAAATGTTACTGTTACAAAATAATTAAAACTGGAAATTAAAAAGGGAAGCACGTTTGTTGCACACTATCCGTCAGCTTCTCACAAAACCCACCACTAATTTCCTTTACAAATAAAACACACACAACAACAACAACTACTACTACGACTACTACTACTACTACAATAACAAGTTTTGTCACCGCCTATTATTGACAATCGCTGTCAGCTGCACAGCTGAAAACAAAATAACTCAAATGGACCTGACAGCGCCGAATCGTCTGACGTGTGGACTGAACGGGGCTACAGTGAAATAGACTAAGTTGAAAAAGTCACTCTGCCACACCGTTCCATTCAAGACGGCTCAGGTATTATTGGGTACGGACATGGTGCACTTTGTGAAGCTGCTATGTTCTGTTAGTACACTGCGGCTGGGGGTTGGGTGGGGTGGGACTGCGACCAGGGTGTGTGTGTGTGTGTGTGTGTTTGTGACAGGGTGTTTGTGTGTATTGTGTGTCACGGGGTGTTTGTGTGTCACATGGTGTTGGTGTGTGCATGCGTATCTGTGTCTGTGTGTTTTGTTTGATTTCTTCGCTTAGAAAATGCCGGCGTTATGCTCTGGGCTAATCACAGGTAATACTTCGCATTCGCTGTTATCTCAATTCAGCGTAAGTATGCCATCAGCTACCGCGCTGATACAGGTGAACACTTCATATCAATATTTCAATTTCTTTGTTATCAAGTGAGTCAGCGCTGTAGTCACGTGTTCCATGTTGGTCCAGCCTAGACCCGACTGTATGTTGTAGAAAAGTCATGATGTACTGTGCAAACTGCAGGACCTTCCGTATAAGACTTAACTCGCATGCGGAGTCAAGTTAACACTGTTCTACAAGCCTACTTTCTCATGTACAGCGAAAAACTCCCAGTTCATGATTATGATAGAGCAAAGTAGAACTTTATGTACAACTTTGTGCTTATCCTTTCCAAGCAAGTCTTGGGAAGGGGGGAGTGCGGGACAGGGCGGTGGAGATGTTTTCTGAGGCCTGGGTCACTGCATTTAGAAATGGGTCAAAGCTGTATCATTGTCTTCCTAACCACACACACACACGCACACACACTCACTCTCCCTCCCTCCCCCTCTCTCTCTCTCCCTCTAGTCTCTCTCTATCTATCTATACAGATATATACAAGCAAACAAAACGACAGCAGCAGCAACAACAACAACAACAACAACAAACACCCTCTCCATTTTCAAACTCCGCAGAACAGGTGTGGTGGAAATACCTTGGAGCAAACATTTCCTGCCATGAAAGAGCTGTTTGTTGTTGTTGTGTTGTTTTTTGCAGCTACCGTTGTTATTGTGAAACGTGATCCAGGTTGAACTGTGCAGCGTCTCAGCTGAGGACAGTTCCTCTCCTTTGTCGTTGTGGCTGCAGGTGATGATTGCCAGATGATTCTTCTGGGGTTCTTTTGGGGAATGCGTGTTTCTATCAATTTCTAGCAATCCAGTGAACTCCAATGTTTTCAATGACTGCCACAAGGACGCTGTGCTACAAAAGCTCCAGAAACGGACGTGTGAGGGGATTGGAGGGTAGGGGGAAGGGGGAACGTGTGTGTGTGTGTGTGTGTGTGTGTGTGTGAGTGTGAACCGTATAATGCAAACGCGCACGATGTTTGTTTGTGCGTGCACAGTGTGATCCTGCATGCTGTGGGGTCTATGCGGATCAATAACTACAGCTGCGATTATCATCATTACCGTCATCAACGATATCGAAATCTTCATGATAACTCCATCCAGTCGTCATAGACCCGTCGTCACCTCCGTCGTCATTATCATCACACCACGATAATCATAATTATTATCACTACTGTCATTAATCATGTTAATATTCCTCTTCACAAAATCTTATCACAACCATCATATCTCGTATTAAATAGTTCAAAATACGAAAATAACCATTGCCAGACCTTGTCCTTTTTATCTTACTTTTATTCCGAAAACAGACGGAAAACACACACACACACACACACACACACACACACACACACACACACACAAACCAATTCGCCAAGCTTCAGTAACTCGACGACTCCACCGGCACCCAAATGATTCCAGTCACTTGGACTGAAGTACCGAGTAATGTCAAAATGAAGGCACAACACTACCCAGCACAATCCTCCCTCAACACGGGAGAATCATCACACTGCAAACATCACAGCCTGACTTCTGAAAGTCACTCACTCCCGGATCAAATAATTAAGATGAAAACATTGTTTTCATCCAACAATTTCACCTTAGCGTGTACCGAAGGGACGAACCACGCGTACAAAAATGAATGCTGAACGCTACCACTTCACTGTCCAGGCCTAATGTCTTGAACCTGATGCAACTCAGTAATCAAAATGTCTAAAAACAGCAACTCTGTAGCGCTCTGTGATCTGCAAACAGTTGCCGATTATCTTTATTAGTTGTTTTGTTTGTGTGTTTTTTTTTACTGTTGTTGTGTGGGTGTTTTGTTCTGTTTTGTTTTTAATGTCGGGCTAAGATACAGGATATAGTGACTGCCCCGAGTTTATTCTGTAATGTGGTGAATATTATCAGTTCATCTATTTTCTTGTTATTGATCAGTGTGTGTGTGTGTGTGTGTGTGTGTGTGTGTGTGTGTGTGTGTGTGTGTGTGTGTTCGATCTCTGAAACCTTGTGCCATAATGAAACGGTGAGTCATAAGAAGTTTGTTTTGTTTTAATCAGTAAACACAGTGCGCTGTCACGATATGAGTAAATATAGATCGAGAGAGAGAGAGATGTAATGATATATATTCCGTTATTCGTACATCAAGATAAAGTGGAGGAAAACAAGCTCAGGTAACAACCAAAAACCTTTCCGTTATTTCAAAACAACATGGCAAATTATACCTATCAAAGATGATAAATAATTATAACGGAAAAACAAATACATACTTTAGAATAAATAACTAAATATAGATAAACAATAATGAGAGGAAGTAGGAGTACGATGTGAGCCCTTCAAAGACACCAGTCTGTGAGGGAGACAGTCCAATGTATGCCTGAGATATGACAGCAGTTTCTCCCTTATTCCTCAATACTACAACCGACAACAGTCTCCGTTACCACCCCCATCCCCTTCCTCTCCAAAAGGGGCGACATACACCACACCAAAAGGGGCGACATACACCACACCAAAAGGGGCAACAACCACAGCAAAAGGGGCGACATACACCACAGCAAAAGGGGCGACATACACCACACCAAAAGGGGCAACAACCACACTAAAAGGGGCGACATACACCACAGCAAAAGGGGCGACATACACCACACCAAAAGGGGCGACATACACCACACCAAAAGGGGCGACAACCACACCAAAAGGGGCGACATACACCACAGCAAAAGGGGCGACATACACCACAGCAAAAAGGGACGACATACACCACACCAAAAGGGGCGACATACACCACACCAAAAAGGGACGACATACACCACACCAAAAGGGGCGACATACACCACACCAAAAAGGGGCGACATACACCACACCAAAAGGGGCGACATACACCACACCAAAAAGGGACGACATACACCACACCAAAAGGGGTAACATACACCACACCAAAAGGGGTAACATACACCACACCAAAAGGGGCGACATACACCACACCAAAAAGGGACGACATACGCCACACCAAAAGGGGCAACAACCACACCAAAAGGGGCGACATACACCACACCAAAAGGGGCTACAACCACAGCAAAAGGGGCGACAACCACAGCAAAAGGGGCGACATACACCACACCAAAAGGTGCGACATACACCACACCAAAAAGGGACGACATACACCATACCAAAAGGGGCAACAACCACACCAAAAGGGGCGACATACACCACACCAAAAAGGGACGACATACACCATACCAAAAGGGGCAACAACCACACCAAAAGGGGCGACATACACCACACCAAAAGGGGCTACAACCACAGCAAAAGGGGCGACAACCACAGCAAAAGGGGCGACATACACCACACCAAAAGGGGCGACATACACCACACCAAAAGGGGCTACAACCACAGCAAAAGGGGCGACATACACCACACCAAAAGGGGCAACAACCACACCAAATGGGGCGACATACACCACACCAAAAGGGGCGACATACACCATACCAAAAGGGGTGAAATACACCACACCAAAAGGGGCAACAACCACACCAAAAGGGGCGACATACACCACACCAAAAGGGGCAACAACCACAGCAAAAGGGGCGACATACACCACACCAAAAGGGGCTACAGCCACAGCAAAAGGGGCGACATACACTACACCAAAAGGGGCGACATAAACCACACCAAAAGGGGCGACATACGCCACACCAAAAGGGGCGACATACACCACACCAAAAGGGGGGACATACACCACACCAAAAGGGGCGACATACACCACACCAAAAGGGGCGACAACCACACCAAAAGGTGCCACATACGCCACACCAAAAGGGGCGACAACCACACCAAAAGGGGCGACATACACCACACCAAAAGGGGCAATAACCACACCAAAAGGGGCGACATACGCCACACCAAAAGGGGCGACAACCACACCAAAAGGGGCAACAACCACACCAAAAGTGGCAACAACCACAGCAAAAGGAGCGACATACACCACACCAAAAGGGGGGACATACACCACACCAAAAGGGGCGACATACACCACACCAAAAGGGGCGACAACCACAGCAAAAGGGGCAACAACCACACCAAAAGGGGCGACATACACCACACCAAAAGGGGCGACAACCACAGCAAAAGGGGCAACAACCACAGCAAAAGGGGCGACATACACCACACCAAAAGGGGCAACAACCACAGCAAAAGGGGCGACATACACCACAGCAAAAGGGGCGACAACCACAGCAAAAGGGGCTACAACCACAGCAAAAGGGGCGACATACACCACACCAAAAGGGGCGACATACACCACACCAAAAGGGGCTACAGCCACACCAAAAGGGGCGACATACACCACAGCAAAAGGGGCGACAACCACAGCAAAAGGGGCGACATACACCACACCAAAAGGGGCGACATTCATCACATCAAAAGGGGCGACATACGCCACACCAAAAGGGGCAATAACCACACCTAAAGGGGGGACATACACCACACCAAAAGGGGCGACAACCACACCAAAAGGGGCGACATACGCCACACCAAAAGGGGCGACAACCACACCAAAAGGTGCGACAACCACACCAAAAGGGGCGACAACCACACCAAAAGGGGCGACATACACCACACCAAAAGGGGCGACATACACCACACCAAAAGGGGCGACAACCACAGCAAAAGGGGCGACATACACCACACCAAAAGGGGCGACATACACCACACCAAAAGGGGCGACAACCACACCAAAAGGGGCGACATACACCACACCAAAAGCGGCGACAACCACACCAAAAGGGGCAATAACCACACCAAAAGGGGCGATATACGCCACACCAAAAGGGGCGACATACGCCACACCAAAAGGGGCGACAACCACACCAAAAGGGGCGACATACACCACACCAAAAGGGGCGACAACCACACCAAAAGAGGCGACATACGCCACACCAAAAGGGGCGACAACCACACCAAAAGAGGCGACATACGCCACACCAAAAGGGGCGACATACACCACACCAAAAGGGGCGACATACACCACACCAAAAGGGGCGACACACACCACAGAATCATTCTTAGGTGAAAGGGAAAGAGTGAGAGACGAGAGAAGAGGGTAAGAAGGAGAGAGACACAGAAGGGGGTGTAGGAGCTGAGAGTGGAAGGAGATAGGTTGCTAGAGAGAGAGAGAAGGGGGGGGGGGTCTTTTTCTGTCTTTCTTTTTACGTCCAGTCATCGCGTTACAGATGGACTGAAGCGAAAGAAGCAAATGTACAAGATTCAAGATTTTATTCCAAAAAATCCCCATGCGGGCACATGGAAAAAAAGGTAAAAAGGCAAACAATACATGGCGACAAGGTGTGGCAATGTTACACAGAACATGACAGACTTGTAATTCAGTGAATGAAATAATGTTTAGAGTATTATCTGAACACAAAGCATCTGATTTCACATAACGCAAATTGCACAAACAAAAACTACCCCAAAGTGTACAGAAATCTAGCCGAGTGGAATGGTAATATTTCAAAAATGTTGCATGAACAGAAACTGGTAGGAGAGCTCGGGAGAAAGGAGAGACAAAGATGGAGAGAAAAGAGACAGAAAGAGAGAGAAAAAGACAGAAACAGAGATCAAAGAGAAACAGACACACTAGAGGGACAGAAATATGAGAAACTGTCGACTGTCCAGGAAGTGAGGAGAGACAAGAACGCGATCTGTCGCTGCCGTCATGGGAGAGCAGGAGGCAGATTTCGTTTTGTCATCAGCTCTGAACTCCCTTTGCAATCCCACAAGGTGCTGGCGTCACAAACTAGTGCCTAGAAAATAATTTTGAAATACCATCAAGCCAAACATGGCCTAAGTCTCTTCAACCCATCAGAAAAAAGCGCAAAAAAAATTCGGTCTTCAGTCAGGCATATCTGGGACATCATCACACTTGAGTTACATGCAATGATATGCCTGGTCTGCCGATGCAGCAGAAGTCAACACGCAAAAGTACACGTCACTCCGTCTCCCCAACGACTTCCGACTCCCTTCACCCCCCCCCCCCCCCCCCCCCCCCCCCCCCCCCCCCCCATCCCCCCAAAAAAACTTTCCTCCCCTCTCCCGTCTCTCCCTCACCTCCATCCCCTCTTTCTTCTTACACGTCTCCCCCTCGGTCCCCGATACTTCTTTTGCAGCGGAAGAACAGACCATCCACAGCAAATGATTTGTTTCCCCTTGCTGGATAATGATAAAAGGCTATCTTTTTTTCTCTCTCTACTTTTTTCCCCCATCGCATTTCACTGACAAAGCCCAACTTCCGTCTGCAGAGAAGAGAAAGGTCGGAGGGTTCTGACACGATATCCAGCCACTGACAGTTGGAGATCTGACGATGACATACATACGTGTGTTATCATGTACATGTACGTTTTCTTTTTTTTTTTTTTTTGTTTTTTAACAATTCATAAAAATTTAAATAAATAAAAATTAAATTAAAAAAAAAAAAAAAAAAAAAAAACGAAAGCGCTTCGTCATAGAGTTCCACTCGTGAACAATTTGTTGGGAGTTGTCATGGCGAAAATGCCACAACGTAGTAGAGAGAGGGAAGGGGAGCGAGGGGGGGAGGGTGAAAGTGAAACAGAAACGAAACGATATTCTCTCTCTCTCTCTCTCACTCACACACACACACACAGCTGTATGAAAACGATCATAATTATAATTAAGTGAATGCCCTCAGGTCCAGTATTTTCACCCATTTTGTTCTTCATGACTTTTTGGCTCCAATAGCTAGTACTTCCTTTTATTCCACTTCTTACTTTTCTTCTGTTATAACTGCTTGTATCTGCTATTTTTTAAAGATTTGTAACTGAACAGGCATGAACCAACTCTCTCTCTTCATCCTCAGTTAATATCACTGCGTGTGTGTGTGCGTGTGTGTGTTTAGCTGCTGCACACCTCATAACCAGTTAAACTCTTGGCACACAACCAGAACATAGATTGCAGTGAGTCATGTTCTGGGTCTGTGGATCAGTTGATGTGCAATGTACAATTTCCATGAGAGATCAATGAATGTGATATGAGCGTGCATATAATGATACATATATATATATTACATAACGTTATTACTCCACGAATACAGATATATACACGTAATATCCGTGCACACGCACACACACGCACATGTGGAAACACGTTAAACACAACACACGCACGCACGCACTGAGCAGATGCCTGACCAGCAGAGTGACCCAACGAGCTTAGTCAGGCCTTGAGAAAAAAAAAGTGCACAATGGATACATCATTGAATTAATATAAAAAAAATAAATACACAAATGGTTACAGAAAGAAAGAAATACTTTTTTTTTAAGATAAATAAACAAATACATAAATAAATACATAAACACACAGATAACAAACAAAAAGAGAAGAAAAAGTCAATATATTTCATTCATACCAATAGACTGCTGGAGAGTTCCACTGTCATTTTGGATCTTGCGTATGTGCATCTAACATTTACTCGAAAGTCGAAAAATGCCAAAAGCGATCGACATAGACAAAAGCAACAAACACATGCTGTCCTCCATTTTCTTCAGTTTATAGTCTCCATTGCTACGACCAAACTGGTCTATGAAGTGTCATCGTATGCACACACACAAAAAAGAGCACAAAAATCGAAAAAAGAAGCATGCTGTTTCACACGTATTGCCTCTCTCGATTGCCTTTGCAGCTCGAAATTTTGGAGAGCCAATCAACTTCGAGAGCACAGATCATGTGAAGCGCCTCTATATGTCATTTAAGCACGGAACTCTCCAGCAGTCTATTATAGGTTGTCTGTGGGTTAAACCGTATTTCCGGATCTTAATCGTTTCATTTCGTTTGGTCTCCGATTTCTTTGGTTCTCTCCGAATCCGCAAGATGTGTTTGGGTAATTGCTGGTTCGCTGCTGGATCACGTCTATTTCTAGGATTGGTTGACTGATTCTATTTCTAGTTCGCAATTAAAAGAAAAATTAATTCTGAACAGAACACACTGAATGACCACTAACTTCACCATCGACGTTTTTATTGCTTACAAATGTTTTAAAGAGGGCAATGAATTAACTAGAATGAACAAGGTATACAAAAAAAACTTTTTTGGTCGACGGCACTGCTTGGTCATCTATCTTGCCTGGTAAGTTCGTGGCTGTGGGGCATATATATCAGTGACGTGATTAAGACTTTCTTTTATAACCCAGCACTACGTTTCAACAGATCTGCACAAATTCGTTTTCAAACGGTGAGCATGAAAATTTCGTTTTACCAGCTTTTGCAGTCTAGACATTTTCATCGAGTTTACCGAAAAATTTATCGGTTTTCCATGGCGTGTTTGTAAGGATCTATCGAAGCCGAAAAACCGCGATGAAAATGTTGGGATTTTGAAAATATGATCAAGATCTTCATCTACTTTCTGTCGGAGAAGGCGACGATCCGCCTGAAAGTCTGTTAGTCAAAATATTGACGAAAGGACTAGATCTAGATCTGATGGGAGTGATCATCATCTACATCATGCCCGAAAATGTGTTTGGCGATTTTGTTACGATATATTTTTTTCGAAGCTGGAAAGTGGTGATGAAGGCAGGGAAATTCTAAAACGTTGGTAGATCGGTCTTAATTACGATCGTAAAACAATGAAACGTTGATAGACGCGAGCTGCTTGACTAGAAGGAATTGTCCGGTTTCCAGCACACAACGTTCGGTTGGACAAATATGCCTTTCAGATGGTGAGCGAATGTATGGTTTGGATCGATATATATGTCTGTATGATATGTATGTGTGTGTGTATACGTGTGCGTGTACACGTGTGTGTGTGTGTG
>NC_134888.1:9475791-9480791 GCF_041734735.1 Babylonia areolata | reverse complement strand
AAGTAATCGCACTCGTGACTGGGTCAATGCCTTGCTGATCCCCGATTTCTGGTACTGCCAACCTGTTTTCATGGGCACTCGGTCAATACTTCGCACCCATCCTCCCACCTCTTCCCCTGTTGCAGACGATTTGTCGGCTCGCCAAAACGGCGGGACAAACAGGGAAGGAAAACCATCGACTGTGTATCATCGAGCGGACACATACACACAAACACACTGACACACGCGCGCGCACGCGTACGAATACGCACGCAGCTTCTGTCTAAACTTAATTTTGCATTCCCTCCCTTCTGCAACATATCTCCCCCTCCACCAAGCCTCCATTTTTAACTTACTTGATAGCAGGAAATAGTGACACGGGTCACTGTGTGCACAGTAATAATCCAAGCAGCACCAATGTCACACAAGCAGACGCCGTAACAAGTTGCAAGAAGCGTTGGGGGAAATCTCAGACAACTGAAACTAACAAAAGTTCACAGGTCAACCACGGTTATTTCCGCTTGTCACATATCCGGTGACTTGCGATGCATGATGGGGCTGACCAGTGGTTTGTGGGAGGCTCTGTCCGGGTTGGCGAAGTGCAAGAAATGCTCGCTGTCTGGACTGACTGGGAAAGATTTCATTGATCTCGTCTTCTGTCCCTGTGTGAGCCCATGCGCCTGTTTGTGGTGACAGCTCCTTCCTCATTAAAAGAGGATTTATTCACAACCAGGATTAGGGCAGTTCAGTATAATGTTGTACAATGTGCGTGCGTGCATCACTGAAGTGCAGGTATAGGCTATATGTTACATAACGGGATTTGGTTTTAGAGGGGGGTGCGGGGTAGGGATTGGGGGGAGGGAGGTACGTTGCCTGATGTCTGAGCGTGCTGCGCGCGTACCCCTGTTCTCTCACTCCTCCTGGTTTGTGTGTGTGTGTGTCAGTGTGGCCGGTGTGCCGCGTGTCACGGTATGTGTATGTGTGTGTGTTTGCGAGTATCTGTCGGTGTGTCCGCCGTCAGTGTGTGTGTGTGCGTGCCACGTGTGCCAGTGTGTGTGTGCAGTGTGTGTCAGTGTCAGTGTGTGTATGTGCGTGTGTGTAGTACTGATCACTAGTTACATGATGTGCCGGTGTGCTTGTGTGTGTTTGTATTTGCAGCCGGTATACTGGCCAGTGTGTGTGTGTGTGTGTGTGTGTGTGCGGGTGCACAGTGTGCCGTGTTGTGTGTGTGTCAGTGTGTGTATGACGGTGTGTGCGCGTCAGTGTGTGTACTATGCGTGTCTGTGTGTGTGACCCAGAATTTGCAGTATGTCAATGTGCAGTGTCTGTGGGCCGGGGGGCGGGGGGGGGGGGGGGGGCGACAGTGACAGCAGGACGGCATCATGCAGTGCAGAAGCCTGCCAAGTGTCCAGCTGTGTGGTGCAGGGAATAGAAAGCCTTCCACTGGCCTCACCATCAGCATCTGTGAGGAAAACTGCACGAGGCATTGTCAGTCCAGGCCGCACCCCCTTCCCCAACCCTACCGCCCATGCGTTCCCCCCGGCCAAATCCCCTTCCTCCCGGCCAGTTTCCCTCCTCACTCCAGGCTTCACCTCTGCACTGATATCTGTCGATAGAAGGAACTGAAACACTCCACGCACTGGCAATGGCAGGAGACAGCTTCATCTTCCTCAGTCGATTCGGCAGCTGCTTCTCCTGCACAGACAACAACGGACTTCAAGGCAGAGACCTCCACCAGCCTGCCCAAGGATCCGGCTGTCCACAGCCGTCTGTACTGTCGTGTCGTCGTTACTCATCAGTGTCCTGATGGGTGGGGTGTCAGATGTGGGCACCTTCGATCAGCAGTTATCAGCAGGCCGGCACTGATGATGTCTGTACCCGTCAGTACCACCCACAGTCACGGCGTTCATGCGCTCTCCGCTTGATCACGGATATTGTGTGGGAGGACCCAACTGAGGCCAGCTGTGTGTGCTGACCACGACTAAAGGTCGGGGAGACTCGGAGGCAGCTGGACTTCCTGGCACCATCAGTTGTGGCCCTGACTGACGATCGAGTCAGGACTCTGGTGACATAGCACGACTGAGCACCCATCCTCTTCCCACAGCTGGTGACAGCTTCAGCATAGAGCGCCTGCACTGGGGTCAGCTCCAGCGCTGTGATGACTGACTCCTTAAGGAACACCTTCACTGAACGTCTGCAGCAATATGCAATTATTATTATTATTATGAGCATTTATGCCTAATCTTGAAAATAAGCCCTGGGCGTTTACAAATATTACACATACGTTGATATTAAAAAGGAAAACTTGAACACAAGATATCCTGTGATAGCTGAGGGCACTTCTTTTTCTCTTCTCCTTCTTAGTGGCTGCAACTCCCACATTCATTTCACGTATGTACGAGTGGGCTTATACGTTTTTCCGCGACTTGAAGGCAGCCATACTCCGTTTTCGGAAGTGT
This sequence comes from Babylonia areolata, assembly GCF_041734735.1. Lineage (NCBI taxonomy): Eukaryota > Metazoa > Mollusca > Gastropoda > Neogastropoda > Buccinidae > Babylonia > Babylonia areolata. Next base: position 9,478,353 of record NC_134888.1, on the reverse strand, counting down.
GCATGCAGGGTATGTCCTCCCCTTACTGTCATGTTTGTGTTGTGTTCTGTCAGTGATGACAGTGGTTTCCCCTTACTGTCATGTCTGTGTTGCTCTGTCAGTGATGACAGTGGTTTCCCCTTATTGTCATGTCTGTGTTGTGTTCTGTCAGTGATGACAGTGGTTTCCCCTTACTGTCATGTCTGTGTTGCTCTGTCAGTGATGACAGTGGTTTCCCCTTATTGTCATGTCTGTGTTGCTCTGTCAGTGATGACAGTGGTTTCCCCTTACTGTCATGTCTGTGTTGCTCTGTCAGTGATGACAGTGGTTTCCCCTTATTGTCATGTCTGTGTTGCTCTGTCAGTGATGACAGTGGTTTCCCCTTACTGTCATGTCTGTGTTGCTCTGTCAGTGATGACAGTGGTTTCCCCTTATTGTCATGTCTGTGTTGCTCTGTCAGTGATGACAGTGGTTTCCCCTTATTGTCATGTCTGTGTTGCTCTGTCAGTGATGACTGGTTTCCCCTTACTGTCATGTCTGTGTTGCTCTGTCAGTGATGACAGTGGTTTCCCCTTATTGTCATGTCTGTGTTGTGTTCTGTCAGTGATGACAGTGGTTTCCCCTTATTGTCATGTCTGTGTTGTGTTCTGTCAGTGATGACAGTGGTTTCCCCTTATTGTCATGTCTGTGTTGCTCTGTCAGTGATGACAGTGGTTTCCCCTTATTGTCATGTCTGTGTTGTGTTCTGTCAGTGATGACAGTGGTTTCCCCTTACTGTCATGTCTGTGTTGCTCTGTCAGTGATGACAGTGGTTTCCCCTTACTGTCATGTCTGTGTTGCTCTGTCAGTGATGACAGTGGTTTCCCCTTATTGTCATGTCTGTGTTGTGTTCTGTCAGTGATGACAGTGGTTTCCCCTTATTGTCATGTCTGTGTTGTGTTCTGTCAGTGATGACAGTGGTTTCCCCTTACTGATGCTGTGCACATCCACGGTCTGACTGCAGTCACATCTTCCGCCACACTGTTTTTGGAGAAGTCCACTCACAACACAACCATGGTGGACTCCAGTGTGTGTGTGTGTGTGTGTGTGTGTGTGTGTGTGTACCTCTGTGTACCCCCCCCCCCCCCCCCCCCCCCCGCCCCTCTCTCTCAAGTTTCCAAGTTTCACCATAACTCGTGTGATAACCGAACGACTAGAGTGTACTTACATGTCGGTATACATTTTGAAAAAAAAGATGAATAAAATAAAAAGTTATGCCTTGTCGACCTCTTCACGCGGGACGTTGTTTTGTTGTCTTTTTCTTGTTGATGTTGTGGTCAGTATGTCACGTGCTGCAGAACTCCAGAATCCTAGCGGATCCAATAGGCCTTCGCCCAAAGGATGTGGCTCCCGGTAATCCTCACCCTTAAGCCTACATGGGCTCAGAATGACACGCCGATTCCTGAAGTCAGGTAAACGATCGACATGTAAAAAGGCTTATACCATAGTATGTCAAGTGTATTTCGCTAAATGAATGTCACCACAGAAGCGACTCCAGTTAACATACTGTTGTAACTTCGCAAAAAAGGTAAATGTGTACATGTATATAGTTGCTCCTAAACCATCGTCCACCTTCACTGACGTCATCACACACACACATTTTGACAATTTGGTAATAATCATCAGGGCCTAATTGACGTCATAGCTGGAACAGCTAAAAGTATCGTTGAAAGTTCCGCTGTAACAGACACGTCAAAGAACAATGCCAAAGTGTTCACAGCGCAGTTAAGGAGGCAAAAGTGACTGACAGTTTCGCAGCCCACAACTGACGGACTAATTACAGTTAAGCCGCTTTTGATGAATGAACCATGAGGTTAGAAGAGTAAAAGACTCATCAACAATAAAGAGTGGTACCTCCTTCCGTTTACAAGGTACACAACTTCAAGTTAATGTTGCTTTCGCTACCGATTCACTGCTACCGCACAGGTAAATAAAAGGTACACTGGAACAAAACCAAGTCGAGTCAAAAGACAAACAACCGAAACACAGCTGGGTTGTTACAAACAAAAACGTGAACCCGGCAAAAACTACTTGAGCTGTATGTTTACTCCCTCCTAACACCACCCTCCCAAACATCGGGAACTGTGTCATTAATCTATCATTTTCTATGTCATCAAAAATGGCTTGAGTTGTTACGTAACTGTGTAATCAATGAATGAAACCGGCAGCACAGATTGCAGCCTGAATAGTCATATCCAACAACAGAAATATACACATGAAACATTAAGCTCTGAGAATTTAAATACACCGTGGTTTAAAGAAGATGAAAAACAAATCTCGATCGCAGCCTAAGTGACGTCACACTAAACCGAAACAGACATGAAAAAGAAGATTTATTGTTAAATCAGTAAGTAAATCTCGCAGTTAACATCGAAACAAATATCAGTATCAGTATCAGTAGCTCAAGGAGGCGTCACTGCGTTCGGACAAATCCATATACGCTACACCACATCTGCCAAGCAGATGCCTGACCAGCAGCGTAACCCAACGCGCTTAGTAAACAAATAACAACTACATGCTACAAAACTCTCACAGCAGAATGAA
>NC_134888.1:9423291-9470791 GCF_041734735.1 Babylonia areolata | reverse complement strand
TGTTTTCTTCTATGAGTAGTTTCACTTCCGCATCAGTTTTGCCCTCTGGCCATTCCCGACAATGTCTTCCTCGAGTGGGTGAAATGGCTGTGTTGAATAGATGGTTGAGGTTTTCGGGGGTTTTCACCCATTCTTTTGTTTCTTTCAGGTCTTGTAGTCGGCATGCTAGCTGGATTGTGTCTTCTGCTTGCCCCATCCATGATCTTCCTCGTTCTAGACGGCTGCCTTTTGGTTCTTTGACTGCATCATGCAGTGGGTTTTGAGGGTTTTCTAATGCTTTGAAGTAGGTCTTGACCTGTTCTAACTTGTTTCTGGCCTGCACTGAAGGAAGGTCAAGCAGGTATCGCATGGTTTCTGTGGGCGTGTCTTTTGTTGTTCCAAGGATCAGCCTCATAGCTTCATTTTGTACTCTTTCTAATTTTAGGAGGTTGCTTTGAGACGGTGTTGTTAGCCCAAGTCCGCAGTCGATCACACTGAGGACGAGTGATTGGTATAGCAGGAAGAGGTGGCGTTGTTCAATACCTTTGGTTGCCATTGCTTTTAAGACTGAAAGGCCCTTTTTGCATTTGAGAACAGTATTTTCTGTATGTTTTCTGAAGGTCAGCATCCTGTCGAAGTGTATTCCTAGGTAGCGTAGGCATTCATTTTTCTCGATTTGAATCCCATCGAATGACACAGAAGGTGGTGATTTGCTCGCGGTTTTGTTGTTGAGGGTGCACAGCAACGTTTGGGCTTTCGCTGGATTGATGGAAGATCCTGTGTCTTTGCACCATTGAGCAATATTGTTTAGTTGTTTCTGGACGGCTTTAGTTCTTTCCTGAGCATCTTTTGAAGTTTTGAAGACCAGGCCATCATCCACAAGAGTAAGCACCCGAGCTATTCCATTGTTGTTTAAGTCTGCAAGGCCCTTCGTGTAGACATTGTAGAGGACAGGAGAGAGCGGAGACCCTTCAGTCCCATGGATAGTTTAGAAGGTGCAGACATCCAATCTCCGAGGCGTAGGACGACGGTTCTTTCCTGAAGCGCTGCTGCTATCCATCTTGTCAGTGTCAAACTTACTCCATACCTTAGTAGCAGCTCCATGAGGTGCGCAATCTGGACTTTATTGTAGGCATCTTGAAGGTCGATTGCTACTGCTAGTGTTTCTTCTTTTCTTTGAAATCCTTCATACACCTCTTATGCAAAAGCAGCTGCATTTTCCCATGTGGACTTGCCTGTTCTGTAACCACCTTGATTTGAAGGGAGAATGTGCCTGTGTTCAAGATCCCTTGCAAGTTTCCTGGCTATCATGCGTTCCATGAGCTTTCCAGCAATGTTTTGCATGGTTAGGATCCGGTAGCCGCTTACCTGACGATGGTCCTTTCCTGGTTTTGGTATGGGTTTTAAGAAGCTGTGTGTCCAGTCCTCTGGCACATGTCCATTGTGGAAACTGTTTTGATATAGATTGAAAAGTTTGCTTCTGTCTTCTTCCGATAGCTCCTTGATGTCTGAGTAGCGAACTTTGTCTGGGCCAGGAGCCGATTCTTTATTGCATTTAGCTATTGCTTCGTTTAGATCATCTATTGTCAAGTCATCATCAGGTCCAGTCTTCATAAGGGTTTGGTTTAACTCCTCAACATATTTCTTTTTCTCATCTAAGTTTCTTTGATCACTCTGTTGTATGAAACGTTTGAGCAGGGCAGATCCTTTTTCTTCGTTTGTCTTAAGCTTGGTTCCGTCAGTGTCTACCATGTCTGGGGTTGTTGTTGTGCACGTTTTCCCTTCCATGCGACGATAAAATTGCCAGAACTCTGTCAATGTTGTGTCATAACTGAGTGCCTCGCAAAACTGTTTCCACTTGTCATTTTTGGCCTCTTGAGCAATGACTTCAAACTGCTTAGTTTTTTCCTTCATTTTTGTTTCAATATCTTTGTCCAGAGATGGTTTTGTTTTTTCTTTTTGCCAAAGTTTGACAGCCGCATGTTTTTCTATCCAGGCTCTCTCTGTGTCGGTATTCCACCATAGGGGCTGAGTAGTTTGCATCCTGTTCGGTGCCGTTCTTTTGTTTCTTCTGCGTCTTAATTTTTCGATGACGGTTGTCTCTTTGGTTTCATACTGAAATGGATCACGCAGTTTCATACAGGGTTTATCTGACAGTTTCTGTAGACTGAAAACTACTGGGAGGTGGTCGCTGCCTTGGTATGGAAGCGTCTCTGCATTCATTTCTGCTCTGAATTTTGGAGATGTTAGAGCGATGTCGATCACACTGTCACTGTCCCCTTGTCTTGTTCCAAGGCGAGTTGGGGATGTGGTTGTTAAAGGGCTAAGAAGAATTTCCCCTATCATTCCTTCAAGTGCGAGTCCTTGTGGGTTGGTGTTCCGCTGGTCCCATAACTTCGATCTTGCATTAAGGTCTCCACAGATAATGACTGTCTCCAAGTTCGTTCTCTATTTCCTCTAAAAAGGCCCAATCCTCTTTTGTTGTGCAGGTTCCTGGGTGAACATAGGCATTGATGAGCACGATGCTTTTGTGAACTCCGTCAGGTTTTTCAAGATGCACCCCCAATCACATGAGTTGCTACACCATTTCTCTAGATTTATGGTGGAAACTTTGTTTTTTAGGTTTTTGTTCAATATGATTGCTACCCCTCTTCCTTCATTCCTTTGAAAGACTGTGAAATTCTCAAAATGTATTGGTCTGTCTGCACTTGTCCTGGTCTCTTGGAGACATAGAATGTCAAAATCATATGCCAATTTCTCAATTGTTGAGATTCTCATTCTTGCGCTGGAACAATTCCAACTGCCGATTCTAAAGAATTTCTTTGACAGCCGCTCTGCTTTTGTCATTCTGCTACCTAAGCACAATCTTTTCCCACCTCTTTTGCCACGTCTGTTTTGGGGTTTTGGGGATCTGAATTTATGTCTCGTGCTATGCAGCTGATCCCCAAGGTGCACGCGAGACAGGGTTTTGTTAGTATCCATAGAAGGGTGTTCTATGTGGTGAGGGAAAATATTCGGTCGCCCTGACAGAGCCTCTTATCAGGGAAGGGCAATGGATGTCCATCTGTGTGGAGTCCGTCAGCCTGGTCACGTCGCCCTAAGGCCAGACTGCATACAGTTAGTGACTGTTTAACCCAACAGCCATTCATCCCATTGGTACTGTATGAAAGCCGTGGGATTGGGGATTTTTGTCAGGTTGTCTCCTCTTAGCCAGTGGAAGGGTGCATCTGGGTATTGTTGCGTAGCAGATTCTATTTTGCAGAAAAATAAAGGTTCTTCTGAAATATTAAGCCCTCTCAATAATTTACTAATAATTCAAAGATTAAACAATAACGCGATGACAAATTATTAATCGAAATCACAGAAAAATCACTTATCTTTGTTCTGAAGCTTGTAGACTGTCCGTTAAAATGACCAGCGTGGTTTTAACACCTGGTAGACTTTTACACTGATTGACTGGGTGGTTTTAACATCCAGTTTTCAAATACACAGTTGTAGCTACACCCTTTCGAATCCTGCCTGCTTGCCTGCCCAGCCATTTGTGATGGGTCCGCTGAGCATTACATAAACCCAACGGTCATCATAGCGTGGTTTCGCCCGGTGCTATACACATTTTGGGCCCTCTCTGTGATTCACTAATAATTCAATAATGAAACAACAACGCGATGACAAATTATCAGTCAATTACACAGAAAAATCACTTTGTCCACACAAAGATAAGTGATTTTTTCCGTGCAACTGGCGGACAATCGAGTTTTGAGCCCTCTCAATAATTTACTAATAATTCAAAGATTAAACAATAACGCGATGACAAATTATTAATCGAAATTGAAGGAATGCCAACAGCACCCGGTGTTCCCAGGCGGTCACCCATCCAAGTACTAACCGGGCCCGACGTTGCTTAACTTCGGTGATTGGACGAGAACCGGTGTTTTCAACGTGGTATGGCCGTTGGCAATCGCCAAAGACGTGGAACAGGCTCCCTGCCCACAACATCTGTCGTTCTGACTCACTTCAATCTTCAGTTTCAAATCTGGTCTCAAAACTCACCTCTTCCCTCAGCAGTAACTTCAGGTTCACTTCCTTTGCGTGAGCTGTACTGGACTATGTGTGTATACACATGTATGTGTACATAAATATATGCATGTGTATGAATGTGTGAGTGTGTGTGTGTGTGTGTGTGCGTGTGTGCGCGCGCGCGCGCGCGAGCGCCTGTTTGTGTATATGTGTGTTTGTGTGTGGCTGTGTGTGCATATGTGTGCAGGGTAGCTGCTATATACATACGTATGTCAGAATGTATGCATTGTGTGTGTGTGTGTGTGTGTGTGTGTGTGTGTGTGTGTGTGTGTGTGTGTGTGTGTTTGTGTGTGTGTCTGTGTGTGTGTTTAGTTTGTTGGTCACATTTTGGTGTGATTACATAACATTGATGTAATGTGTTGTGTAAACAAAAGTGTTTTTGTAAAGCACCTAGAGCAGATTCTGGATAATGTGCTATATAACTATACATTATTATTATTATTATCATCATCATCATTATTATTTATATCTGGCTGAATCTTGTACGGAGACAAATCCAATCCCTGTCACTCACGACTTCCACACGCATGGATCACTTTAAACAAAGGACGAAAGAAAGACACAAACACACGCATGGATCACTTTAAACAAAGGACCAAAGAAAGACACAAACACACGCATGGATCACTTTAAACAAAGGACGAAAGAAAGACACAAACACACGCATGGATCACTTTAAACAAAGGACGAAAGAAAGACACAAACACACGCAGACAGAAGGCTGAAGAAACTACGGACAGAAAGAGAAAAGGAACGGAGCAACTATTTTGGAAAGAGGCAGATTTTTAAGCAGTTTCAAGTGAAGACTGGGAAGAGGCAAGGATGCCTTATGTCAGCACTTCTCTTCCAACATGTTCACAGATTGGGTGATGCGAACGACAACAAATGATCAACCAAGAGGTATCAGTTGCCTTTCCTTTCAGCAATTGAAGACCTGGACTTTGCAGATGACCCGGCACTGGTCTCCCACACTCATTATCACAAACAAGAGAGGACAGCCTGTCTCAGCAACTTTGCACATCAAATAGGCCTGAAGACCAGCCAGAAGAAAACAGCTATGACACTGAACATTCCAAACTCTTTACCAATTCAATGAAACAGAACAGACCTTCCCACAACTGAAGGCTATGCACATGGGCAGCACTGTCAGACACAGTGGGGGCAGTGACATCAAAAGCCGTCTCAGCAAGGCCAGAATCGCCTGCAGAATGCTGAACAATGTGTGGCGACACCCCCCCCCCCTCGCCCCCTCCAGTACAGCACCAACACCAAGCTGAGAATGTAGGAGAGCTGTGTACTTTCCACACTGTTCTGTGGTTCAGAATGCTGGAGGATGACTGAGAGTGATCTGACAAAGTTGCCAATCTTCCATACGAGAAACCTCCGAGGAATCCTGCGAATCTTCTGGGTCGGTACTACCTCTCATCAACCACTACTCGCCCAGTGCAACCAAGAGAACATGGAGACCATCTTCACGAGGAGGCGGTGGAAATGGATTGGGCACGTCACGCCAAGACAGGCCACATCGCCCGGCCAGCCCTTCGGTGGATTATGAGGTAGACGCAAAAGAGGAAGGCCAAAGAACACCTGGCTCGGAACAGTAGAAAGAGAACTCAAGACCCTGAAGCACACCTGGTGTACCATTCAGAGACTGGTCCAGAACAGACAAGACTGGCGGATCTTCGTTACTGCCCTACATGCCAGAGGGCATAATGCGCGGAAAGTGAGTAAACATGCCAGACTGGAAAGAGCTGAAAGAGAGAGATCATTCAAGATGTAATGTCCACAGAGTGACGGCCGACTGTGGGGTGTTTGAACCCGGAAACACAGTGGGTCCGAAGCTGTTCACAGACAGGGAGACTGGGTGTAGAGATGAAGGCAGTCACTGAGACAGGACGAGGAAGATTTTTTTCTATGCATTTATAACAGACAGTTCTATCTTACATATTCTGTGTGCGATAGGGAGTCGATGGAGAAAATGCAAGGGAAGAGTATTGTATTGTACTGTATTGTATTGTACTGTATTATATTACTTCTTTTGTCATGACAGATTTCTCAGTGCAAGCTACCACACCACTAAAGGCCAACTGGATTGGAAGAAAATACTTGCGAGAGTGAAATTCCATCCTGTGCCCTCAGATTCTCTGACTTCTTAGGTGGACGCATTACCATTAGGCCACCAGTGGTGTGCTCAGATCTTTTTTTTTCTGAGGACGAGTTCAGCAGCACAGGTTTGCATGTGCTGATGCAGGAAAACCAGACAAGTTAAAGTGGTTGAGGCGCGACAGAATGAGCTTAGCAACAAGCTTAGATGTTGATTAGGTAGACAGGTATTTCCAAATACCACTGATGCGTTGTAATTGACAGAAGCAGAATTTTCAGTTCTGAGTGTAAAAGTTTTGCATGGACAGTATGTTGTCAAGGACAGCACCAAGGTTCTTGATGTAGCTGGTACGAGGGAAACAAGTATTGCCAAGTTTGATTGAGTCTATTGTGACAGAAGAGTTTTTGTTTGGTTCATGAGAGCATTGCTTCAGAATTCAATTGCTGTTCTGAGTGATCCATCTCCAACTGACAATGAAGCAGTCAGATATTTCTTGAAATAAAAAGTGGCAACATTTTCTGGGGCACTGCTTTTCTGAAGTTGGGTGTCATCTACATAAGCATTGCGACTAACTCCAGTTTTTTCTGTATTGTCTGTATATTCTGTTTAGATTATTCAGGATTAAAAGGCTATGCCAGTCTTGAATAAAAAGCTAATTTGTGTTTGCATATTTCTCCTGTCATTGCTGCTGTGTGTAATGTCAAATGATTGATATAAGGACAAGCCCGGAGCTTCCTTTTTTGAGGAAGTATCTGGGTTTGTTCCTATGTACCTTTTCTTCACCTGTGTGCTCGCTGAATTGTAACATAAGCAGCATTGACCTGAAGTTGTGTACCTGGTGTATGGAGAGAGTTACCACTCTTTATTGTTTGTTAACATTGTGGTTGTTGATGATTTCGGCAAAGGGAGCTGTGTATGGTGCGAAAAGAATGTGGCCGAAAACAGAACCTTGTTGAATTCCATATTCAACTTTAATCGGTTCAGACTCGCCACAATAAACTAACTGGAGTCAGAAAGATGCAATTTGAACAGGTTGACAGTGGTACCACTGGTACCTAAAGTACTATGAAGATAGGAAAGGAGGACTGTGTGGTTGTGTCAAAGGCTGCTCTTAGGTCAAGCAGAGTGAGAAAGGGGATTGGTTTCGGTGGTCTATGAGGAGATTGTTGGAGATGACACATACCTGTCAATGCCACCCATTTACTGTGTGCTTGCTGACAATGACAGTGATCCAGGGCAGACCATGTTGTGTATGTTCAAATTTATTCCGGTTCTTTCTCACTGTCAGGTTTCTGCGTCTTTTGTTTCTCTTCTTGCTTGCTCACCTGCATAACTGCTGATGTCGGAATGTTTTTGGTCACATACAGAAAACTGGTACATGTCAGTTCTGATTCACATCCTTTATTTCACCAATGAATGAACAAAGAAGTTTGTTTCTCTTTGCATCTCATCAACACCATGAGCACATGAAAGACGATCTCAGCACAAGATACAAGCAAAGTACGTAAAACACAATGACAAGAGAATAACCACCTTCTCTGTCACTACTCTATGATTCTCTCCCATCCCCCCAGTTGATAATACCATTTGAAATTAACACTGCACAATACAACCTTCTGGTGTCTGCATTGTCTGTGGCCACTGGCAAGCTTGTGTGTCCTTGGATCAACAAAACTGCGGACTTTCAGCAATGACAAAATCATATTTCTTTCTGTTCCACTCCATCTGATCTTATTTTACAAAAGAAGACAAAAAATATGATTCTTCTCTGTAACAGTGCAGTATGTCTTGTGGTGTGTGGACTCATGGCAGCTCAACATCACAAGTTCCCTGTGGACTGTCAGATACAGTGCCCCTCAGCACGGTGTGTGTGGAAGATTCAGGATCAGCTGTGTGGCAGTAGTGATAATGAAATGGTGAGGAGAACTGGGAGAATTTATCCTCATTTTCAACTCAAAACATGAAAAGCAAAATACAGCGCTTTTATTTCTGGATTCAAGTGCTTTAGATTTTAACATGGGTCCCACATTGTTTTTTTTCAGTGGTTGTGGTTTAGTGTATTTTGATCAGTTTACACACACTTTGATGCCTTCATGAAAATGAAAATAACATCAATGGTTTTTCAACTTTCAGTTTTATCACCTTTTAAGCAATGATATTCATCAGCATTCTCTCATATATGCACCAGGGTTTTCCCCCCTCCTCCACTGGACCTTGAGTGGAGGTGTAGGTGCTGATCATTCTGACAAGACGATAAACTGAGGTCCCAAAAATATGTACGTAGTGCACCTTAAAAAACCCATGGCAACACCCATGGCAACAAAAGGGTTGTCCCTGACAAAATACTGGGAAAAAATCCAGTTTGATAGTAAAGCAAATACATTTGCAGAAAAAAAACAATACATGAATATCTATGGATGTTGCTGGGCTTTTGTGTTGCCCTCTCCCTGGGAAAAGTAGCTCAAATTTTTCTGACAGAAATCTGTCGTGACAAAAAGTAACACAATGCAATAAACCTCTCCCATGTACTTATATAAAGACAAAAGTTATACAAAAGACACATTTAGTACATGAAATCATAACTGATATAAAAATTTTCACCACTGACCATTTAAAAAAAAAAAAAATCTTCCTTTCAAATCTACATGTGGAGTGTTGGCCTGGAGGTAATGCATTCGCCTAGGAATTGAGATAATCTAAATGCACTGGACTGAATCACATAGGCGTTAGTATTTTCTCCCCCTTCACTGGACCTTGAGTGGTGGTCTGGACGCTAGTCATTCAGATGGGATGATCAACCGAGGTCCTGTGTGCCGTACGCACACAGCACAAGTAAAACAACCAACAGTAACAAAAGGGTTGTCCCTGGCAAAATTCTGTAGAAAAATCCACTTTGATAGGGAAAACAAATAAAATTGCAGACAGAAAAAATACCCCCCAAAATGGGTGGCACTCTCACTGTAGCGACGCACTCTCCCTGGGGAGAGCAGCTTGAATTTCATACAGAGAATGACAAAAATAGTAATACAATACAATACAGGCCAAAAGTCATGACAAAAATAGTAATACAATACAGGCCAAAAATCGTGACAAACAGAGTAATACAATACAATACAGGCCAAAAGTCGTGATGAAAAGAGTAATACAATACAGGCCAAAAGTCGTGACAAAAAGAGTAATACAATACAGGCCAAAAGTCGTGACAAAAAGAGTAATACAATACAATACAGGCCAAAAGTCGTGACAAAAAGAGTAATACAATATAATACAGGCCAAAAATCGTGACAAAAAGAGTAATACAATACAATACAGGCCAAAAGTCGTGACAAAAAGAGTAATACAATACAATACAGGCCAAAAGTCGTGACAAAAAGAGTAATACAATATAATACAGGCCAAAAATCGTGACAAAAAGAGTAATACAATACAATACAGGCCAAAAATCGTGACAAAAAGAGTAATACAATATAATTCAGGCCAAAAGTTGCAGTTTTGTCCACTTCTCATGTACTCACTCCACCAGCTGCAAACTGACGACAACTAAAACTCAACAAACACCAGCCACTGTGGTGAAGTGGATTGTGTTGTGGACTGACAACTGAGAGGACGTGGGATCAATCCCCATCAGGCAGGGGATTTTGCCAGTGGCCAGCTCCAGCTAAGAGCTGAGTGTGCTTTGGGTTCAAAGAGGAAGACTGGGACCACACAGTTAAGGGTCATCGACTTGTTGGAGTGTTGTTATATTTCCTGACCTACACTGCAGGTGTGTGTATCTCTCTGACTGACGTTGGGATGTATAACAGCACAGCCATGTCAATTACCCCAAATCTAAATGGATCCTGCCACTGCACCATCTTCATCTCACCCATCATCACTCATCATCAATGAAACGTAGAAAACGTCAAAAATTATGGGACACCCCAAACGCAAGAAAAAAACCACCCTCAACAAACACCCCAGAGCTGTCATGTGTCAGTGGCCTGCACATTGATGATGAAGTTCTGCAGGTGTCCGGAGGGGTCCAGGTAGGTGGTGGTGAAGGTGTGGGGCTGGTCCGGCACCTGGCTGTCCACCAGCACCTCTGTGGCCACTGGCAACACTGCATCAGCCTCCTCCTCCAGAACTATCTGGGTGCTGGAGCTCGGGTCGGTCTGCAGGATGACACCACCCTCCTCAATGAAGTACTGCTGCATGGCAGTGCCATCTGGGATAGAGAGAAAACACAGGGTTATGACACTGAACCATGTTGTGTGTAATGGGAGTGCCATCTGGGATAGAGAGAAAACACAGGGTATGACACTGAACCATGTTGTGTGTAATGGGAGTGCCATCTGGGATAGAGAGAAAACACAGGGTATGACACTGAACCATGTTGTGTGTAATGGGAGTGCCATCTGGGATAGAGAGAAAACATAGGGTATGACACTGAACCATGTTGTGTGTAATGGGAGTGCCATCTGGGATAGAGAGAAAACACAGGGTATGACACTGAACCATGTTGTGTGTAATGGAGGTGCCATCTGGGATAGAGAGAAAACACAGGGTATGACACTGAACCATGTTGTGTGTAATGGGAGTGCCATCTGGGATAGAGAGAAAACATAGGGTTATGACACTGAACCATGTTGTGTGTAATGGGAGTGCCATCAGGGATAGAGAGAAAACATAGAGTTATGACACTGAACCATGTTGTGTGTAATGGGAGTGCCATCTGGGATAGAGAGAAAACATAGGGTTATGACACTGAACCATGTTGTGTGTAATGGGAGTGCCATCTGGGATAGAGAGAAAACATAGGGTATGACATTGAACCATGTTGTGTGTAAACACACAGAGATCTCACCCATCTAAAAAAATTAGATTTTAAAATATCACTCATGGCACAGAAAGGCTATTGTGCTTTACAAACAGTGTGAAGGCCTTAACCCTTTTGCAGCCAGGAAAATAAGATTCAAGTGAGATCTATTTGCCAGGGTTTTTTCCCAAAAAACGGGTATAAATTTTCAAAAAATTCTGTGCTCTTGCTTATTGAAGAAAGACCCATAAAAGTATATATTTTCTGAAAGGTAAATGAATAAAGAATACAAAACACATGCTGTTTTCCTATTTTATATATTTTTAGTGACATGCTGTTGTTTTTAAATCAGTGTTTTGTTTTGTTTTTGTCACATTTTCAACTTGTTCAATACAAACATTAGTCAGGTAATTTGCACTGAAATATTTTCTGGACAAATGGATATTTGCACACACAAAATCATACTAAAACAACCACAATATAAAAATTAAAAAAATGAAAAAGAAATAGATACACAATACATTGTGACTTCTCCAAGTGATAATATGGAGGTGAGGCCACACCCCCTCAGTCTCCACCCCCCTCCTCTTCACCCCTCTCACACGGTCACTTGTCCAGTTCTCATCAGACCCTGTTGGCTGAGTGCCAAGAAAATCGCTCACACTGTGTCCTGCTAAAAATTCGGGTGACTTCTGTCATCTGCTAGAGCTTAATAGCCAGCATCACTCACTGACAGTCGTATCTTGGCCACTCTCTTGATTGCTCCCTTTAGTTTCTATCAAATCGTCCTATAAATGTTCATCGCTGTCTTCTCCTTCAAATTTACGCTTCAATAAGCATCAGCTAAAGAAAACAATCTTGGTTGATTTAGTTCACCACAAATGCATGTCTCGAGCATGGCGTCAGTCCAACATTTTGTTGAGCGAGCGAGGAGAGGAGCCAGGCAAACACTGCGGCCAGTAACCCAACCAAAACGTTCAAATAAAGGATTGCCTCATGATGTTGATGGTGTTTCTAGCTATGAATAAAATCTAGAAAGATTCCCCAAGCTAAAGCTACCAGCATTTTTGTCAACGAACTGAATGCAAAGCAGGGAAAAGTCAGAATATTTCAAATATTTCGATGACAAGTTATCTCGTCATTGTGGCAGCGAAGCGTACATGCTTGGCATGATGAGTTATCTCGTCATATAGGCAGCCTAGGGGTTAACACCATGTATGTTTGCCCAACTGCTTTCATTTTATTTTATAAGTACTGTAATTTTTATGCAGTATTTATGCAGCCACACTCAACTTTTAGGGGAACTGTTAACTATACTAGCTACTATTTTTAAATCGTGAAACATCATTCTTTAATGAAGAGAACATTAAAACAGGACAAGTTTAACAACATGCCAAACAGATGAGATTTCTTCAATGCAAACAATGCTGTTCCGTGATGTGTATCACATTATATTTGGTCACTGCTGCAAATAATCTTCCACGTTATGTGACCACAAACATTTTCACCAGTCCAGTGAATTTTTGTCAAGGATACTGAAGTGTACATGGCAAAAACAAGCAGTGGGCAGCATATCTGTGCAGATCAAAACATTATGTTTGAAAAACTGGAGGTCACCATGCTAATTTTGATCTCATGTTGTTGCCTGTTCCACTATCATTCAAGCGTTTGCTTTGAACGGGTGACAGACTGAATGATACATAGTCCACCTCCCCTGCCTCATCAAGAGGTGTGTGCTGATTCTTACCATGTTCTATAAATATGGGAAGACTGGTCTCAGGCCCAACAAATTCAACCTCCATGTCCTGGGCAGAGGTGGCTGCCTCATGTTTACGGTCTGCAGCACAGAAAACAAACTGGTCATCTCACACAAATCAAATCTTTTCCTCAGCTCCTTTCTGACTGCATGATGAGAAGGAAAAATATAACATAGAATAGATCTATATATACAGTATTTTTTGTGTGTATGTGTGTGCATGTGAGAGCACATGCATGTGCATGCACACATATCATTATTCGTAAACATGTATTTGCGTTTCCTTCTCTCTTCCCTGACTACCGTCTAAATTCCACAGGAACAATCACTGCCACATGCTCAGTTTTACTTTCAATTTCAAGGAGGTATCAAAGTGTGTGGTTTTATCCATATATGCTACACCACATCTGCTGTATAAAAAACCCAACAAAACCACATTTAAAAAAAATGCAATAAAAGGAAGCAGATGCCTGATCTTCACATAAATCCAGTATGCTGATCAGGTCAAGCCTACCCTAGATTTGTGTACAGCATTAACATAGGATGACATTTGTTTTATCATTTAGAAATAACAATAGATTATAGTAAAGTGAAAGATACACTGAGGGAAAATGTTTTAAATAAATAGAAAAGTAAAAAAATAACAATAACATCCCAGCAGACTGCAGAAAGCCACAGCTTCTCACCCTTGCAAGCCACGTCTTTGACAGGTTCACTGGCCATCGACATGATGTTTTTTTCAAACAGACGACTGTAGGCAGACTGCCCCGTTTCCTTGTTCACCTTGTTGTTGATGTCAACTGAAACACACACCACACACAGGTGTTCAAACCACACTGTTTCCTGACAACACTGCATCTCTCAGGCCTGGCTGACGCTAGAATATAGGATGACAGGAAGCACAGAGTACAGCCTCAGTTAAACTGATTTCCACAGCAGCATTTTCATCACCATCATAATCAGTACAGAAAAAATTGTCCCAGATTCTGTGGCTTTTCATGTCCTCTCAAGGTGACCTCAGTTTCAATCCCCTCCACTTCTGTGCTTGGGGGAGTCCTGTCAAGGTCTTTGGTGTTGGCAAATTCATGGAGGACTGTTGTTGGAGGGACATGGCGGCGGTCTCCACTCTAGAGGGCAATTTCTCAGTCTGGATCGGTGACCGTGATTTTTTATCTCAGCAGGGGGCTTTGTGGGTGTGGTCCTGTGTATGCTGGACCAAAACAGGCACTATTAATCAGTATCAAATTGACTCAGCAGCAGTGCAGGGTCTCCTTTGATGTGTGGCCTCCTGGTGACCCATCAATAGCTGCCAGTGTACTGCTGGCACAGTTGACTGATAAACCTGGATGTTGCAGAGCATGGGTGATTCAGAATGAGCAAGAAGGAAGTTGTACCTCTGAAGTGGAACAAATGATGGGGCAACAAAGAATTTTTTTGAAAGTTCAAAACAACCTCCATGGTCAAATGGTTAGCATCACAGATGAACAGGTGGGAGGAAGCAGGTTCAAACCACAGAGACATGTACTGTGGGATTTTTCAGACTGTGGATGGTGCCTATCCAGTGTTGAGTGTGTTCTGGGCTGAAATGAAGGAGATTGGGACCGCACAGTTAAATGTTACCAACTGCAACATAAACACAAAACAAAGTTTAATTCATTTGGTACTACCAGTTAGCTCCCCTGACTTTCCCGACAGATGGCCCATTTGTATGGGTCAGAATTAAGTGCAAAGGAAAACAGGCAGGTTTTGGGTTTGCTTGCTTTTTTTTTCTTGTATGTTTGTATACTTTGTTATTCAAACTACCAGCAACAATGAATAAAACTAGATTAAAAAAAGAAAAAGAAAAAAGAAAGAAACAATGGAATGATGGTACACAGCAACTAACTCACATAAAAAGAAAACAAAAGTGAAAGAAAACAAAACACAACAAAATATTTACTCACAAAGAAAAAACAAAATATGTCCTTTGAAGTTATGAGTACAAATTGAAACAAGGTTCTCTGCACACAAGGCAGTACTGAACACCACCAAAACAACTCAGAAAGCAGTGCAAGGTCTCCTCTGGTGTGTGGGCCAAAAGGAACCTGACAATAATTCCCTGTGGTATGCCAGCACTGGGACTGTGTGAGGGTAATGACAATGAAATGACTGGCAGGCAAAATAAAGCAAATTTTTTTTTTTTTTTTTTAGTAGTACCAAAGAAAAGGTTTTCTGCAGACCAGAAAACTGTCAACCAAGAAGACAGGTACATACACATGATTTTGCCCAACCAGCTGCCCCATGGGAGAGAGGTCTCGACGTTTTCGCGCACTGCTCTGTCGTCAATCTTCTGGATCACAGTGGAGCGTATCTCGTCCATCCGTTGACCCAGCTCTTCCAAACCAGGCTTGCCTTGAGGCAGTGCTGTCTTCTCCTCTCCTGTTCACACATACGTACATATCCACATCTACATCTGCATACATACATCTATGTATTTATATATATAAACTGCTTTTCACATACACGCACATATAGATACATATAGATATATGTTTCTTCCTCTGTTACAAGAGAGGATGAGCATGAGTTTAAGACTAGGTGGATAGATGATGAGGTGTGAAGTCATGACTTGCATGGTGAGTTTGAATTTCAGTGAGGGTGAGATTGTGCAACGTCGTCAGCCTCACTCTCTCCATGACACTTGTGTGATCCACAAGGGCAGGACCAATATGTCTGGCACGATTACACATCTACAGAGAAAGAGACACACAGACAGATACACACATAGGCTAGAAGTTAAAGGTCCCATAGCTGTTTCCTGCCATGAGGGCAGTGGATTCCAATGCACTGTGTCTGGGGCTGGGCACTGGCAGGCAGCACCCAATCCTCTCCGTCGCCATTTTAACCTTCCCCAGTCAGGTCAGGTTCCCATTCACACCGTGTGGAGTGAGGAAGACTGGAGCAAAGTGCCTTTCCCCAAGGACACGCACCATGCTGATACAGGCCCTTCAACTCTGGTCATGGCACCTCCATATCAACACAAAATATCATTTAAAACAATAGAGAGACAGACAGACAGTGAGAGACACACAGAGAGACAGACACAGAGAGAGAGAGAGAGAGAGAGAGAGAGAAATTTTATCTTAAGAGGGTAGTGGAATAAGCATTACTACTTTTTTCAAACAGCTCTCAGGGCAAAAACAAAATGAGAATTGGAAAAAAATACATGAAAATAGTCATCCACAGGTCATTTTCCACATATGGGAAAAGAGAGAGAGAGAGAGAGAGAGAGAGAGAGAGAGAGAGAGAAGAAGAGACAGCATACTGAATGGTCATACTCATCAGTACATCTTTGGATGGTGGTGTCAAATCTGAAAGACTCATAAGAGAATGATGAAAGTCAACTTTAAATTTCTTTAAGTTCAGTTCAGGTTTTAGATTTTCAGGAATATGATTCCATAGCCAACCCCCAGAATATGTGAGAAATGAAACAACAAAACAAAATTTAATTTAACCAGGAAAACAAGATAAGCAATTTACATGCTTGTATCCACCCAGCACTGGTGCCCTGGATAGAGAGACAGACAGAGACAGACAGAGACAGACAGACAGAGACAGACAGACAGAGACAGAGAGAGTGACAGACAGACAGAGAGAAGAAGAAGAAGAAATCCAAACCCTGATGTCATCCTTTTCCAAAAAAAAAGGGGAAGAACATGAACAACCAGTCTATAATTAACTTTTAACCGTAAAAAAAGATTTGTGCTGGAAAGGTGGCCGCAGGGGTGGGGTGTAAGTTTACTTTTTCTTTTTTCCAATCAACAAAGCGGGAGAAAGAAACAAAGTGAAACAACATTATATTTTGATTTAAGATGGTAAAGGAATAACCACAATATGCTTTTTTGGGCCAAGCCCTTTGTGCAAAGAGAAAAAAAGTGAAGGCCAAAATATTTGCAACAGCAAAATGTATGCAATTGCGTAAGCATTACGCACAAATGCTCAGAAGATAAAATACATGTCTTCATGTACACTTCGATAAAGCTGTGACAAAACAATAAGGAGGGGAGATGGGATGGAGAGAAAACAAGAATGAGAAAGAGAGTCCAGAATAAAAGAAGAAGGGGGAGAATGAAAAGGGGCAGAGTGAAAGACAAGACAAGAGAAGACAAGACAGATAGAGAGAGAGACTGACAGAAGGAGAGAGAGGCATGAACATGTTGTTCATAATATTTTGTAGATAACAAAGGATGTATACTATACAGCATAATCACAATATACGTATTTTTAAAAACATGGAAACTTTTGAAACCATCATCCCCCCAAAACCAGCCCTCCCCCAAAATCACAATTAGTTTTGATGGATTTAACTCTGGTGTAGATATGTCTATTCCCAATTCCTACGCCCCCCTCCCCCCCCTCAAAAAAAGCCAGCCACACTTCTTCTCCATGAAACTGTCCACCCAACATGTCACTCTGTCTACCTTTCCATGAGGCCATGCACAGTTCAATCACTTGGGTTGCGAACTCCTTCCCCTCAGGTGAATGCAGAAAGTGGGGTGGCCCGAAGTAGGGAAAGACGGAGGAGAGGAGACCAAGGGCAACATGCTGAGCTGAACTGCCCGTCATGGGGAAGAGGGTGAGGAACTGGGTCCAGTGGTCCATGTAAAGCCCAACGTGAGTGTACACACCGTCCGTGTTCTGATCCATGTTGATAGTATCCACCTGAAATATAATGGACATTGCTTGTGGTTGTGTGCGTGCGTGCATGTGCATATATGTGTGTGTGCGTGGGTGCACGTGAGCTTGTGCATATGTGTGTGTGTGTGTGTGCGTGTGCGTGTGTGTGTGTGTAGAAAACAATGTGTTATGCGTATGTTTGCTCACTGACTCAGATGTATCAGTCTATACGTCTCTGTACAAATTCTTACATGCATACATGTATGCAAGTGTGTGTATTCATTTGTACATAAATCTATGTCTGTATATATGTATGTACATATAACCTACACATGCACTCATGCATGAACATTTGTATAGATCTGCAGTTTCTTTTCACTTTATTGACCTCTGTAAAAATAAAAACATCAACAGAACAGCAAAATCAGTCTGTAGTGGTTCTAAACAATGCCAGCCACAAGATGATACGATCTCAGGCCCCTAGTATCCCATGGAGTGGAAAGACATAAAAGTGAAGACAACACTACCTCAGCTCTGACGTTGAAGGCGTTGGTTGAACACTGCACTCTGGCCACCTTGTGGCGCCGGGCCTCGCTGGCCTTGGCAGTCTGGTAGTGGCGAGGGTTACTTTGACACACACAGCACAGGCTCACAAACTTGGAAGCTGCTTCTCGTGGAATCCCTGCATAGTTCTGGAGCACCTGTCAAGCACCGAGGGAGATAATATAAGTTTTCTTCCTCATTACTCATCTAATGGTTTTGATCCAAGGACCTGTAGTTGTTTGTGCTGTTCTGACTGTAGATCTATAGGACATGTATGCAGACATGCACATTCACAGATGTGTGTGTGTGTGTGTGTGTGTGTGTGTGTGTGTGTGTGTGTGTGTGTGTGTGTGTGTGTAATAGCAATAACACATTTGTATAGCATTTTCAAACCTCAAAATGAATTTTACGATAAAACATCAGGCAGACACAAACAGACAACACACACACTCTGAGACAGTCTGACACATGCACACACACAAACTCGTATGGACAAAAAATACAAGTGAGTCCACAGAATGACTATATATAGAGAGAACCTGAATCATGTAGACTGCTTAAAATGGAGTGTTTCCAGATTTCCTTTACAGGATGCAAGGGACTGTGACAGACAGAAAAAGGCAATGAATTCCAGATTTGTAAGGTTGAAGAGTTCAAAGCTCTCCCCCCATGTTTCTCTCTGTTCATTTGGGAACACAAAAGATTCTAATTTCTATCATCAGTGGAACAGTGGAGAGATCTTGTGAAGTATTTGCTTGAAAGGTCAAAATTATACTGATGCACATTTCCAAAAACTGCATGAAAGCAGAGATAAGAAATCTTGTACTTGTTCTCTGCTCAATAGGAAGCCAGTGTATTCTTTAAAAATGGTGAACACTGCTGAAATTAATTATATAAGTTATATAAATCTTATGCCTAAAAAATGAGTTTCTTGACAGAATTCTGAGCTTGGTGGAGAGAAACAGCCAGCAAGAAGAAAACTGCAATAATTTAACATTGATAAAATGCATACACAAAACAACATGGAGGCAGGGACAAAAGAGGCAGTAGAAAATAGCAGCCTTTTATTGTTGGCTAAACTGATGCTGCAGTTAAAACTAAATTTAAAAAAAAAATTTAAGCACACAAAACCAAGACTGCAAAGATCACACACATATATATATATATTCTTAGTACACACATACAACACACTCATACACACGTGTGCATGAGCGCGCGCGCACACACACACACACACACACAGTTACACACACCCACACCTGCTAATGCTCAGTAACTCCTGATTAATCAAGTCAGTCTGCAAAAAGAGTTTACCGCTTTCAGAAGAATTTTATAGCCCCCATGTTTCAGTACATGGACATGGGTATCCAGTAGAACATCATAAAACTCCTCCACCGGAACTACTCTGCGCCATTGTTTGTATTTTCCTTTCTCGATCACACCATCCTGAGACAAACATAAAAAGAAAAGAAATTTTCATTTATCAGCATTATCATTTCTGCATTTTTCAAACCTAACCAACATAAAATTTCACTTAATCAGTTTATCATAAAGAAGAACAGACATCAGGTTACATCAATATCTTACTGTTGAATGAAACTTTCGTAAATTTCTTTAATAAATTCATGCAGTTCAAATGAAGTCTGAGTACAAATGTGACAAAAGAACCATTTTCAAGGTTAGATGTAGAACTGGTCAGTGAAGACCTTGAAGAAAAAGATATTTCGACATTTCTTCCCCGAGTTCTTTCCATTCAGTTTTGTTCCCAAGACAAAAAAAGTTGTAAATTGGTTCATAACATTCTAAATCTAATAGTAATCCTCTACATTTCTTCCCCTCTCAAATGCTGTAAAGAAGGCCAATCAAAGAGTTGAGGGAGAGAAAGGTAGAAAATGTCACAATGTTATCAACCAGTTTACAACTGGTTTTTTTTTTCTATCTTGTAGACGAAGTACAGGGGAAGAAATGTGGATATTGCCATGACTGCAATGTGCAAAATAACCCGCGGTAATGAGAGAGTTGTGACATGTCCCTGGTGCAGACAGGTGCAGTGTGTTCATCTGCCGGACACTCAAGGAGGGCCCAGCCCTGGTTCAGGCGCTTGTGCATCCAGTGATGGTGTTTGTGGCTGTGGTCCTTGACCCACAGACACCTGGTCCCTGACCCACACAGACACCTGGTCCCTGACCCTCACAGACACCTGGTCCCTGACCCACACAGACACCTGGTCCCTGACCCACAGACACCTGGTCCCTGACCCCCACAGACACCTGGTCCCTGACCCACACAGACACCTGGTCACTGACCCACACAGACACCTGGTCCCTGACCCACAGACACCTGGTCCCTGACCCACAGACACCTGGTCACTGACCCACACAGACACCTGGTCCCTGACCCACAGAGACACCTGGTCACTGACCCCCACAGACACCTGGTCCCTGACCCACAGACACCTGGTCCCTGACCCACACAGACACCTGGTCCCTGACCCACACAGACACCTGGTCACTGACCCACACAGACACCTGGTCCCTGACCCACACAGACACCTGGTCCCTGACCCACACAGACACCTGGTCACTGACCCACAGAGACACCTGGTCACTGACCCACAGAGACACCTGGTCACTGACCCACACAGACACCTGGTCCCTGATCCACACAGACACCTGGTCACTGACCCACAGAGACACCTGGTCACTGACCCACACAGACACCTGGTCACTGACCCACACAGACACCTGGTCCCTGACCCACAGACACCTGGTCCCTGACCCACAGACACCTGGTCCCTGACCCACAAAAAACACCTGGTCCCTGACCCACAGACACCTGGTCCCTGACCCACAGACACCTGGTCCCTGACCCACAGACACCTGGTCACTGACCCACAGACACCTGGTCCCTGACCCACACAGACACCTGGTCACTGACCCCCACAGACACCTGGTCACTGACCCACAGACACCTGGTCCCTGACCCCCACAGACACCTGGTCACTGACCCCCACAGACACCTGGTCACTGACCCCCACAGACACCTGGTCACTGACCCACAGACACCTGGTCCCTGACCCACACAGACACCTGGTCCCTGACCCACAGACACCTGGTCACTGACCCACAAAAAACACCTGGTCTCTGACCCCCACAGACACCTGGTCACTGACCCACAGACACCTGGTCCCTGACCCACAGACACCTGGTCACTGACCCACAAACACCTGACAGAGCATAACAAAACAGAATGAAAACAAATATTGTTGAGGAAACTGATTCAGTCAGTGTTAGTCTGTCACCACCGTTCACTTCCACTGGGCCAACAATTACATTATTATCAAATATGCTGTTTAACTGTTAGCAAAGAGGATTGGTACTAATGCTGTTATTGAAATCTAACTGTGGAAGATGTTGACTGGCAAATATAAATTTGAAAGTATTTTAAAGGCAGGTGCTGGGCACTGATCCTTGATCGATATGCAGCAAACAGCTCGAATATCGGTCCCGAATAAATAACAGATGTAACATCCAATTCTCCATCAATGAAAGTCTATGTGGACCTTTCTTGACCTTTCACTGCTGTCCTGCATGAACTTTTCATGGTTGATAGAACCGTGTCCAGAAAAGGCCAACCAGGAATCAAATTCTTGATCCACAGATTGGTCACGTGACCCTCACCACCTCCTCCTGACTCTATATTTGCCAAATCTCCCACCAAAATTACCAACGAACTCACACTTTTTAAAAAAAATTTTATTTACCGACGAACTCCCACAAAAATTATCGCATGTAACAATTACCGATGTCGTTCAATGCGATTACTGATGTCATTCAATGACATTTTTGTCAGGATCTCCGCGAAGCACAGAGCTTCGTATCAACTGAGGATCGACGCCCAGTTACTTCTACTACTTTTCAATGGTCATGTTGATGTATCTTGGGATCAGTTCTTCTCTGCACCTCAGTACAGTTCCACAAGAAATAATGATGGAAAAATTTTGTACAACGTTCAAATACTAACACAAGAAAGTTTTGCTTCTGTAACCGAGTCACGAATTAATGGAATAAACTGCCACTGCATATAAAACAAGCACCATCAACTAACTCATTCAAGAATCAACTGGACAATTCTACAAAATTCCTAACTATATTTTAGAGAGTTTGATGAATAAATAAAATGTAAATGAAGCATTGAACCTTGACCAAAATCTGTAACAGAATGTGTCATGAGATCAAAGAAGGGACTGATCTACAAGCTCTGTGGAAGATCCTCCTAAAGTCTGGCTGCGCAGAGAGCCTAATCAGCTGATTGCGTCTTTCCATGATGGCATGCAAGCGGGAGTACAGGAAAATACTGACATGCCGGATCCATTCCCTGTGGTAAATGGAGTGAAGCGTCTTGGCACCCACACTGTTCTCCGTTCTCTTCTCTGCCATGCTGATTGACGCCTTCCAAGACTGTGACCAGGGCATCTACATTCAGTTTCGCACAGATGGCAAACTTTTCAACTTGCGGTAACTCCATGCCAGGTCCAGAGTGTTTGAGGCACTGATGAGAGAGTTCCTCTTCGCTGATGACTGTGCGCTTGCTGCACACACCCATGAGGATATGCAGTTCATTATGGACAGGTTCTCAACCTCCTGCAGGTGCTTTGGACTCACCATCAGCCTCAGCAAGACCGAGTCCATGTACCAACCAGCTAGCTCACAGAGCGCCAGTGCCTCCCCCCTACCTGCAATCAAGATCAATGACACAGAGATCAAGTCAGTCGACAAGTTATGCTACCTGGGCAGCACCCTATGCAGCAACGGAGCCCTTGATGCAGAAGTGATGCTGCGCATCGCAAAGGCCAGCTCCGCCTTTGGCAGACTCAACAACAGGCTGTGGAACAACAAAGGCATCAGGCTCAGCACCAAGATGAAAACCTACAGAGCTGTTTTGCTGACCACCTTGTTGTACTGCTGTGAAACATGGACGACGTATCGCTGTCACATTCAACAACTTGAGCAGTTTCACCAAAGATGCCTACAAAAGATCCTCGGCATAAAGTGGCAAGACAGGGTCTCCAACCTCCAGGTCCTAGAGAGGAGCAGCCTGCCCAGCATCAAAAGCCTGCTGATCCAGTGCCAGCTACGCTGGACAGGACACGTTGTCTGCATGACAGACAGCAGGATCCCAAAGATGCTTTTGTATGGCCAGCTGAAGGAAGGCCACCATGAACTTGGAAGACCCTGCAAGCGCTTCAAGGACACCTTGAAGACAAACCTCAAAGCCTGTGACATAGACATCGCTTCTTGGGAAACTGATGCCCTTGACCGCTGTCGCTGGAGGATGCTGTGCTCTAGTGGCATAAAGACGTTTGAAAACAACAGAACGCTGGCCATTAAGGAGAAGCGTGAGTGAAGGAAGCAGGGCTCAACTTCTGGAGACGTTTACCCTTGCAAAACCTGTGGGAAGTGCTGTGCATCCAGAATCAGCCTCTTCTCCCATATGAGGACACACACCGACAGATAAGCCTGCCTGCCTACTCATCCGTCGGACCGACGGGAGACTCCATCAACTACTACTTAAACAGTTAAAGTCTATTATTTTCAGTAAGCTTTTAATTTGGAATAATTGTTATTTGAATTATACTGCCTAAACTCAGGTCAACTAGAGTGAAAGGATACTCTGCTGAAACCAATCAAATCCTCTCACCGTTTTAACTCCTTTTACACACAAAACATCTTTCAAGCCGAGAGCTGGAAATTTGACGAGCGAGTATCCTCTCTTTTCCACTCTGTAGCGCCAGCTGCCTTGTGGAGCTTGTTCCACGCCTTGCAGGTAGCGAACAATTCTGTCACATTTTTCCTTTCTCATAGTCTTGCTGCCTAGGTCTGGAGGGAATTGTTTGTCACAGAATGCATTGAACTCTGTTCTACAAACACATGGGTTGTCTTCGGTCATGTTGAAATGAAATGAAAGTGCGCTCTCCGGAAGCTGAACATTTGAAAATCAAGTTAACATGTGATGCCCTTGCTATGTATTTCAGAATATTTCCATTTGAGAATATAGCCAGATATAGTTTATGATCGAAACGTGTGCGTGCCTATGAAACTTCAGACTCACCATCAGTCTGAAGAAAACACAAGTCATGGGGCAGGGTGTGGACTCTCCAAATTCAGGAACCTATGTCACCGGCAATTTTTGTGGATATATATTAAACGGTGGCGATATCAGTACACTAGTGTGCAGTGTCCATCACCGGCTCTGACTCAACTGTGCATCTGGGTCCAGCTAGTTTCTCGCGACTGGCGAATGACGACAGGCCTCAGACTCGATCCCTCCGAGCTGAACAAGCGTATCAGCAAGCACTAAGCTGCTGTCAACGTCGGAGAGCCAATGAATAAAATGCCTGATAAACCGGAACTTAGGCAGCCCAAGCACGACCCCAGATCCACTGAAGCGTAAGCTACTATATGAGGCTGATCCTTGGAACAACAAAAGACACCTACGGAAACTATGCGATACCTGCTTGACCTTCCTTCAGTGCAGGCCAGAAACAAGTTAGAACATACGTATGCCGACTACAAAACCTGAAGGAAACCGAGAAGAATGGGAGGAAAACCCCGAAAACCTCAATCATCTTAGTCAACACAGCTATTTCACCCACTCTAGGAAGGCATTGTTGGGAATGGCCAGAGGGCAAAAACCGATGCAGACTCGGAAGTGAGGCTTCTCAGTCATAGAGAAAAAAAAAAACCCAGTAAAGAAGAAGACGTCGGCGGTCAGTCATCATATATACATAGTGGATGGTTCAGTCAGCAAAGACCAGTCCGGGTGGGGATTCACTGCGAAACAAAATGGAAAAACAATTAGGGAAGAAGAGAAAGCTGCTTGAGCTCGATGGTTGTGTACCACGGACGTACATCTCTACTGAGGTTCGTGGGACTGATCCAGTCCGGAAGTGCTCACCATCGTTCCCCCCCCCCCCCCCCCCCCCCCCCCCCCCCCCCCATATACTGGTCTATACCGGGCGTTGCTGCAAAAGAAAAAAACATGCCTTGTTTTTGTTTGCAAGACAACGCCATCTTTACATCCATAAATAAAAAATTTAAAAAAATGTGTGCGTGTATAGTCAGGCATCTGAACGCAGGAGGAATTGTGGACAAAAGAGAAAAATGGGATACTGATAAATAAGATAATAAACAATGAAACGAAAAATATTATTAAAAGATGAAGAGAGAAAAAAAAAAAAAGGCACCAGGGGGATTCGAACCCTCGACCTTCTGCTTACTAGGCAGACGCTCTAACCAACTGAGCTATGGCGCCTCTGCGGAAGTGGCTGAATTTTTTATTGTTAACCTCAAAGTTAGTCACGGTGCATACTATCAGGCGTCAATGAAGTCACTCGATCAACAGCAATTAAAACACATCCCTGTGGGAAATACAATGATTGATATTCAACAGAAAGTAACAGACTACAGAGAACATAATGTGAAAATATGCGAGTAAATGGGATGCTAAAGTTTGCTCCAGGAATTTAGGATGCTGAAGTGAGACAGTTCAGGGTAAGATCACACGTATCCAAAAGTTAACGGTTGAAAGATATGATACAAAACAAAAAGAGAGCACAGAGAGATTTACTTGCACCATTGTTAATAAAACAAAACAAAAAGACACAGGACATTATTGTGATGTCGTTCGTTCGCTCATTCTTGCGAACCACAGTAAATGTAACACGACTGATCAGTTCAATACCGGAATGCATTAAACACTCTCCGCAATATATTTATCATCGTTCACTTCAGTTACTCACAGTGGTCATCAGACTGACTGTGCATGTAATGGCTTTGGCAGGGATAGAAAATCACATATCATTTTTAGCTGTCCTTGGATGTAAGAAGAAATAGAAAAAAAGAAAAGAAAAAAAACCTGAAAATTTTGAAAACAACTCTACTGTCGTCCAAATTTCAGATTGAAAAAGACGGTTGATTATCTACTGGTGGAGCAATACCAAGTCAGCAGACTTGATTCATACTGTAGGCAGTGTATAATTATTGAGAGAGAAAAAAAAAAAGAGGAAGTAGGGGTTTCGTTGCTAACTTGGCAGTAAGAAGGGATTAACAGTTCCACGGTTCTCACAGTCGAGACCGGCAGGATCGAAGAAGGTGGCAGAATGGTTAAGACGCTCATCTGCCAGATCAGTATCAGTATCAGTAGCTCAAGGAGGCGTCACTGCGTTCGGTCAAATCCATATACGCTACACCACATCTGCCAAGCAGATGCTTGACCAGCAGCGTAACGGCCGAACGCGCTTAGTCAGGCCTTGAGAAAAAAAAGAAAGAATAAATAATGATAAATAAAATAACATTAAAAATAATAAAATAAAATAAAAAAATAAATTTTTAAAGATAAAATAAAATAAATAAAGTAAAAATAACAAAAATAAAGAATATAAAATAATTAAAATAAAAATACAATAATAATAACAATTTGAAATAATAACAATAATAATAAAATAAACATAAAAAAACTGATTGAAAAAAAATGTATAAAAATAGTACTACAACTAATAATAATATTTAAAAGGTGCAAAATCTTGAGTAAGTCAACTCTAGGCGCACCACACACACACACACACACACACACACACACACACACACACACACACACACACACACACACACACACACACACGAGATAAATAAGCAAATAAATGTAAACTTGAACATGCAGACACACGTTCACACATACATGCACACACACATGCATAACAGATATGCAACAAACATGCAGTTTCACAGATATGAAAGCACGATCAAATACACATAAACGTACATGAGCACCAACACACACACACACACACACACACACGCACGCACGCACGCACGTAGCACGCACGCACGTGCACAGAACTCTCCTGACACAGTGTACACTTACACCCTCGCGCACGCACACAAACACACACACACAGACACCCAAACACACACATACACACACGCACAGATGCTGCCGCTACTGATCGGCCGCAACTGAGAGGAGTGGGAAAAGATCTCTGATGCCAAGAACGTGGCGTCTAGGTGTTGCTCAGTCTATTGTATTTGGAAAAGCCCACAGAGACTCTGTTCCGTTTTGAAGTAATTTGCGCAGTGTTGGTTTGGAAATGATGCCGATATTTGTTTGATTTTCATTTCATGCAAGACTTACGGCCGCTCCTTCTCTCTACCTTTATTTCTTTGAGGCGATCGATGGTGTGATGGCCTTGTACCTGTTCTTTTTGGTATTCTTTGACTTTTCTGAGGATTTCCGATTTTCCTAGATGTACGCCGCTCGTTGTTGCGTTACCAGCAAGTCTGTGAGCTCGCTCATTTCCCTTAACACCTGCATGTCCCGGGCAGTATGACCATGTAAGTTTTTTAATCTGAAAGTTGCGCATTGCCCCATGACACTCTGCGCTTCCCATTCAGCTTTCAATTTTCTGTATGAGGTTCATTGAGTCCGTTAGAATCATGACATGTGGGTTTCCAGGCATATGGATAGATGATAGCCACTGGAGGGCATGTGTCACAGCTTCAACTTCCATCGTTAGGATGGAGGTTGTGACTTTGTAGGCAGCATTCTCTTCCCTAATTGTTTTTCCATTTTGTTTAGCAGTGAATCCCCAACCGGACTGGTCTTTGGTGACTGAGCCATTTGTGTATTTGATGATGTCCTCTTCTTTACTGTTTTCTTTTATGTGTGGCTTCACTTCCGCATCAGTTTTGCCCTCCGGCCATTCCCGACAATGTCTTCCTAGAGTGGGTGAAATGGCTGTGTTGAATAGATGATTGAGGTTTTCGGGGTTTTCCTCCCATTCTTTTGTTTCTTTCCGGTCTTCTAGTCGGCATACCAGCTGGATTGTGTCTTCTGCTTGCCCCATCCATGATCTTCCTCGTCCTAGACGGCTGCCTTTTGGTTCCTTGATTGCGTCATGCAGTGGGTTTTGAGGGTTTTCTAATGCTCTGAAATATGTCTTAACCTGTTCTAACTTGTTTCTGGCCTGCACTGAAGGAAGGTCAAGTAGGTATTGCATGGTTTCCGTGGGCGTGTCTTTTGTTGCTCCAAGGATCAGCCTCATAGCTTCATTTTGAACTTTTTCTAATTTTAGGAGGCTGCTTTGAGACGGTGTTGTTAGCCCAAGTCCGTAATCGATCACACTGAGAACGAGTGATTGATATAATGCCAATACAGAGAGTTCTGCCAGCGGCCGTGAGGATCTGGCTTCGAATCCCTTTCTCGGCCCAAGTTTGCCGACAAGAAAATCAAACTGAACGTATAGGAATAAATGATACGAGGTCCTACGTGCAGCACGCACTTAGCGCACTGAAAAAAGAAGATGAACACATGGCAACGATCGAGAGCGTTGTCCTCTGGCAAACATTTGTAGAGAAACCCATTCTGATATACAGTACACAAATATAATGCATGTATATCTCTCAAGGCCTGACAAAGCGCATTAGGTTATGCATCTGCCTCAGTAGTAGACAGATGTGAAGACTGAGACGGTAGGTATACTCAAGTTATATGGATTTGTCTGAATTCAGCGACGCCTCGATCCTTGACGGAAAAAATAAACAAACTGAAATTAAACTGAAATCAGTCACTGACTCTCAAGTGCTGCAGTTCAAACTGGCCAGACACGACTTAAATGAAGATGGGAATAAGTCCATGGTCAAACCTCTCACGGTTCATCCTAAAGTGGTCTGTCACCGACTAGACGGTCAAGTTCAGTAGAGCAGATGGGTTATAAAGTATGGCGAGGTTAGTGTGCTCACTGTTTCTGTCAGTGTGTGTTGTGAGCGCGAAAACAATCGACTGATAAAAGGAAAAAGAAAAACCAAAGCAAGCAACCATACCAGTCCATTAATTTTTAACTAACTTACACACGGCACAATTAATTATCTCAGTGCGCGTGCGCGCGCGTGTGTGCGTCCGTCAGTGTGTCGTGTGTGTGTGTGTGTGTTGTGTGTGTGTGTGTGAGTGTGTGTGTGTGTGTGTGTGTGTGTGAAATTTACTTTAACATTATTGTATGATTGGCGAGTGTGAGGTACAGACAAGAGAAACCAGCCAGACTGAATCATGACAGAGACCTGGATAGAGCGTTAGGCCGTGAGTCTTTATTCCCCCCAAAAACCTCTTCCTTCCTTCTCTCCGTTAGGAGTAGTGTCCCTTGAATTCGTCTGCTAGAAAATACCACAACTCCCCCTTTTTTGAGTGGGTGGAAAGTTCTTTGATCAATGTAATAGAATTTGTTTTGATGTTAACAGTTTGTATTTCTTGTTAATAGTCCATCTACATCTCCCTTTCTTTTCTTTTTTTCTTCTTTTTTTTTCATAAAATAACTTTCCCTTATGAATTTAACTCAAAGGCTTTTGTCTCTTTTAAAAGACCTTATTTTTAACTGCTTTATAACAAGAAAAGACCATTGCTCAATTTTGTTTTCCATGCCTTTCTTAAAGGACTTTGAACACTAAATTCACTGCGCATAGGCAATAGTGAAAAAAAGAAAAACATGTAAGATTACACCGCAGACAGACAGACATTAACATAGACCAGAAACAAATTCTGCACGCAGGCAGATATTACATAAACAAATAATCCTGCACACAAATGTTCTGCTTTTTCTGTTACTTAAACACAAACATATGAATGCATTTGCAAAGGAATTGCTCATTCCCTGTCAAATGTTCGATGTTTTCACAGACTGAGCCTTTCTGGCTTTTTAACAGCCCTGCCGCTCTTGGTGTGATGAACAACAGGTGATGTGATGGGTGCAGGCTGTTGTATCTTGGGTGGAAATTTCTTCGCCGGAGTGGCCGTCTTTATTGATGTTGGACCATCCGTCATCTGCTGATGTGGCGGTGGTGGTTCTGGTGCCACTTCTGCTGGTGGTGGAGGTGAGTCCACTGGGATCAAGTGTTGCTGGTTGCGACGTACTTCTGCCTGGCTGGTGTTGACCACATATGATCTGGGGCTATGATGTGGGGTTAAAACAGTCCCAAATCTGTGTAGATCTTTGATGTACACTTTCTGAGAAGCTGTGAGTGGAGTTGCCTGTTTGGTGTTGTGACGTTTGTCATAGTTCTGTTTTTGTTTCTCCTTCTGCAACGCTTCTCTCGCTTCCAGGTTTGGGATGTTTGGTGTTTTGGGAGTGAGGGAGGAAGGGAGTGTGGGGATGTTTGTCTGCAACTTTCTGCCCATCTGGAGCTCAGCTGGGGAGTACCCATTTTGGAGTGGAGATGCCCTGTACTGGAGTAGTGCAAGGTAGGGATCCTTGGCTTTTTTCAGCATGTTCTTGATGGTTTGTACAGCTCTTTCTGCTGCACCGTTGCTCTGGCTGTGTTTTGGAGAACTCGTTGTGTGGATGAAGCCATACTCTTCTGCAAACTGCTGGAATTCTTTCGACGCAAACTGCGGTCCGTTGTCGGATACTATGATGTCAGGTATCCCATGAACGGCGAGTATGCTTTTTAGCTTTCTGATGGTGTGGGCGCTGGTAAGCTTCTCGAGACGTCGGAATTCTGCCCAGCGTGAGAAATAGTCAACCACTACCAGGTAAGTACTTCCTTTCAGCTCGAACAAATCTATCCCCAGTCTGGACCATGGGCGGTCCGGGAAAGATGATGGTAGAAGAGGTTCTCTTCTTTCCGGGCGGTGAATGGCGCATGTGCTGCATTTGTTGACCATCTCTTCTATCTGGCAAGATAGAGAAGGCCACCAAACTGATGACGTAGCAAGTGCGCGCGTCTTGGTGATGCCTAAGTGTCCACGGTGGAGTTTTTCCAGTGTGTCAAGTCTCAGACTTCTGGGCATCGCGATGCGTGTGTCATAGAGCAGCAAGTCATCTACAACTGTGAAGTGCTGCTTGTTTTGCCAGTATGGTTTCAGTACTTGGTTTTCTGGCATGTAGTCGGGCCACCCACGTTCACAGTAAGTGCGAATCTGAGAAAGTTCTTCATCAGCTTTCTGTGCCGCCGCTATTTCTTGCAGTCTTTTGGTGGATACAGGGTGTGACTTTGTACACTGATCTGTGAAATTTGTCACATGAGAAATCAAGCTGATGTCGTCTTCGTTGGGTTTCGCTGCTGGTGCACGGGAAAGTGCGTCTGCTGAAACTTGGTGCTTGCCTGACACGTGCGTAACTTTCACGTTGTACCGCATAAGCCTCATGCGGAAGCGTTGGGTGCGGGGTGGCATCTTGTGAAGTTCTTTTGAGTCTAGGAGGGGCACTAGAGGTTTGTGATCTGTCTCTAGTGTCACGTGAAGACCTAGTATGTAATCCTGTAATCTTTCGCAGGCCCATGTTGCTGCAAGCACTTCCTTTTCAATGGTGGCATATCTCTGCTCGGTGTCTGAGAGAGATCTGGAGATGTAGCAAACGGGTCTACGGGTGCCGTCGTCCTGCTTCTGGAACATGACCGCGCCAATGCCTGAATTTGACGCGTCGGCTGCGATGACTGTCTCGCGCTGTGTAGAATAGTGCGCAAGAACTGGAGGTGAGGTCAGGAGTTTCTTGATCTGTATGAATGCCGCTTCTTGTGTTTGGCTCCAGCTCCACTGGGTATCTTTTCGTAGCAAGGCTCGAAGAGGTGCAGTGATGCTGGCAAGTTCAGGCGTGAATTTTGCGAGTTGGTTCAGCATTCCCATCAGCCTCTGAAGTTCAGTGACATTCTGTGGTTGTGGGAACTCACATATGGCTTTCACCTTCTCAGGGTCTGAGTGAATGCCATCGGCGTCAATGATGTGACCAAGGAAGCGAACCGATGACCTGGAGAACTCGCATTTCTCGTTCAGCGTCAGGCCAGCTTCTTGCAGTTGTTAAAGAACAGCTCTCAACCGGTGATCATGTGTCACCTGGTCGGTAGCGTGAACCAACACATCGTCCATGTGAGGATTTCTGACATTGTACGTTGGAATACCTCACTTGCAGAACTAATGCCCATGGGGAGCCTGTTGAAGGCAAAACGCCCTTCACTGGTGACGAACGTAGTGAGTTTCTTGGATTCCTCCGAGAGCTCCACTTGCCAAAATCCACTGCGGGCATCAAGCTTGCTGAACACTCTTGATCCAGCAAGTTTGGCGAGGTTTTCGTCTACCGAGGCCATAGGGTGAACTTCTCTCTTCACCGCTTTGTTGAGGTTGGTGTAGTCGATGCAGATGCGGACGGAGCCATCTGGCTTTGGTACAACTACACCGGTGCACCAGCTGGTAGGTTCTGTGACAGGAGAGATGACCCCTTCTTGCAGCATGCGGTCAATTTCTTCCTTGACCTTTGATTTCAGAGCGTGTTGGACCTTGCGTGGTGTGTAGATGCAGGTAGGTCGAATGTCTGGATCGACTGTGATGGAGTATGGAGCCGTTTTCAAGTGACCTAGGCCCTTGAACAGTGCTGGAAACTCTTTTTGTGGATCAAGATGGTCGGGCGGTGTACTAACATAGTACACGTGTGTGACCAACCCCAGTTTTTCGCATGCTGACCTGCCCAGTAGTGATGTAGTTTGCCCTTTGATGACGTACATCTCTTCTGTGATATGACTGTCTCTGTACTGAAGACTTGCTGTCATGGTACCCAAAACAGTCAGTTTCTTTCCCCCTGGCCCACGAAGAACTTTGTTTGTATGTTTGAGCTGCTGTCGCGATGTCAGTCCCTCGGCCAGTACAGACACTGCTGCGCCTGTGTCTAGTTTGAATTTCTGCAAATGGCCATCTACTGAAATGTCTGCTGTCCAGGCTTCATCTTCAACACTGAAAATGTGTTCTAGAAAATTGTCATCAGAGTCTGAGTCTGCTGAGACTTCCTGTACTCTTGTGTGCTGACGACCACGGCAAACTGCTTTGTAGTGACCCTTCTTCCCACATTTGCCGCATTCAGCATGCCTAGCTGGACAGCTGTTTCTGTTATGTGGCTCTTTCCCACAGTAGTAACACTGTTTCTCTGATTTGTCCTTTTTACCATCTCTTGGTCTTTTGTTTTTGAAATCAGTTTTCTTCTGTCTTTGATGTCTGACACTGTCTACTGATGCTGAGGTTTCACCGCGTAGAATGGGTTGGCTTTCTTTTCTTGCCTCCGCCTGCCTAGCAATCTGTACTGCTTCAGTAAGTGTGAGTTTTGGCTTGGACTGTAGGTCGTTGGATAGGGAATCATCCCTGACTCCTACCACGATTCTATCTCTTATTAATTCTTCCTTGAGTGTACCGAAGGAACATTCCTCAGCTAGCTTAAACAAATCTTGTATGAAAGAATCAATTGTCTCAGAGTCCTTTTGTGTTCGCCTATTGAACTTTGCCCTCTCGACAATGACGTTTTTTCTAGTGTCAAAATAGTCATTGAAAGCTTTGAGAATGGCGTCATATGTGAGCGTGTCGTCGTCCTCTGATATGGAAAGTGTTGCTAGAATGTCATCAGCAATATCGCCCATTGTGTAGAGAAACACGCTCACCTGCTCCTTTTCAGGTTTAGACTTGAGACCTGAGCCAACACGAAACCGTTCGAAACGTTGTCGCCATGTCGGCCATGCTGCCGGTGAACCGTTGAAAGTCTTTGGCGTTGGTAGGTTGACGGGCCGTGATGCCATCGAACCTTGCGCTGCCGCCGCTTGGTTGTCTGCGTTCTCTGCTATCATGTCGTAGCCGCTGCACCAGTCTCTTCGGAGGCGTGGGTTCGGATCCCACCGCTGCCACCATGTATGATTGGCGAGTGTGAGGTACAGACAAGAGAAACCAGTCAGACTGAATCATGACAGAGACCTGGATAGAGCGTTAGGCCGTGAGTCTTTATTCCCCCCAAAAATCTCTTCCTTCCTTCTCTCCGTTAGGAGTAGTGTCCCTTAAATTCGTCTGCTAGATAATACCACAATTATCATAGTTCTTTGCTTATTTATGTCTATCCAGTTGCATTCAAAGGGGTTCTCATTCTGAATCCAGACCTCTTCCAGTTCGATATGGTGTTCTCCAAGGTTCAGTTCTTGGTCCGATATTATTTAGTCTACACAACCACTGTCCGACATCAATGTGGTTTTCACAAGTTTGCAGTCTATGACACCCAACTCACTTCAAGTTAAGCTAATTCTTAGTCAAATCAGTCCCAGTCTCAGTCAGTTTGCCACTCAAGTTGATCTTCCGCAAAAACATAGAGATGTGCATTGTTGCTGTGAAGGAGTGGATGCTAACAATGGTGGTGTGTCCATCGAGAGATCGATGATGACCATCGTTGTCATCCAGCTGGGGGATGGGGGGAGGGTGGTGGTGGGGTGGGGGGGAGGATGCTCATGAATCTATCTGTGAATGCACAGATGGCTGAATAGTCCAATCTGCGCACGAAATGTTCGCTGACAGTTGGGGCAGACAAAGACAGGCATATCATTGTCAGGGAGCTTGTTTGCCCGTGACTTTCTGGCCTGCCTCTTCTGAACAGCTGCAGCAGTCCTGTTGGCCTCGCACAACTTGGCGCCTTTGTGCACAGCAGCGCGCCATTTGTCACGGTCCACTGCAGATTCCTCCCAGGAGTCAGGGTTGATATCAAACGCTTTAAGAGAGACTTTCAGAGTATCTCTGAAGCGCTTCTTCTGACCTCCGTGTGATCTCTTCCCTTGTTGCAGGTCGCCATAGAAGAGCCTTTTGGGCAGCCGATGGTCTGGCATGCGCGCCACGTGTCCAGCCCATCGAAGCTGGGACTGCATCAGGATGGTGAAGATGCTGGGAAGGGTGGCTTTTGCGAGCACCTCTGTGTCTGGGGTCCTGTCTTGCCACTTGATGTTCAGTAGCTTCCTGAGGCATGTCGTGTGGAAGTGGTTCAGCTTCTTGGCATGTCGTTGGTACACTGTCCAAGTTTCGCAGGCGTACAGTAGTGTGGGGAGAACTACTGCTCTGTAGACCTTTAGCTTGGTCTCAAGACTAATGCCTCTTCTGTTCCAGACATTTGCACTGAGTCTGCCAAAAGTTGCGCTTGCTCTTGCAATCCTGACGTTCACTTCATCGTCGATGGTTGCATTTCGTGACAGTGTGCTGCCAAGGTAGCTTTAACTAAATGACGTCAAGACAGAAGCCATACTTATTGGTTCCAAGTCTGCATTTAGTCACATTTCAGACCATATCTTTATTGTCTGCAGTGCTGATATCAACTTTCAAAATTACGTGTGTGTTTGTTGTTTTTTTAATTGTTTTTTTTTATCATTTAAAAAAAATTCAGTTCAGTCCATGCGCGGTCATATCAGTAATTTATGTAAAACTGAACTGTAAACTTCCAGCTCAGTCGGACACACGAAGGGGGTTCAGGCATTAGCAGGTCTGCATACTATGTTGACCTGGGAGATCGGAAACATCTCCACCCTTTACTCAGTAGTACCCACCAGGCGCCGTTACCGAGATTCGAACCCCGGACCGTCAGATTGAAAGCCGGTCCAACGCTTTAACCACTCGGCTATTACGCCCGTTACGTCGGTAACGAAGTCCCATTTTAGCGGCGTCCTAAATCCAGTGACCTATTTTTTATCGGCAATTTTCAGCCACTGGCCAGTAGATGTTGTTACCCATGTTTAGTCACGGTGGTTTTCGATTCTTTCTCTTTTGATGGTCGTTCGACTCAATTTTGATGCGGAATCACTGAGTTGCCATATTG
Organism: Babylonia areolata; assembly: GCF_041734735.1. NCBI lineage: Eukaryota > Metazoa > Mollusca > Gastropoda > Neogastropoda > Buccinidae > Babylonia > Babylonia areolata. The sequence continues at coordinate 9,435,240 of NC_134888.1, read as the reverse complement.
CTCTTTATCGCTTTTTTTTTCTTTTCTTAAAAAGCAAACAAACAAAAACACTTTAAAAAAAAGAAAAGAAGAAAAGTGGTTTGAGATGGCCAGTGTCCGGCTTCATGTTATGGGTCATTTCGCTACGCATTGTCTAATTCTTGATTACAAGAAGGGTCAATTACACGAAGCGTGGCATTTCTCATAAAATGCCGGGCTCCATTGATTGCAAAACAATACAAGAAAAGTGTCGTCGAAATAGATCCCACTGGGAATAGTTCAGGACGCTTACTGGTCACTACCATGATTTCTTCACCGGACCTGATCGAGAAGCCAGGGTGGGTTGTTGTTATTTTCGGGAGGGTAGGAGAGGTAGGAGGGTAGGAGATAAGAGGCTCTGTCAGGAGATAAGAGGCTCTGTCAGGGTGACCGAATATTTTCCCTCACCACATAGAACACCCTTCTATGGATACCAACAAAACCCTGTCTCGCGTGCACCTCGGGGATCAGCTGCATAGCACGAGACATAAATTCAGATCCCCAAAACCCCAAAACAGGCGTGGCAAAAGAGGTGGGAAAAGATCGTGCTTAGGTAGCAGAATGACAAAAGCAGAGCGGCTGTCAAAGAAATTCTTTAGAATCGGCAGTTGGAATTGTTCCAGCGCAAGAATGAGAATCTCAACAATTGAGAAATTGGCATATGATTTTGACATTCTATGTCTCCAAGAGACCAGGACAAGTGCAGACAGACCAATACATTTTGAGAATTTCACAGTCTTTCAAAGGAATGAAGGAAGAGGGGTAGCAATCATACTGAACAAAAACCTAAAAAACAAAGTTTCCACCATAAATCTAGAGAAATGGTGTAGCAACTCATGTGAATTATTGGGGGTTCGTCTTGACAAACCTGACGGAGTTCACAAAAGCATCGTGCTCATCAATGCCTACGTTCACCCAGGAACCTGCACAACAAAAGAGAATTGGGCCTTTTTAGAGGAAATAGAGAACGAACTTGGAGACTCGGTCATTATCTGTGGAGACCTCAATGCAAGATCAAAGTTATGGGACCAGCGGAACACAAACCCACAAGGACTCGCACTTGAAGGAATGATAGGGGAAATTCTTCTTAGCCCTTTAACAACCACATCCCCAACTCGCCTTGGAACAAGACAAGGGGACAGTGACAGTGTGATCGACATCGCTCTAACATCTCCAAAATTCAGAGCAGAAATGAATGCAGAGACACTTCCATACCAAGGCAGCGACCACCTCCCGGTAGCTTTCAGTCTACAGAAACTGTCCGATAAACCCTGTATGAAACTGCGTGATCCATTTCAGTATGAAACCAAAGAGACAACCGTCATCGAAAAATTAAGACGCAGAAGAAACAAAAGAACGGCACTGAACAGGATGCAAACTATTCAGCCCCCATGGTGGAATACCGACACAGAGAGAGCCTGGATAGAAAAACATGCGGCTGTCAAACTTTGGCAAAAAGAAAGAACAAAACCATCTCCGGACAAAGATATTGAAACAAAAATGAAAGAAAAAACTAAACAGTTTGAAGTCATTGCTCAAGAGGCCAAAAATGACAAGTGGAAACAGTTTTGCGAGGCACTCAGTTATGACACAACATTGACAGAGTTCTGGCAATTTTATCGTCGCATGGAAGGGAAAACGTGCACAACAACAACCCCAGACATGTTAGACACTGACGGAACCAAGCTTAAGACAAATGAAGAAAAAGGATCTGCCTTGCTCAAACGTTTCATACAACAGAGTGATCAAAGAAACTTAGATGAGAAAAAGAAATATGTTGAGGAGTTAAACCAAACCCTTATGCAGACTGGACCTGATGATGACTTGACAATGGATGATCTAAACGAGGCAATAGCTAAATGCAAGAAAGAATCGGCTCCTGGCCCAGACAAAGTTCGTTACTCAGACATCAAGGAGCTATCGGAAGAAGACAGAAGCAAACTTTTCAATCTATATCAAAACAGTCTCCACAATGGACAGGTGCCGGAGGACTGGACACACAGCTTCTTAAAACCCATACCAAAACCAGGAAAGGACCATCGTCAGGTAAGCGGCTACCGGATCCTAACCATGCAAAACATTGTTGGAAAGCTCATGGAACGCATGATAGCCAGGAAACTTGCAAGGGATCTTGAACACAGGCACATTCTCCCTTCAAATCAAGGTGGTTACAGAACAGGCAAGTCCACATGGGAAAATGCAGCTGCTTTTGCATATGAGGTGTATGAAGGATTTCAAAGAAAAGAAGAAACACTAGCAGTAGCAATTGACCTTGAAGATGCCTACAATAAAGTCCAGTTTGCGCACCTCATGGAGCTGCTACTAAGGTATGGAGTAAGTTTGACACTGACAAGATGGATAGCAGCAGCGCTTCAGGAAAGAACCGTCGTCCTACGCCTCGGAGATTGGATGTCTGCACCTTCTAAACTATCCATGGGACTGCCACAAGGGTCTCCACTCTCTCCTGTCCTCTACAATGTCTACACGAAGGGCCTTGCAGACTTAAACAACAATGGAATTGCTCGGGTGCTTACCCTTGCGGATGACGGCCTGGTCTTCAAAACTTCAAAAAATGCTCAGGAAAGAACTGAAGCCGTCCAGAAACAACTAAACAATATTGCTCAATGGTGCAAAGACACAGGATCTTCCATCAATCCAGCGAAAGCCCAAACGTTGCTGTGCACCCTCAACAACAAAACCGCGAGCAAATCACCACCTTCTGTGTCATTCGATGGGATTCAAATTGAGAAAACTGAATGCCTACGCTACCTAGGAATACACTTCGACAGGATGCTGACCTTCAGAAAACATACGGAAAACACTGTTCTCAAATGCAAAAAGGGCCTTTCAGTCTTAAAAGCAATGGCAACCAAAGGAATTGAACAACGCCACCTCTTCCTGCTATACCAATCACTCGTCCTCAGTGTGATCGACTACGGACTTGGGCTAACAACACCGTCTCAAAGCAACCTCCTAAAATTAGAAAGAGTCCAAAATAAAGCTATGAGGCTGATCCTTGGAACAACAAAAGACACGCCCACAGAAACCATGCGATACCTGCTTGACCTTCCTTCAGTGCAGGCCAGAAACAAGTTAGAACAGGTCAAGACCTACTTCAAAGCATTAGAAAACCCTCAAAACCCACTGCATGACGCAGTCAAAGAACAAAAAGGCAGCCGTCTAGGACGAGGAAGATCATGGATGGGGCAAGCAGAAGACACAATCCAGCTAGTATGCCGACTTCAAGACCTGAAAGAAACAAAAGAATGGGAGAAAAACCCCGAAAACCTCAACCATCTATTCAACACAGTCATTTCACCCACTCTAGGAAGACATTGTCGGGAATGGCCAGAGGGCAAAACTGATGCGGAAGTGAAGCTGCTTATAGAAGAAAACAGTAAAGAAGAGGACATCATCATATACACAGATGGCTCAGTCACCAAAGACCAGTCTGGCTGGGGATTCACTGCGAAACAAAATGGAAAAACAATTTGGGAAGAGAATGCTGCCTACAAAGTCACAACCTCCAGCCTAACGATGGAAGTTGAAGCCGTGACACATGCCCTCCAGTGGCTATCGTCCTTCCATACGCCCGGAAACCAACATGCCATGATCCTAACCGACTCAATGAACCTCATACAGAAAATTGAAAACGGAATGGGAAGCCCAGAGTGGCATAACGCAATGCGCAACTTTCAGATTAAAAAACTCACATGGTCATACTGCCCGGGACATGCAGGTGTTAAGGGAAATGAGCGAGCTGACAGACTTGCTGGTAACGCAACACCAACGAGCAGCCTACATCTAGGAAAATCGGAAATCCTCAGAAAAGTCAAAGAATACCAAAAAGAACAGGTACAAGGCCATCACACCATTGATCGCCTCAAAGAAATAAAAGCAGAGAGAGGGAGCGGCCGCAAATCTAACATGAAAGGTAGAGCACGATGCTTTGCAAATCAAACAAATATCGGCATCATTTCCAAACCAACATTGCGCAAATTTCTTCAAAACGGAACAGAGTCTCTGTGGGCCTTTCCAAATACAATAGACCGAGCAACACACTAGATGCCACGTTCTTGGCATCAGAGATCTTTTCCCATCCCTCTTGCGGCCAGTCAGTGGCGGCTGTGTGTGTTTGTGTGTATGTGTGGGTCTGTGCTTTTGAGTGCGTTTGTGAATGCGCGAGAGTGAAATTGCACACAAGTGTCAGGAGAGATATGTGTACGTGTGTGTGTGTGTGTGTGAGGGGAGGTGGGAGTGCGGGGGGAGGTGGGGTAGAGGATGAGGTATGTGAGTGTATGCATGCCTACACTGTGGGAGCAACAGGATATTGGAACGTGTATATATATATATATATATATATATATATATATATATATATATATATATATATATATCTTTGTATGTACGTGTGTGGGGTTGGGGGTGGGAGATATGGGCGTATGTGTGTGTGCTTGTACAAGTAAGTGTTCATCTCTGTGAGTGTGTGTTTGTGTGTGTGTGTGTGCCGTGGAAGCTGCGATACGTAGACTAGAAATAAGTGTGTGGAGGAGGGGGTAGAGGAGGTGCAAGGTAATGTGTGTGTGTGTGTGTGTGTATGTGTGTGTTGGAGCTCATGTACGTTTATATGTATTTGACTGTGCTTTCATATGTGCTTGTACAAGTAAGTGTTCATCTCTGTGAGTGTGTGTTTGTGTGTGTGTGTGTGTGTGTGTGTGCCGTGGAAGCTGCGATACTTAGACTAGAAATGAGTGTGTGGAGGAGGGGGGTAGAGGAGGTGCACGGTAATGCGTGTGTGTGTGTGTGTGTTGGAGCTCATGTACGTTTATATGTATTTGACTGTGCTTTCATATATGTGAAACTGCATGTCTGGTGCATTTCTGTTATGCATGTGTGGGTGTATGTGTGAATGTGTGTCTTCATATTTTACATTTATTTGCTTATTTATCACCATTGTTGTCTTATTTATTTATTTATTTATGTTTTATTATTATCATTTTATTAGTATTACTAATATTATTACTACTACCTTTTTCTATATTATAATTATTATTTATTTATTTATTTATTTATGCAAGCTTATCTATTATTTATTCCCCCGTTGGTTTTTTTTTTTTTTTTTTTTTTTTTTTTTTTTTTTTTTGTGTGTGTGTGTGTGTGTGTTCTCAAGGCCTGACTAAGCGCGTTGGGTTACGCTGCTGGTCAGGCATCTGCTTGGCAGATGTGGTGTAGCGTATATGGTTTTGTCCGAACGCAGTGACGCCTCCTTGAGCTACTGAACTGAACTGAACTGAGGAGAGTACTAATGTGGGAAGCTTTTTCTTTACCCAAGAATGGATGGAAATCTCCTGGGTCTCTGGTCACGGACGTAGAAAATAGGTTCGTGGGTTGTGGTGTGGGTTTGTGAGCGGAATAGCTGCGTCCGTCAGACTGGGGTGCCGGGGAACCGCCAAGGATGAATCAAACAGGCGATAACGAACCGCGAGTTCCCCCGGCTGAGTAGCATTGCACTTAGTGCATGTAACAGAACCTACGGAAACAAAACGATTGTGCCTGGCAACATTCTGTTAAAAAGAAAGAAAGAAAGAGAGAGAAAAAAACACAAACCCTCTCTTGATTGGAAAACAAATACACCTGCAGGCAGTAAACAAAAAAATAGAAGAAAACACACACACACACACACACACACACACACACACACACACACATACACACACACAAAAGGGGTGGGGTGGGGGGCTGCCTGCACCGTGGCGACGCTCTCTCCAAAGGACTGAAGAGCAGTCGGATGGGTTTCAAACCGAGAAAGATGTGGTAAGGCAATACTGTACAATACAATATTTCTTCACTGAGTGAACATGAGAGGCAAGAGCCTTTTGGGGGAGTATAGAAAGGAGCAGGTGGGAGGATTTTTTTTTCTTTTTTTGACTCACTTGTGTAAACAAAGTGAGTCTATGTTTTAATCCGGTGTTCAGTTGTCTCTGTGTGTGTGTGTGTGTGTGTGTGTGTCCGTGGTAAACTTTAACAATGCCATTTTCTCTGCAAATACTTCGGCAGTTGACACCAAATTTGGCATAAAAATAGGAAACATTCAATTCTTTCCAGTCATCTTGTTTAAAACAATATTGCACTTCTGGGATGGGCACAAATTTTTTTTTTTTTAAAGAAGCCAAATTATATGCAAACTGAATTTACTGTTATATTTATGTTTTTTTTTATTCTCTAAACGTGGCACTTTGATCTGATATTCTGACACAACAACAAGAGCAGTCATTTTTATCATTTTTTGTTCAAACAGCAACTTCTTTTGCTAGCATGGAAGTTATATTTCTGGTGCATGTCTTTGCTGTAGATAGTAAAAAAAGGGAAATTAATCTGTAATTAATGCTAGTGGGGGGTTAATTTGCTTTAGACTGATCTTTCTCATCTTAAACATTACATTTTGAAATTATACTCATTACATAAAAAGCTTGTGTGTTTTACTCTCAGTGTACAGGGCTTTCACTATGTTCATTCGCCCGAGTGGTCTTTTTCGGAAAATACTAAAATCAATACTACGAGTGGACTTCATAGATCTATTGGCTGAGCCCTGAATGTCATGGGCAAACATCAATTGCGTACACATATTCATACATATTTAAAGCACGTGCTCATATTCCTCGCGAACGCGAAGAACGCCATTTTGTTTCAAGTTGTTGACCTGCCCGTTCAATCCTATATTCAATGGACAATACACGATAACATGTGATGGAAAGTTGGAGAAGGAGACCGTTAAATATTTATTCAGAGAAAGATTTGTGAACGCCTCATCACTTACTGGATTATGCCCCAAACTGCCATAAAATACCAACAAAATCAGTCGGAATTCACAGTTAAAAATAATAAACCATGGGAGTTAATACCCTTGATGAAACGTCATGACTTTTCTCAAAATGAAGTCCTTTTCACTTCATACGACGTTTAGGAGTATTTAATTGTATTTGGCTCTACATGTTATTAGTTTAACAAAATACTCGATTTTCATATCAGCTTTAAAACTATAAAACTAGAATGAACATAAAAGAGAAATTGAATCGACCATGTCGTACATTCCAGGCGGGTGTAACTAAACTTGTATATCTATCTAGATCCAGAGAAAACGGCTAAATGTTGCAGTGTGATTGCGGCGATAGCCACGTCTCCTTTACCGCGGACTTAAAAAGAATTTTTAATTGCCCTTAAAGATTTTTTGAATGCCCAAGATACACCAGAATAATTTAAACAGCGTTCTCACTGTGAATACCGCAATCGATTTATCGCCCTTTAAAAAAGCATGTTTAAATGTTAACATTTTGAACGGCAGTTAAGCCGAGCCACGATAGTGTATTGGGTAAGTTTCAGTTTCAGTAGCTCAAGGAGGCGTCACTGCGTTCGGACATATCCATATACGCTACACCACATCTGCCAAGCAGATAATTGGGTAAGACAGTTTCTTCTCATCTGAACACGTGGGGTTTGAATCTGCTGTCAGGACTTTTTTTTTTCTTTTTCTTTTTCTTTTTTTAACCCGAAGCTTTATAATAACAAATACAGATCACATTTTAACAATTAGATTTTTTTAAAGTGTATTACAAGTGAGCCTTGAAGGCCTTGCCTCTCTTGTTTTCTATATGTAACACACACACACACACACACACACACACACACACTTTCACTTACTCGCATGCGTACACAGTAATCCCCCCCCCCCTCCTCCCACTCAATTTTTTCCCTACCCTCGTCTAATATCACTTACAGTGAAAAGACGTTAAATTAAAGAACGAACGAACGAACACACACACTGAGTCCAAATAAACAGACGTGCGCGACAGTGCATTCACGCACACGCTGACGATCGAACATAATTATGCCTGTGAATACATTTGCTCCTGCGTGAACACACACATATGTTAATGTGGTGTGAATAAGCTTGACTACGAAGATTATCAATGTTAAATTAATATGCAAGCGTGAGAAAAATCAGTAGAATATGTTGCTGTTAGCTGAAAGTATGAAACTAAAGAGGCAAGCAACAAAGTAATAGAAATTTAAAAAAACAAACAAAAAAACAAAACAACAAGAAAAACATTAAATAAACGTTTAGACGGACATAGATAAATAAAATTCAATAAACAAGCAAAGGAATAAATAAATAAACAGATAGATAAATGAACAAATATTCAAATAAATAGATAAATAAGTAACCACATGCATAATGATGATAATATTGACAGAAAGTACCTATATGCCGCAAACTCCCAATATAACATGTCTAATAGTGCATATTAACATACCTCTGCACATGAAAGAAACGCCACATATACCTGCATCTATGCCCCAAGACAGTACTACAAATTACAGATATGAACACACACACACACACACACACGCGCGCGCGCGCGCACGCACGCACGCACAGAGAAGAAGACAAAAACACCATACACACGCACACACGCGTACACATACACCCACCCACAGACACACACACACACACACACACACAGAAGACAAAAACAACATACACGCGTACACACGCGTACACACAAACACCCACCCACAGACACACACACACTAGGGTAAAGTAGGGTGGGTATGAGGAGGAAGGCTGCTGACAATAGGCTATATATGCTTTACCACACCACAGGCCTGTATGAACAGGTGGGTTTTCAACTTTGTTTTGGAAGAGGACAGTGTTGGAACATGTCGGTGATCTTAGAGGAAGAAAATTCCAGACAGAAGGTGCTTGATACTGAAAGGCCCTTTGAGCATTTTGTTAAACTAATAACATGTAGAGCCAAGTACAAGTACTCCTAAACTTCGTATGAAGTGAAAATGACTTCATTTTGAGAAAAGTCAAGACTGGAAATTTTTACGTTTCATCAAGGGTATTAACTCTCATGGTTTATTATTTTCAACTGCAAATTCCTACTTATTTTGTGCCCATCCCAGAGGTGCAATATCGTTTTAAACAAGATGACTGGAAAGATCTGAATTTTTCCTATTTTTATGTCAAATTGGTGTCAACTGCCAAAGTATTTGCAGAGTTAATGGCAATGTTAAAGTTTAACACTGACACACACACACACACACACACACACACACACACACACACACACACACACAGAGAGAGAGAGAGAGAGAGAGAGAGAGAGAGAGAGAGAGAGAGAGAGAGAGAGAGACAACCGAACACCAGGTTAAAACATAGACTCACTTTGTTTACACAAGTGAGTCAAAAAAGAAAAAAAATCCTCCCACCCGCTCCTTTCTATACTCCCCCAAAAGGCTCTTGCCTCTCATGTTCACTCAGTGAAGAAATATTGCAATGTACAGTATTGCGTTACCACATCTTTCTCAGTTTGAAACCCACACAACCGAACACCGGGTTAAACATAGACTCACTTTGTTTACACAAGTGAGTCAATGATTGATTTAAGTTTTGTTTTAAAACAACAACAACAACAACAACAAAAAACAAAACAAAACAAAAAACAAAACAAACAAAAAAAACCAACAATAAGCAACAAAAAAACAAACAAACAAAAACAAAACAAAACAAAACAAAAACAAACAAACAAAAAAACATAACAATATAACATATTTCCAATGAAAAACTTACAACTATAACAGCGAACCAACTGGACTATTTAACAAGGAGTTGAAAAAGTCATACATTAGCAATGGACTGCTGAAGATCGTCAACACCGAAGATGATTTCAGTTCAGGGATGTGAGACTTTAACATATCGCAAGTTGGTATATGATCGGCTGTCATGTGAGCACCACAGATGCAAGAAACATTACTGACATATTTTGTCCTAAAACAAATCATTTTCCGTCTGCAGATTAGAGAAATGATTTGCCTCTTATGAAAATCATTATGGTATGTTTTCCCATGAAACCATACATTTTCTGTATATTCTTATGTAACTCCGAGTTACCGGTGTGTTTTTCTTCAAACTGAAATTTTGACCATTGGACTTTTTCTACCATGGTGTAACATTCCTGTAGTGAAAGCGAAATATTTAAATCTAACTCCTTCATGGAGCTTCTAGCTCCTTTTTTTTTTTTTAGCCAAAATGTCAACTTTGTCATCATAGTAAAAACCGCAATGAGAAGGAATCCAGCAAAACGTTATGTGAGAGCCTCTTAGTAGGAGTTCGTGAATCAAATGGTTAATTTCAATAATGAGTTCATACCTAACCGTTTCTGTTATAAGTTCAATAGCGTGAAGAACTGACTTAGAATCAACACAAAATAGAATCTGAAATATGGTTTTCGGAAAGGATATCATGAAATTTAACGCCATTATAACTGCTATGAGTTCAGCTGTGAAGCTGGACTTATTCTCTTCTAGTTGAAAATGAGTTTTGAAAGTTAAGGTCTGGAATAACGAAAGCAGCACCAGCTCTATGATTTACAACAGAACCGTCTGTAAATATCTTTAGATGATTAAGGTATTTCTCTTCCAAAGGGATTCGTACATGCGATGTAATTAAATTTATGTTGTCATCTTTGGTAAGATCAGTGTGATCGATATCAAATTGCGCTCTTTGAAGTTCCCATACAGGTGTAGGTGATACCACAGACCTTTTAGCCAAATGTGGGGTTTTATTCAGCCGGAATTTGTTAACATATTTGACGTGTATGTTCCCAGTGTGGTATGAGAGGATATAGATCTAGCTCTCTTTGGAAAATCGCGGTCGGATTTGACAGTTATTTCTGATTCCAAATCATTTTCATCCGTTAAACTTCTCAAGACAAATTTACTACACGCAAGTTCCCTTTGATCCTCTAATTGTAAAACTCCCGCTGCACTGTACGTTTTCTTACTGGAAGCATGGACTGGTAAGCCAAGTGCCAGTTTATAAGCTCTGCAGTCTATGCTTTGAATTTTTTTTCAATAAATATTTCGGCGCACTGAAGTATACTTCTTGTGCATATATAAGTTTTGACCGAACAAGTGATGTGCAAAGGTGTAATAGAGTGAATATGTCCTGGCTCCATGGTTGTTTGCATACTATTTTCAAGAAGTTCAATGTTTTTCTGGCCTTTGTTAAAATGTAATCGATATGATGATTTCTAGTTAATTTTGAAATAAGGTGTAGGCCTACTCCAAGGAATTTAACTACTTTTTTATATTTCAGGGTAAATTTTAAAGGAAGGCAATGTTGCTGGACTTGATCCAGTATTAAAAAGCATCAAGTGTGTATTTTCGGTTGATATTTGCAGACCATTCTCGCTCATATAATTTGCTACTGTGTTTAATTAATTTTGATATAGCTTTTTTGTGTAATTCATATATCGGGCAGGCGTATTCTTTTTGATTGTAACTTTCATCCACATGCATATATCGTCAGCGTATTGAACCATTACAACATTCTTTATTAGTTTTTATGGTAGATCATTCATTAGAATGTTGAACAATATTGGAGCAATTACAGAGCCCTGAGGAATACCTGTCTGCAATGTTCGTGTAGATGAATACGTATTCCCTATTTTAGCCTGAAATTTTCTGCTTTCTAAGAAGTCTTTTATAAAGTTATACATATGTCCCCATAATCCAAACGTCTTCAGTTTTAACATTAGACGTGAATGCCACACTTGGTCATAGGCTTTAGTAATGTCGAAAAAAAATTGCAAGCAAACATTTTCGTCTCGCAAATTGGTGCTTAACCTGAGTGGTTAATTTCACTAAATGATCAATTGTGGATCTTCTTTTTTTAAAACCTGCTTGATTTACAGGGATGATATTAGTATTTTCACAGTAGTATACGAGTCTGTTTAACATGATTTTTCCTAGCAACTTACAGACATGAGAAGTAACTGCCAATGTGTGTTTTTGGTTTGCCTTGTTTGTAGATTGGAACTATTATTGATTCCTTCCAGATTTTAGGGAGAACATCAGAGTCTCAAC
>NC_134888.1:9303291-9420791 GCF_041734735.1 Babylonia areolata | reverse complement strand
TGAAGCATGTGAACAACAAAGCAAGTATCAAAATGGATAATGCCCTTCCTTTCCTGACTGTTCTCATCACATGTTTGATCGCGCGCGTTCAGTTAATCACAGTTTGGTGTGTGTACATAACCTTGCTGTCATGTGTTATGTAAACAAATGTGCTTTGTAAAGCACGTAGAACAGATTTCTGGATAGGGTGCTATATAAGTACTAGTATCCATTATTATCATCATCATCATTGTAATCACTATCATTATCATTATTGAATTACACATAAACATGGTTATCATCATATTTCAAATGCCGTCTTTCCGAATGTGACAAATTCATGTGACATGGATTTTTTTAATGGACCCCTTTTGTGCAAAAAAATCACCCACACCTCCTAAACCAACGAATACAGGCATATGTGTGTGTGTGTGTGTGTGTGTGTGTGTGTGTGTGTGTGTGTGTTTGTTTGTTTGTGTGTGTTGTGTGTGTGTGTGTGTGTGTGTGTGTGCGCGAACACGTGCAGTAGTGTGATTGATGAATAGAAGTGTAGTTGAGTGTTTAGTGCGCGAACGCATGTGTGCGTCACGCGACTTGGATAGTAGTTGTGATTTTAAGTGAGAGAGAAAGAAGAGAGCAAGAAGAAGTAGGAAATTTCATTTGGTTAGTTTAAGGTTGTTTACTAAATCTGTGTGCTTACCTGAAAATGATGTGACTCTAGTACGGTGTTGTGTTCACTGGTGTGTGGAGATGGGGAGGGAAAGCTGGGTGATGTGACCAGCGATCATGACAGGGAAAAGACACTGACAAGGACGAAGATCATGACAACGTGAAGGGAACCTGTCCAAATGGTGGAAGACAAAGTGACGAGGACGGTTGCGAAGTAGACAAGTGACGGAAGGACGTGTACGAGTGGTGACACAGGAAGAGACATGATGATTCGTTGTCGGGATAGACATAGAGTGACGGGAATGAGTGCAGGAGTTGGTGATTCTCTAGTTTTGACATTGTAGGTTGGTTTGTTAGATGTACAGTAGTTTTAGTTTGGGAAGAGACAGTGCAGAGTGGTGAACGGAAGTAGTGGTGGCGGGTGACGGGAAGGAAGTGAGAGGGGGAAGAGACAGTTGACAGGGTGACGGAAGAGACATGTACAAGTGACGGAATAGGTAATCAAGTTGGGAAGACGTGCAGTTGTTGACACTTGGAGGGCAGTGACAAGTAGTGGAAGAACAGTCGGTGTTTGCGAAAGGAAGTACAAGATTCGTGGTGAACAGAAGAAGTACATGTGAGAGGAAAGTACAGTGAATGAGTGGTGGAAACCAGTGACAAGCATGTAACACACAACAGACAACAAGTTGACACAAAGCGCGTGACGGGGACGGAAGAACAACAATGCGACACACAAAGCAGCAGGATGGGTTAAATGCGATGGACAGTTTAGTGAAGGAAGGACATGAAGAGTGGGGAAAACAGGAAGCCTCGGGAACGACAGTGCAGATGACGGAGAGCGGCTTAGTTGAACGAACAGTGAGGTGGTTAACCTCTGAATGAGTACAGGACAAGTGTGTGAAAGAAGAAAGTCAGTGACGGGAAGAGAAGTGACAGGTTTCCAGGAAAGACAGTGACAGATTGGTGAAACAGTGACAGTTACGGGAAGAGACAGACAGATGGTGGGAAACAATTCAAGTGCGGGACAGACAGTGAAGTGTGGAATAGACAGTGAATTTAAGGCCTGGCAAAAAAGAGTCGAACCCGGAAGAACCAGGACAGAGTGGTGGGAAAGACAGTGACAGATGTGTGTGGTAGTGCAGTGAAGGGTGATGGTGGTAGGCAGTGAGTGTGGTGGGATGGCAGTGATGGTGATCGGGTGAGACGAGTGGAGGTGACGGGAGAGCAGTGCAGTGTGGGAGTGTCGTGCTGAGTGGTGGAGAGACAGTGACAGGCGGCGGGTAGCAGTGTGCTCAGAGTGGTGGTGAGCGAGTGACAGGGTGACGGAAGAGAGACAGAGAGAGAGTGACGGGAAGAGACAGTGACAGAGTGGTGGGAAGAGACAGTGACAGAGTGGTGGGAAGAGACAGTGACAGAGTGACGGGAAGAGACAGTGACAGAGTGGTGACACAGGAAGAGACAGTGACAGAGTGACGGGAAGAGACAGTGACAGAGTGACGGGAAGAGACAGTGACAGAGTGGTGGGAAGAGACAGTGACAAAGTGGTGACACAGGAAGAGACAGTGACAGAGTGACGGGAAGAGACAGTGACAGAGTGGTGACACAGGAAGAGACAGTGACAGAGTGACGGGAAGAGACAGTGACAGAGTGGTGACACAGGAAGAGACAGTGACAGAGTGACGGGAAGAGACAGTGACAGAGTGGTGACACAGGAAGAGACAGTGACAGAGTGACGGGAAGAGACAGTGGCGGAGTGGTGGGAAGAGACAGTGACAGAGTGACGGGAAGAGACAGTGACAGAGTCTTGTGTCTTGTATCATGTCCTTTGTAGCCTGCGTCTTGTATCATGTCCTTTGTGGCCTGCGTCTTGTATCATGTCCTTTGTGGCCTCTGTCTTGTATCATGTCCTTTTGGCCTCTGTCTTGTATCATGTCCTTTGGCCTCTGTCTTGTATCATGTCCTTTGTGGCCTCTGTCTTGTATCATGTCCTTTGTGGCCTCTGTCTTGTATCATGTCGTTTTGGCCTCTGTCTTGTATCATGTCCTTTTGGCCTCTGTCTTGTATCATGTCTTCTTCTTTCCCTTGCTGATGATTCTGTGCTGGTTGTTGCATGCTGGGTATTTTCATGTTTCCAAAACCCACCGAACATTGACATGGATTACAGGATCTTTAACGTGCGTATTTGATCTTCTGCGTGCGTATACTTACGAAGCGGTTTCAGACGCCAGCAGGTCTGCATATATGGTGACCTAGGAGATCAGAAAAATCTCCACCCTTAACCCAGCAGACGCTGTTACCGAGATTCGAACCCGGGACCCTTAGATTGAAAGTCCAATGCCTTTTAACCTCTCGGCTATTGCGCCCGTCATGTGCACATCAACGACACACGCCCTGCAGTAACACCATGAGACACTGCTGCTTGTTGGCAAACAGTCAAGTCCAGTCAGTTGAAATCTCACCATTGAGTCTGGGTCAACAGCACGTAATTTCTATTAGTTAGTTAGTTATTTTCACGGTTTTGTTTTGTTGTTGTTTTTTGGGGGGGAGAGGGGGTTCCGGGGGGCGGTGGGGGGGGGGGATGTTCAACCATGATTCACATGCCCATGCAACTCTCCCTTCCTTCCTGACAAAAAACAAAACAAAACTAAAACACCTGTTTTTAAGAAACCACCCTTTAGTCAATACTGTCCATCTGTTCTGAACCAATCAGCGGCCAGAGTTCAGACTCCAACGTGCTGTCACTGAGTTGTCAGTCAGTGTGCATCAGGACTGGAGGTTTCAGTTTCAGTTTCAGTAGCTCAAGGAGGCGTCACTGCGTTCGGACAAAACCATATACGCTACACCACATCTGCCAAGCAGATGCCTGACCAGCAGCGTTACCCAACGCGCTTAGTCAGGCCTTGAGGGGACTGGAGGACGAGTTGTAATCACGTGATGGTGGGCCTGGGGGGACACTGGCTGGCTGTGATGTGGACCACAGAACAACGTTCCGTTCCGGGGTCTGTTGGAACCAGTCTGCTCCGCTGTCCAGCCGTGCCTACAGACTGTTCAGAACTGGTTTTGAATGTGAGTAATATTTTGACTTTGTGGATAAAAAGTGTTCAAAGACTGCTTGATAAAATTACGGCTTAGTTTACTCCCAATAAATGGACCATTTTTCAGAACATTCAAATGTAATTCGAATTCGAATAACGCATGTAAACGTTGTAACGTGGTCGAAGATGAAAATCATTTTATAAACAGTTGTGACCTCACAATAACTTAGGGCAAAAACATCTGAACTCTGAAGGTCAATCGTATGTTCACTTGCTGAAGAATGGTTCAATTTACAGTATTCATAAACTCTGTGTTTATATATCTAATGCCTTGAAGATACGACAGGAATTCGTTGACAGCAGTGAAGAAATTTAGAATTAATTTGCAATGCACAAGAATCACTTTTGTTCTACAGGTTTAAGTTAGTATGCATTTTACATTGAGTTGTCCCTACGTGATCACCATATTGTGTACTTTTGACCTCTTTCTAGGGGCCGGAGGCCGGAGATTTAAAGTTTTTTTCTTGTTCTTGTTCTTTCCAGCCGTGCGCTTTGAGGAAAAGGTGGCCATTGAAACGTGCCTGAGGTTTTAGTTTTCCTTCAAGTTTTTCTCCAAGTTTGGTTCTGCTGCGTGGACTGGTAAATATCCATAGCCTTAAATGCTGTAAGATGTAAATGTTAACAGTTCACAAACTGTATCATGAACATGATTATTTCGGCGAAGATTATGACAGGATCGCTTACGTAGAAACACATTTTTACGAATACATCATCGTGGTTTAATGGTTAAGTTGGAATAAATGTTGTATTAATGGTAATATATTCAATATTTTGTCATTGAATCATTGTTTTGGTGTGATTTACCTTTTTATAAAACATTGAATGAATGAATGAAATGATTAATTCATTGATTTATCTTTGTATAAACGTTTAAAGAATGAATGAATGAATTGATGTATTTATTGATGTATTGATTGATTGATTGATTGATTAGCATATCAAACTATTTCCCTCAATTATTGCCCATCGTCATTTCGAGGTCCCAGAAGAGAATGTTTCACGGGAAGAAACAAAAAATGAACCAGCCAACCAGAGATCTGCTGTGGCTGGCCATAGCTCTGACATGGGGCCACGTGACTGAGGCTGCATCACCTCAGCCAATCAGAAACACCATCTTCAAGAGGCTGCCTGTGGATGACGTCATGTGGAGGGACGACGTGCTGTGGCAGAGGCCGGCATGGTCCAGGGTTGAATGCGGCCTGACGTGTTTGCGTGATGCTCGGTGCGTCCTGTACTCCGTCAGCCCGGGGACTGGCGGGGCGGCGGGCACCTGTCGGACTCACAGCAAGCGGCTACCTCCGGCAGCGAGGCGGGAGGTGGTGAGCGGAGCCCGCACCTTCTCTCCCGTCACCACAGGTAGGCATGGAAAGGAGTCCCGAAACGTTTTAGTTTGTTGTGAAGGACTGCGACTCCCAAACTAGGAGGCAAGAGTGCACTCATAGCTCTTCGTGCGGCAGCCTTTGGGAAGCATCCCAACGCTGACTTAAAGCCCTCTTGGCCGAGACAGTGAGGATGCAACTTAGGCAAGGCACTCTCCATCATAATGATATTCTAGCACAGATAGTTTGGATAAAAGTTGCCTCCTCTGCTGTTCTGATGGTCATAGTCGGACACGACTATCATACATATATACATACATAGTTTGTTGGTTGACTGGAAAAAAAGAAAAGAATAAAAAGGCCTGTGTGAACTGTAATTACCAGACATTTTCAGTTTGCCATTGATTCGTTTTCGATGCAGTCAGACTTAGATTTTTATTTCTCTTTATTTATTTATTTATTTGTGTGTGTGTGTGTGTGTGTGTGTGTGTGTGTGTGTGTGTGTGTGTGTGTGTTTCATTTTACGACATCACACACGATGAAGTCAGCAGAAGAGTCCAGCAAGCAACTGGGCCTCATGATGATCTACTGACCACTGTAAAGAAAAGGAAACTGAAATGGTAGGGCCACGTCTGGCGTTCATCAGGACTGGCCATGACCTTCCTGCAGGGAACAGTGCAGGGAGCAAGGAGAAGAGGCCGGCAGAAGAAAGAGATGGGACAACGTCTCACAGTGGACAGGTCTAAACCTGAGTGAGACAGTCACAAGGACAAATATCGGCGAGGGATGGAGGAGGCTGGTTGCCAAATGTGTGCTGCCTACACGGTCTACAAGACAACGGGACAGACAGTTTCATTTTATAACCAGTTGTCCAAAGTATGCCAATATAAGAAATGCATTTATGTCTAAAATGTATACTAGTAAGATAATGTTACTTCTTTTTTTAAATTCTTGTTCTGCACTTGCTTTCCACAGATCTATCTTCATAATCATAATTCTATTATTTGACGTTTTTTGGGGGGTTATTTGCATTCCGTGTAATGTTGGCTTTTTGTGCCGTTGCTTGTCATCCTCCATGTCCTAAATGGGACCAACACAGTGAAACTTGAACTCTCTCTCTCTCTCTCTCTCTCTCTCTCTCGGGGGGCGCTTTGCACGTGCGTACGAAGAGGACGTGTGTGTCACAAGGTGGTAAATTTTTCGGTAGATTCTGAGGATACGCTGGCTGCTGGGTATCTAAAGTTTGCCACCAACTTGATATATCACCATGCCTTCAGGACCGCTGGACTTCAGACCAAGATGCGGCGCTTTTCTGCCAGTATTTCTTCGTTTCATGTGGAAAAGGACAGTGTTCAAGAGAAAAATGTGGGTCTCCATTTTGACAGTTCGCTCTCGCCCAGCCGGTGTTCTGCTTGGTATGACCCTCGTGTATTTGTTCTGGGGGGCGAATTTGTTCCAGCGTCGTGGAGACTTTGACCTGCTTCTACGCTGCAGGGATATAGAATCCAACCCTGGACCCAACCCCGACCAAGGCTCTTCTGGTTCCACTGGCAGCATGCGTCAGACCCGGCCCTCCTCGTCTCACCCATCTCGCTCGGCAAAAGAACCATCTCTGGCTGACGTCATGGCAACGATTCAGGACATGAACACTGGTGTGAACAGTAAGATGGATGATATGTACAAAAGTATGAACAGTAAGTTAGATGATGTGAAGCAAGAAGTATCTGGTGTACGCCAGGAATGCAGTGCTCTACACGAACTTGTGGGTGGGCTTAGAGAAGAGGTGAGTGAGCTGCGTCAGAAAAACGACCATCTTGAACAAAGAAACAGTGACTTATATACTAAAGTTAATGACTTAGAAAAGAGGTGTGACGATCTTGAGAACAGGTCCAGACGAAACAATCTCATTTTCTATGGTATGCCGAAAAGAGAAGGTGAAACAAACGCGGACTGTGAGGCACGGCTTCAGGATATGTTCACAGACACTCTTGAGCTGTCAGACACTGTAGAGTTTGACTATGTGCACCGACTGAACTCTGAGACAGACTGTCCCATAATTGCTTGCTGTTCATCTTATAAGCAGAAAATCAGTGTGCTAAAGGCTAAACAAAAACTGAGGGGTACTCATGTGTTCGTGGGGGAGGATTTTTCACAAAGGGTTCGGGAGATGAGGAAGCCGAATTCTCACCTGAAAAAGGCCAGAAGCGAAGGCAAACAAGTACGCATGGTTTTTGACCATCTCTTCATGGATGGGAGAAAGTATGGTTTATATGTACATGACGCACTAAAAGAAATAAGAAATGGATCTGACCGGTTTTGAGAACGTGATGTTTGTTTTTGGGTGGGACACTTTTCAGTTGAACCCTAAAGAAAAGCATACACCGGTCTGTTCTCCAGTTCGCGCAGCAGTATTAGGGTCACGCCATGTAGAGCACGGGAAAAATCAGAGAACGCGGGTTTGGGCTTGGTTCAATTCGATGTAAACACAAATATGCCAGTCCGTGTGAGTTTACACTTGTCCGGTTTAAAGTAAAAACGATGATGATGATGGTGGTGATGGTGATGGTGGTGGTGGTGGTGATGATGATGTTAATTCTTTTGTAAATACATCTGTTCTATCCTTTGCACATTAAGATATATATTCTGTGAATACATTGAGATCGATTTCTTTTCTATCTTGGAATGTTAATGGTTTACGTTCAAAGTTCATATTCAGTGATTTCTTGACTTGTGTTTTGTCCTTTGATTTTGTTTGCCTTGTTGAAATATTTGAAGACTGTAATTTTGATATGTTTACTGGTTTTACTGTATATTGCAAATCTGCTGCAAGTTCACTAGACAAGGGGGGAAATCAGGAGGTATTGTATGTTTGATAAGGAATCAGTTTTGTCCCTTTGTTAGGAAATTAGATGCTGGATATGAAAATATATGTGCATTTATCATTAATAAATGTTTATTTGGGAGCCCCAAAGATGCCCTTTATGTTTGTATTTATCTAGCACTAGAAGGTTCCCCTTTCTATATCCACTTTAACTATGATCATGGTATAGCATACTCGAAGATTGTTTGTCAAACTCGAGGAGAAGTTCTGATTGCACTTAGAAAAACAAAGAAACGTAAAGCTGCAGAGCCTGATGATATTGGAGAATTGTTGAAAACAGAGTGTGAACAAATTGTAGATTTTCTGGTAAAATTCTTAAATGCTTTATTTGAAAAGGGTGTTTTTCCTATACAAGAAAGGTGATATTAATAATATGAATAATTATAGAGGTATTTCACTATCTGTCAGTAAGGTGTTTAGTTCAATAATTAATTGTAGACTTCAGGAATATGTAGAATAAAATAACACGACAAGTTTAAAGCGGGGTTTAAAAGAGGTATTCAACAATCGATCATATGTTTAGTCTTTTAGCTTTCATTCAAAATCAATTTTCTTTTAATCGTAAACTTTATGTAGCATTCATTGATTTTGAGAAGGCATTCGATTCTATCAACAGAAATTTACTATGGCCTATCTTAATTAAAAGTGGGATAACTGGCAAGCTCTGTAAATGTCTGAAGAGCATGTACGATATAGTTAAAACGAAAATAAGGTGTGGCAATAAACTTACTGCTTATATTTGCAGGGAGATGTATGGAGCCCTATATTGTTTTCATTATTAATAAACGAATTGGCGTTAGATGTAATCGATAAAGGGAGACATGGTGCTAGATTTACTGTGGATTTTATGGAATTATTCATTTTGCTGCTGGCTGATGATGTTGTTTTGCTCTCAGAGACAGTCGTAGGTTTGCAGACGCAGCTAAATGATTTGAGAAATTCAGCAAATGATTTGCAGTTAAAAATTAACAGGGATAAAAGTAGTGTAACTGTTTGCAGGAAGGGGGGTTATTTAGCACTGAGGGAAAGATGGGGGTGTGATGGTATTGCTATGCCTGTTGCTAAATCTTATAAATATCTAGGGATTATAATTTCTACTCGTTTGAGTTTTGTAGCTGGCTGCAGAGATGTGTCTAGTAAAGCAAAGTATCATTGACTAAATATTATGAAAAAATTGTTCATATTGAATAATAATTCTCTAGAGCTTTTTACCAGAGTGATGCCCAGATTCAGCCCATGGTACAGTATGGGTCAGAGTTATGGGGTTTGGATAAGAATGCTGTTGTGCATTGTGAATCTATACATTTATTTGGACGTAAAAGGTTTTTGGGTATTGATATGAAAACACCAAACGATTTAGTATATGGGGAAACAAATAGACATCCAGTTTATATAAACTCTGCAATCAGTTGTATTCGTTATTGGCTAAAGCTACTGAAAATGAGTGCAGATCGACTGCCAAGAAAATCGTATAACATGTTATATGACTTAGACTTTAGAGGCCAAAGAAACTGGGTTTCAAATGTACGAATATGTATTTGTGAGCTCGGGTTTGGGTATGCTTGGTATTTCCAAAATGTAGATTTAGGTCATGTATTTTTGTAAACTCTTCGCCAGCGCATGATCGATTGTAGATGGCAGAATTGGGAAAACCGTATTCAGTCTAGTGAAAGGTTTGGTATATACAGGGGTTATGTTTCTACTCATTCAGTGAAGAATTATCTCTGGTTTAATATGGATAGACATCTCAGATTCATTTTGGCAAGATTTAGACTTGGTATATCGGAAATAAACACCCACAGGTACCGCGATAAAAATGTACACAGTTCTGATCTCTTGTGTCCATTGTGTAAAGAGTCGATAGAAGATAAAGTACACTTTGTTTTGAAATGCCCCGTTTTGTGTGTTCTTCGTGAAAAATTTATTCCAAAGAAATATTATATATATCCATGTTCATTTCGATTTAATCTGCTGATGGCATCTACAGGTGACGGACTTATACGCAATTTGGCTCTATATTTATATAAATCTTTTCACTTAAGACATATAATTATGTCGTAATTAATTGTTATAGTTCTGGTGACATATGCATTAATGTTGTTATCGCCCCTTGTTCATATGGGGCTATGGCCTTAATGAATAAACCATCTGAATCTGAATCTGAATTTCTCTCTGTCTCTGTCTCTGTCTCTCTCTCTGTCTGTCTCTCTGTGTGTCAAAGTATATACTGGATAATTTATCATCTGGAAAAAATAATCATTTGGAAAAAAAAAAGATGGCTGCTTTCCTGTGTTTGGTTACTTGCTGTCTAGTTTTCTGTAAGACTTGACAATCCCGATGTTATTCTATCATCCTTTGTTTTGGAAAGAAAACCGGAAAGTTCCTGCCCTCAGTATTTGTGTATGTCTGTAAATCCCTAGTTGCTTCCTCGATTCCCATCTCAGAATGAATCCAGGTTAACAGAAAGAGTGTTTATGACTAACTGAATATTGTCAACAATTTTTTTTCCCTGTAGATGACTGGTTTAACAAAGTCTGCAACTCGGACCATGACTGCACAGAGTACATGACTACCTGTTTCGCCGGCAAGTGTCTGTGTGGCGGTGGATTCTTCTATGATGTCAACCTCAACGGCTGTGTCAGCAGTGAGTAAACTGAGCGAGTGTGTGAGCAAAGAGCAGACATAACGTACTGATGTGGGAGGCTTCCTTCCGCTTGTGTTGAAGGGGCTGTGAGCAGCAGAGCTGGCCCACGTGAAGAGAGGAACCAAGGAGGTGGGACTGACACGCCTCGCCAGAGAAGACGAACACTAAGTGCACATACATTTTACATAGGCGTAGATGCTGTTCATAGTTGAACGATTCCCACTGAGGGCTTGGGGATTTAGTTTTCAGTTTGTTTTCTCAAGGAGGCATCACTGCATTTGGACAAATCCATATACGCTACACCACAATTGATGGGCAGATACCTGACCAGCAGCATAACCCAACGCTTGAGTGCATGCTTATATATTTGTGTACTTATCACAGTGGATTTCTTGATTTTTGCCAGAGGACAACACTTTCGTTGCCATGGGTTCTTTTTCAGTGCGCCAAGTGCGTGCTGCAGACCAGACCTAGGTTTACCATCTCATCCGAAAGAACAGACGCTCATTTTGATTTTCCAGTCAAACTTGGGGGAAAGGGCAAGAGCGGGAATGGAACCCACACCGTCATAGACTCCCTGTGTTGGCAGCTGTGCTACCTTCTTCCTGGAGTGAACAATATACTGTCGGAAGGCCTCTATGAGAGTTCAAATTGATTGAATGTCTGTTCAGAAGATGGCAGAGAAGCAGTGTTGAACACGCCACCAACAGTGCTGGGGAATCTGGTGGACAGTTCTTCAGCGCGGAGCCCCTGTGACTCTTTGTAGGGATAAGGGCGATGAAAAAGAAGGTTGTTCGTGCATGAAGCTGATTATATCCTGTGTGAACAATGGGAAGAATGTATCTTGTGCGAGCAGTTAGCAGGTTCAATAATGTGTGTCTTCTTCTTCTTCCTTTATACAACCAACATCATTATATTGATGGTTCTGTTGTAGTTTGGGGAGGTTGCTGAGGATTGCGCTGTTGTGAGGATTGGGAAAAAAAAAAAAATTTGCGACCTGGCCAGCCAGTGTACGTTCAGCGTGCACTGACATGATGCCTAGCCTCTGCATCAGCTGTGAGCGGGGGAAGGGGGGGGGGGTGCGGGGGAAGGGGGGGGGTGCGGGGAGGAGGGGGGGGGGGGGGCGTGAGGTGATTTTGGGGTGTATGGGTGGTTAGGAGGAGGGGGGGAATGTGTGTGTGTGTGTGTGTGTGTGTATGTGTGTGTGTGTGTGTGTGTATGTGTGTGTGTGTGTGTGTATGTGTGTGTGTGTGTGTGTGTGAGTCAGGGATGGGGAGGAGGCTGGAGATTAAGCTGTCATACGTACTTGTGCGCACGTGTGATTTATGGCTGTGCATGTATGCCATGAACGTGTGAGCGTGTACGTTTCCCTCAAAGTAAAGCCATCTGTGTTACAGCGTGCACACGGGGCCTGGGTGACAGCTACGTAGCGTACCGAGGCATCCTCCTGAATGAGACTAACCCATGGATCGTTGCTGCCAATGGCTCCATGTCCAGCTGTACACCCCTCTGCAACGCTAACCCCAGGTGTACCGGCTTTAACTTCGGGCCTGGCTGGCGCTTGTGCTACTTCAAGTATAGCACCCCTCAAGACTACCCTGTGATACGGCTTTCCTCCTCTGATCCTACCTTCTACCAGAGAATGTGCGCGTGAACTGACTTTCCAAAGAGCTGGTAGCCGGATCACAAGTGTCCAGCAATGAAGAAGAAAAAACAGTGCAGTGAATTTTGTTCCTTTAAGTAGAGCAAGACTTTGGATTTATATATGTTCCTCACCGTTTAACCTCTTCTTGCAGTTTTCAGTTTAGAGATTTATTAAACATTGTCAAGTCTTGGGAGACTGAAAACTTGATCTCTTGTTCTCGTTTCGCTCAATTATTGTCTTGTGAAGGGCGTGCACTGAGAGTTAACCTTCTTCACGTTGTGAAGGGAGTGCGCTGAGAGCTAACCTTCTTCACGTTGTGGAGGGCGTGCACTGAGAGCTTACCTTCTTCACGTTGTGGAGGGCTGTGGAGGGCGTGCGCTGAGAGCTAACCTTCACGTTGTGGAGGGCGTGCGCTGAGAGCTTACCTTCTTCACGTTGTGGAGGGCGTGCACTGAGAGCTTACCTTCTTCACGTTGTGGAGGGCGTGCACTGAGAGCTTACCTTCTTCACGTTGTGGAGGGCGTGCACTGAGAGCTTACCTTCTTCACGTTGTGGAGGGCTGTGGAGGGCGTGCACTGAGAGCTTACCTTCACGTTGTGGAGGGCGTGCACTGAGAGCTTACCTTCTTCACGTTGTGGAGGGCGTGCACTGAGAGCTTACCTTCTTCACGTTGTGGAGGGCGTGCACTGAGAGCTTACCTTCTTCACGTTGTGGAGGGCGTGCACTGAGAGCTTACCTTCTTCACGTTGTGGAGGGCGTGCACTGAGAGCTAACCTTCTTCACGTTGTGAAGGGCATGTGCTGAGAGCTAACCTTCTTCACGTTGTGGAGGGCTGTGGAAGGCGTGCGCTGAGAGCTAACCTTCTTCACGTTGTGGAGGGCGTGCACTGAGAGCT
Source organism: Babylonia areolata (assembly GCF_041734735.1). NCBI lineage: Eukaryota > Metazoa > Mollusca > Gastropoda > Neogastropoda > Buccinidae > Babylonia > Babylonia areolata. The sequence continues at coordinate 9,407,664 of NC_134888.1, read as the reverse complement.
AACCTTCTTCACGTTGTGCAGGGCGTGCGCTGAGAGCTAATCTTCACGTTGTGGAGGGCGTGCACTGAGAGCTAACCTTCTTCATATCTGGCCAGTGGTCAGCCTGTCCAGGGATCAGGTTGTGGTATTCTATGCACACGCTTTTACACTCAAGGGGGCTCTGAATATATCCTACATGGTATGGTGAGGAGGTGGGGTAGGTATGGTGAGGAGGTGGGGTAGGTATGGTGAGGAGAAAGGATAGGTATGGTGAGGAGGTGGGGTGGGTATGGTGAGGAGAAGGGATAGGTATGGTGAGGAGGTGGGGTGGGTATGGTGAGGAGGTGGGTATGGTGAGGAGGTGGGGTGGGTATGGTGAGGGTGGGGTGGGTATGGTGAGGAGGTGGGTGGGTATGGTGAGGTGGTGGGTGGTATGGTGAGGTGGTGGGGTGGGTATGGTGAGGAGGTGGGGTGGGATGGTTATTGAGGGGTGGGGTGGGTATGGTGAGGAGGTGGGGTGGGCATATTTGAGGGGTGGGGTGGGTTATGGTGAGGAGGTGGGGTGGGTATGGTGAGGTGGTGGGGTGGGTATGGTGAGGGGTGGGGTGGGTATATTTGATGGGGTGGGGTGGGTGTGGTGAGGAGGTGGGGGTGGGTATATTTGAGGGGTGGGGTGGGTATGGTGAGGAGGTGGGGTGGGTATATTTGAGGGGTGGGGTGGGTATGGTGAGGAGGTGGGGTGGGTATATTTGAGGGGTGGGTGGGTATGGTGAGGAGGTGGGGTGGGTATATTTGAGGGGTGGGGGGTGGGTATATTTGAGGGGTGGGGTAGGGATTGGTGTAGTATGCACCCTCCTTTTATGTGTTTTGAATGGACTGTTTCTTTAAGCCATGCTGGTGGCAGTTCCTGCTGAATGGTGTGTGGAGTTTTCTGCCACACGATGTGAACAGTTCTGTTTCATGATACCATGCCTTCACTGAAATATACTGACAGTTATTCACTCACTTATTTCTGCACAGATAGGAAGTGTGTCTGGTACTATAGCTACACCCTTCTGGTTTACTTTTGAAAGTGGACTGTGATGTACAGTGTGGTGTAGTGTGTGTGCAAGCATCATTTTTACCCCAACAACTTCACACATCCTTCTAACTACACAGACACAAATTCACACATCCTTCTCACTACACACACACAAATTCACACATCCTTCTAACCAACACACACATATCCACAGACTCACAAATGAGCTCAAAATAAAACCTATTGCATCATCAGTTTATTTAATTGCAGGGTTCCAAGGTTGAAAATGACAGCCTAAAAATATCATTGGTACATACTTTAAAAAACACGCACAAAAAACAAGTGATGCACATACATGATTATTACACAAGAATGTTAGAAGCGTTTCTTTGCCTAGCAGTAGCTCTCACCCATACATCTTTCCACCATGACGCTCCCCAAACAAACCCACTGAAAGGCAACCAGACCTTTTTCACACATCAGTCACATACATGTCAAACAAAGAAAGTTGGCTGAAACCGATTTGTTCATTCATGGAAGATGTTATTTGAAATGGTTGGAGAAAAAAAAAGGATCTGTTTAAGTTGTTCATTTGGATGTTACAACAGCTGAGCAGAATCTTTTCCTTTTCAAATCATCATAAATACTGTTGTACAGTTCATTCTGATACACTGCATCACCATCCTGATTGGGAACTGGAACTGGCTGAATTAAAACGAAAACCTCATTTAAATGGTATCATTTTTAGACCAGTTATCTAAAATCAACCTTTTTTGTTCAAAACTATGTTATGTATATCACAGATCTTTTTACAGTAATGAATGACACTGAATCAACACATTTAAACATACAATAAAAACAACAACAGTATAACAGTAATGCTCACAATACTGTGTACAATAAAAAGTGTCATTATTTGGTGATTTTCAACAGACTTTATGTGCATTTTAAAAAGAAAGACATATAATAAAGAAAAATATTCAATTTTTTGTTATCCATTCTTGACTAAATATGAAGGTATCATGAAGATAGTTATACAGATGAACAAAAAGATAATTTCCCAGCTTATTGCTGAATAATAATAATAATGAAAAAAAAAACAACTATTAAAACTATTTCAGTTTTACTAGTTGTAATTATGGACTCAATTATTTTGCATAAACAGATCACCTCTTCATTTACATAATATTTGAAATGATCACATTTACTATCACTCAGTTTATCTCCCTTAAAAATGTAATTCATGTAACAAAAAACACGAAACTGTAAACCATGACCTATGAACATATTGCTGACCTTTTTGTTTTGTTTTTCTAATGAGACAAATGGAAATACAAAAATGAAATGTCAGACATGAATCTAAATCAATGCCAAATGTGAGGTAATAAGTTCCATTTCAGAAAAAAAAAGAAGAAAAAAAATGAATGCCAGTTTTCCCAAGAAGTTCCATTTGAAGCTGAAGTCAGAAGTGGCCGAGAGACTCTGGGTGGGGGTAGGAGGTAGGAAGGGCTTGGAGGGGCGGGGGGGTGGGGATGAGGACAGAGAGAGAGGAGAGAAGAACACAGTGTGGCCTACAAGAGACAGGACAACCACTCCTGCTGCACACTTCCTCCATGCCTGTGTCTCAAGACATTCATCCAGTAATGAAACCGAAGGAACAACATAAAAATATGTGTCACTTATTAAAAAAAATAGCCACACAACAAATTTGTGATGTTCAAGATGACCACAGAAGCTGTAAACAATCAGAATAATGTACTATTTAATATAAAACATGGAAAAACAGAACGACTGGAAAAGGAAAAAGAGAAATTGAAAGAGAAAGCCAGAGACAGACAGACAGAGCAAGCACAAACACATACACACACATACCACTAATTTGACACTCATAGCCGGTAACACACCAGATTCGGGCACATTCAAAGAGAACCACAGTCATACAGCTGTCTTTGCTCCTCAGCTCAGTGCAACACAACAAAAAGCAAAAGCGCATCAACCTACATGTGTCGTCCTGATTATGCCTAACACAGCAACACAACACCGTGCACTGCCCATGGCCAACACTAATGGAATGCACATGCAATGTCTATTGCTAACACTGGCAACGACAAAATGGTAACTGAAGTGATTCAAGCACAGATCAACCCAGCAGAAGCACACATCAACCAAATACTTCTGCTGATCACATACATTATCGACAGACATTAAGTACACAAAAGCCTTCACAGAAGCAAAGATTTCTGTATTGTGAACCACAGAGCAGGAAGAAAAAGTAACTCCTCCATAACCACAACACTTAAAACAGTAGACAAACCACAGTAAAAGATCTGACCACAGGAACTGAAAAAACAAACAAACAAAAAACAAACAAACAAACAAAAAAACAAGACAAATACCACAACAGCACCAACAAGAAAAAGTATTTGATCAAAAACAGACTGGCGCCGATCTAAAGCAGCCTAAAAACAAACAACAAAAAGTCAAACCCCTCCAACCCCCCCTTCCCCCCTAACAACAACCACCACCCAAAACTTGATGGTAACACCAAACAGATGATCTTCCATTTCCAGCTATCACAGACATGTAGGATATCCATAACCAGCATCATCAGTGTAGAGTGATGCAGCTTACTGACTGCCAACTGTTATGGGTTTGATTTTTGTTTTATCCCCCCCCCCCCCCCCCCCCCCCACTTCCTCCCCGTCCATATTTGCCAAGAACATTTTGTTTCAAGCGGTTTAGCTGCTGTACACATACAATCTCAAGTGTTTAAGCATAGAGACTGCCCAGCAATTATTCTCACCCTTGTCTTTGCAAAGAATACCATTTTCGTCTCAACTTTCCAAGTCTTGCTGGACCTTAGGTTAACAAGACTCATTCGACACCAACATGGACCTTTGTCTTACGAGACTCACTGAACATTAACATGGACCATAGATTAACAAGACGTATTCAACACCAATATGGACCTTTGACTAACAACCTATTTAACGCTAACATGGACCTTAGATTAACAAGACCTATTCAATGCTAACATGGACCTTAGATTAAAAAGACCTATTCAATGCTAACATGGACCTTAGATTAACAAGACCTATTCAATGCTAACATGGACTTTAGATTAACAAGACCTATTCAATGCTAACATGGACCTTAGATTAACAAGACCTATTCAATGCCAGCACGGACCATAGATTAACAAGACCTATTCAACAACCACATGGACCTTAGATTAACAAGACCTATTCAACAACCACATGGACCGTAGACGAACAAGACTCATTAACACCAACATTATATTCTTACTGAACAATAGTGGGGACATAACTGCATGGACCCCGAGTACAGGAGTGCCACCTTGTTCCAGACATTGCAACAACAGCAATTAACTTCATCCCACCCACCCCAGCTGCTCAAAAACAACAAAAAAGAAAAGAAAAGAAATATAAACCAAATCACAGATGCATGACATCAAATAAAAGAAAACGCTACTTATGAAGTTGTAGGGCAAATCCTAAAACAGCAACAACACATATGCACAGCACAGGTTGGCATGACCTATGTGGACAAAGCAAAAGCTAGCTGCAGCACAAGAGTATAACCCAGCACATGGCCAGCAAGCGGGATCTTGGCACAAACACCATCACTGCTGCATTCTGCAGCAGCTGTTGAGTCACTGAGCAGCTTCACTGGCTGAAGGTGTTGTAGACTGCGGTTTGTTGAGACATTTGTCAACTCAGCTTTTTTATTTGTCGTAGTTATGTATTGTGCCACACCAATGCTGCTTTTGTTCACTTTGCTACATGTGGTCATCACCAACACTCCCTACATCTGAGCAATGCTTCAACATCATAGAAAGTGTTGACAGACACCACTGTGCCTCAGCTGTGTTTGAGCACCTATGTTTGAGTAAAAAATAAAAAATAAGAATTAAATCAAATTTCTGAAAAAATCAAACTTTGTGACCATGCACATATGATTATAGAAGGGGCACAAATCTTGTTCTGTACAATGTTTCTCAGGATGATGAAGCAAAGATGGACCTTGCTTAATATTCTGTATTTTGCTTTCATATTGTTATCATTATTACGTCTTTTTTTTCTCTTTTTTTTTTGCCACAGTTATGGCTTGAATTCATGTTCGACTCTTCACGACCTATCACAATTATCAGACGTTAATGTCAATCCTAAAAATGACAAGCTTTTAACAGTGATGATAATAATGATCATCTGAGATGCAGGCATTGTGTCAGGAAACGACAAAACCTAAGACATGCCAAGTTCTTCCAGCCAGCCCTCCTGCAGAGGAAAGATGATGTATGACAGACCCACAGAGACACAGACACGACCGGTTTTTAACACGCATCACCAACACTTTTGCTTTTTGTCTTTCTGTTTTGCCTTTTACAATAAAGCTGGTCCTTCACCTGCAGCTGAGAAAAAGTGCAAATTTCACAGAATACACTCAATCAACAATGCAACAGATATGATAGATGCCAAAGACACTTCTGAATCAACAGGAAAGAATGGAAGACATCTGTCCTGGCAACACCCCCCTCCTTCCCCACCCTCAGGGATGAAAAGAAAGTATGGGCAGGGAAAAACATTGTTTTCGTATCAACTGAAACATCCATGTGTGGGGGTGGGGGGCCTGGGCGGGGGGGTTAAGTAAGTATGCAAGGAATACATTGAATGAGCCATCCATGATGCTTGTAATAATGCAGCTGATCTGAAGGACAACTCGGCTTTACTCAAGACACAGCATCAAACCATTCAAGCAGACTTTGTGAGGGAAACGTTTCCAGCCTACGAGGCAAGTTGTATTGCTCCACTGGAACAAACACTGTGATGGTGTTCACACTGAGAGGAGCAAAAGGCATCTCAGGTGCAACAGGACAAGAGAAGGCAAATCGGAAAAGGCCTTTGGAACAAGGGCAGAGAGAGAGAGAGAGAGAGAGAGAGAGGAGCAAGGATTTGATTGTTGTCAGTGTCTGTGAACAAATATTACAGTGCAATACCTACAAAAAATACATGGCAGCATAAAAAACGAGAATCAAACCACCACATCAACAAATCATTTCCACATACACAGCTGCATTCCGCTTTAAGATCTGTTATTACAAATATTCCATCAAGCTCACACATACATGAAAAAAAACAATAACAACAACACATACTTTACAGAAAAAACAACTAGAAATATGCAAAAGCAGTCACCTCATTATCATGAAATGAAGGAAATCCTTTGCCTGGCTATGGGTCATCCTGGCAATGATGTTTCCATTCTAAGGGCTTCACGTTCAACAAATAGGTTCAAACAGTTTATTTTGCCATCACAAGCAAACATCACATTCACAGCTGTCATCTTGGCACATTTTGTATGACTCTCACACGGTATGACGCAGTCTGCAATGGCAAGCGCGACACTGATAACACAACTACTGGTAGTGCTATGATCCATGTGACAATCAGTATTAACTAACAGACATGTACCATCAATTTTACTGCCAGAAAAAAAGAGAGAACCCCCCTCCCCTGCCCCCCCCCCCCCCCCCAAAAAAAAAAAACACACCACACCACAGCAGTCATCCTGGTGTTCTTTGTTCACCTGCAGATTCCATCCAAACAGTATGCAAGTGAAAACAGTGCATCTTTCAAGACACATCATGAAGAAGAAGTGCACTAAATGCATTTAAAAACAAGTCATAATGCAGAATAAAAAGACAGGAAAGTGAGCAGAATGGAAAAAGTGAGCAGAATGGATGGAAAGTGAGCAGAATGGATAGAAAGTGAGCAGAATGGAGAAAGTGAGCAGAATGGATAGAAAGTGAGCAGAATGGATAGAAAGTGAGCAGAATGGATAAAGTGAGCAGAATGGATAGAAAGTGAGCAGAATGGATAGAAAGGCAGAATGAACAGAAAGTGAGCAGAATGGATAGAAAGTGAGCAGAACGGATGGAAAGGCAGAATGGATAGAAAGTGAGCAGAAAGAACAGAAAGTGAGCAGAATGGATAGAAAGTGAGCAGAATGGATAGAAAGGCAGAATGGATAGAAAGTGAGCAGAATGAACAGAAAGTGAGCAGAATGGATAGAAAGTGAGCAGAATGGATAGAAAGGCAGAATGGATAGAAAGGCAGAATGGATAGAAAGGCAGAATGGATAGAAAGTGAGCAGAATGGATGGAAAGTGAGCAGAATGGATAGAAAGGCAGAATGGATAGAAAGTGAGCAGAATGGATGGAAAGTGAGCAGAATGGATAGAACGTGAGCAGAATGGATAGAAAGTGAGCAGAATGGATAGAAAGTGACCAGAATGAGCAGAATGGATAGAAAGTGAGCAGAATGGATAGAAAGTGAACAGAATGACAGTGAGCAGAATGAATAGAAAGTGAGCAGAATGAACAGAAAGTGAGCAGAATGAACAGAAAGTGAGCAGAATGGATAGAAAGTGAGCAGAATGACAGTGAGCAGAATGGATAGAAAGTGAGCAGAATGAACAGAAAGTGAGCAGAATGGATAGAAAGTGAGCAGAATGAATAAAAAGTGAGCAGAATGAACAGAAAGGGAGCAGAATGGATAGAAAGTGAGCAGAATGGATAGAAAGTAAGCAGAATGAACAGAAAGTGAGCAGAATGGATAGAAAGGGAGCAGAATGGATAGAAAATAAGCAGAATGGATTGAAAGTGAGCAGAATGACATAACAGATAGAAAGCGAGCAGAATGGATGGAAAGTGAGCAGAATGCATAAAGTGAGCAGAATGGATAGAAAGTGAGCAGAATGGATAGAAAATAAGCAGAATGGATTGAAAGTAAGCAGAATGGATATAAAGTGAGCAGAATGGAAAATGAGAAGAATAAATGGAAAGTGAGCAGAATGGATGGAAAGTGAGCAGAATGGCAGAAAGGAAAGAAAGTGAGCAAAGAAAGTGAGCAGAATGGAAAGAAAGTGAGCAAAGAAAGTGAGCAGAACGGAAAGAAAGTGAGCAAAGAAAGTGAGCAGAATGGAAAGAAAGTGAGCAGAATGGCAGAAAGGAAAGAAAGTGAGCAGAATGGAAAGAAAGTGAGCAGAATGGCAGAAAGGAAAGAAAGTGAGCAGAATGGAAAGAAAGTGAGCAGAATGGAAAGAAAGTGAGCAGAAAGGAAGGAAGACAGACAATTGAGCAATGTGGCTACAGCTGTCTTCTCTCTTCACGGCCAGCTGACAACACCACACAAAACATGTTCCATTCACTGACAACACCACACAAAACATGTTCCATTCACTGACAACACCACACAAAACATGTTCCATTCACTGACAACACCACATAAAACATGTTCCATTCACTGACAACACCACACAAAACATGTTCCATTCACTGACAACACCACACAAAACATGTTCCATTCTCAGTCTGTTCATCTATGTGTGTTGGCGGTACAATCCGGGTCACTTTTCACTCAATTTGTTCTTTTCAATTGCTGCTTTATCAATTCAAATCGACACGGACACAGGGGAAGGGGGAGCAGTTGTTGTTTTTTTTTAGACACCTCTGTCAGAAACACAAATGTCCATACTTGTGTAACTGTTTTGAATGAAATCAGTAATTATGCTGACAACACCTAAACTCATGAGATAGGCACAAATTGTCCAATCTGCAGCCTTGATGTTCTTGTTAATGTAGCAATTATGCTGACTCCTGTTTTAAAAGTGTGATTAAACGAGTCGCGCCTTCAGCACAGAACGCTCTGTCCTGCAGAAAGACAAGCTCTGAAACTGACCAGGTTCACTGAACAGGGTTTGGGGCAGCGTCTAACGTCCTCATGCCTCCTTGGTCAAAAGTCAACAGAAAATGCTAAACAATGCTTGTACATGATGCTCAATCTTCCAGCATCTGCTAACCCCAACCCCAACCCCTCCCGCCCTCCCACACCCACAGGATAAGGACAGTGTTCATGAGGAACTTTCCTGGTCACACCACAACCACACGCTTCACTCTCCACACATCCACCTTTCCATTTCCCTCCCTTGTTCTTTTTCTCTCTCTGAAAGAACCCTCCGTCACTCACAGACTACCTCACTGTACATGAACTTGCTTTTTTCCCTCCTGTTTCTTTTTCAGTTTCTAGAACACCACACACACTGGATTGTGATGTTCTGATACACACAGTGGATCGTAATGTTCTGATACACACACTGGATCGTGATGTTCTGATACACACAGTGGATCGTAATGTTCTGATACACACAGTGGATCGTAATGTTCTGATACACACAGTGGATCGTAATGTTCTGATACACACAGTGGATTGTAATGTTCTGATACACACAGTGGATTGTAATGTTCTGATACACACACTGGATCTGGATGCCCTGATTTCTCTGTACACACACCAAACACAATGTCAGCAGTGGGAACGGGGTTAGGGGTAGGGGGTGGGGAAGATCTGTTGAAGAGGGACTGCACCTGTCCACAGTGCTGGATCATTCTACAGCCAGCCAGCTCCACAGAGGGTCACCATCATGGATCCTGCCAAAAACATCCGCATCGCAAGGCAATTCTTGTTGGGCAGATGTACAAACATTTTGCCCAAACAGTGCCCCTAACTCACCTCCCTACAGCAGTCTGTACACAAGTCACCCACACACCTGCAGGTCACTCAGGTGTTTTCTTCCCAGTCAGCACACCCACACACTGTCACTGACAATGGAGCAGATGGTGATCATGCTGAAAGCCTGTGACATAATCGTGCAGATGAGTTCAGATCTGTACAGTTCAGCCAGGGTGCAGCTGCACTGCCAGGGTGTGACTGCACAGCTCATAGCATGGTTTCTGTGCATCCTCCATCTGTGAATGTCGCCTGTGTCACATTCTGGCATCGCAGATCCATTGAAAACTGGCCATGTCCTTGCAAACACTCAAACTGGCAATATTCTCGTAAGGATTAAAATCACATGAACTAAGTTCTTCTAAGCGTCAAGTGAAATGGTCAAATTCTTGCACATTTGTATCCACAGAAAACTGGTGAAGCTTTTGCAGGTGTCCGTGGAGCCAGCCAATGTTTCCTCATTTTTACTTGATTTTATCTCTTTTTCATTTAGCAAACATCCAAAGCAACTGATTGTGCTGTTGTAGGTCATTCCCACCAATCAGCACCAGTCACACCTGCATCCATCAGTTCACAGCTCACACACACACACACACACACACACACAAATGCTTTGGCAGCAGTGACAGGACACCAGAGGGCGTGACACACACTCCGACCACCAAACGGATCCTCGTCGAACAACTGTTTCCCGGAGGGACCCGAATTCCCCAACACCCTGAGCCACACACAGTGACGTCACGGGGGGTGGAGGGTGGGGGGATGAGGTGCGGGTGAAGTGAAGGTGAGGCTGTGACCCTTGACCCCAGAGGAGCGGGGTCACGCACTGCTGGTTCCGGCGGAGGTGAGGAGGGTGAGGGAGTGGCTGAGGGAGTGACGGTGGTTACTGAGCCACTCGGGGACCACCATCTGCAACAACATCACCTTGCTGCCATGACTGTGACACACAACACACATCACTGTCATGACTGACACACAACACAACTCACTGCCATGACTGACATACAACACAACTCACTGCCATGACTGTGACACACAACGCACCTCACTGCCATGATTGACACACAGCACAACTCACTGCCATGACTGTGACACACAACGCACCTCACTGTCATGACTGACACACAACACAACTCACTGCCATGACTGTGACACACAACACACCTCACTGTCATGACTGACACACAACACAACTCACTGCCATGACTGTGACACACAACGCACCTCACTGTCATGATCGACACACAACACAACTCACTGCCATGACTGTGACACACAACGCACCTCACTGTCATGACTGACACACAACACAACTCACTGCCATGACTGTGACACACAACGCACCTCACTGTCATGAATGTGACCCACAACACACCTCAATGTCATGAATGTGACCCACAACACACCTCACTGTCATGAATGTGATCCACAACACACCTCACTGTCATGACTGACACACAACGCACCTCACTGTCATGAATGTGACCCACAACACAACTCACTGCCATGACTGTGACACACAACGCACCTCACTGTCATGACTGACCCACAACACACCTCACTGCCATGAATATGACCCACAACACACCTTGCTGTCATGACTGACACACAACACACCTCGCTGTCATGACTGTGACACACAACACACCTCGCTTTCATGACTGTGACACACAACACACCTCGCTGTCATGACTGTGACACACAACACACCTCCCTGTCATGACTGTGACACACAACACATCTCGCTGTCATGACTGTGACACACAACAAACCTCGCTGTCAGGACACACTACACACATCGCTGCCATGACTGTGACACACTACACACCTTGCTGCCATGACTGTGACACACAACAAACCTCGCTGTCAGGACACACTACACACATCGCTGCCATGACTGTGACACACTACACACCTTGCTGCCATGACTGTGACACACAACAAACCTTGCTGTCATGACTGTGACACACAACAAACCTCGCTGTCAGGACACACTACACACATCGCTGCCATGACTGTGACACACTACACACCTTGCTGCCATGACTGTGACACACAACACACCTTGCTGCCATGACTGTGACACACAACAAACCTCGCTGTCAGGACACACTACACACATCGCTGCCATGACTGTGACACACTACACACATCGCTGCCATGACTGTGACACACAACACACCTTGCTGCCATGACTGTGACACACAACAAACCTCGCTGTCATGACATATTACACACTTTTCTGTCATGACTGTGACACACAACACACCTCGCTGTCAGGACACACAACACACCTCGCTGTCATGACACACAACACACCTCACTGCCATGACTGTGACACACAACACACCTCACTGCCATGACTGTGACACACAACATACGTCTAGACACACCACACATCTAGACACACAACATGTCAATACAAACCACACATCTATACATACCACATATCTTTACACACCACACATCTATATATACCACCTATCTTTACAAACCACACATCTATACACGCCACATATCTTCACACACCACACATCTATACACATCTATACATACCACATATCTTTACACACCACACATCTATACACATGTCTATACAAATCTATACACGCCACACTTCTATACACACACCACATATCTATACACACCAAACACCATGCATCTATATACACTACACAACACACACTGCCATGCACTGATGACAGAGACACATGTGTTACATCTATATACATCACACACGACCATGGACTGCTGACCCACACACACACACATATCTATACAAACCACGCATTACACAATGCCATAGACTGCTCTCTCACACACACACACACACAAACACACACACCATGCATCTCTATACACTACATAGGGGAACAAACCCAAAGAGGGAAAAGGAGAAGTGAGCCCCATCAACTTTTGCTGTCTTAAACCCATCCAGTCCTCTTGGAAATGTAATGTCAAGTACTGGGCTTGCTTGCATAAGCAATCTTTGCAGCCTTATTTTTGTTTTGCATCAAGATTTTTCTGCGCTGATTCCACAGGCCAGGGATAGTTTCTTAACGCTAAGCGAACATAGCATGGCTAAGATGGCTCATGCCCCCAGCCCAGGAAGCTCAGTCTGCAGACCGCTCTCAGCCATTACACGTTCACGGGAATTTCAAAACCACATGCACTGTCGTGACTTGGAATGCACCAGTAAACCTTTGCGGAACATGACCGTGCACAGACATCAGCATTCCTGAACAACAGGAAGCAGAGATGTTTACAGGGCAAAAAGTCAGTCATGCAAGTAAGAAATCTTGTTGACATGCCACTTCTTTGAGAACATCTTTTCACTGTTGTGATCATTTATAAGCACACACACACACACACAAAACACAAGCAAAAGGCAAACCAACCGACCCTGTGTTCACACCCAGTCTACACTTTGGAAGAACTGATGCAAGCAACAGCCCTGCTATTTACCACCACTTTCTGGGCAGTGGTCATCACTTCCTTAGTCACACTATCTTTAATATTGACATCACAAACTTTCTGGGCAGTGGGCATCACTTCCTTAGTCACACTATCTTTAATATTGACATCACAAACTTTCCGGGCACTGGGCATCACTTCCTTAGTCACATTATCTTTAATATTGACATCACAAACTTACACTTGGTTACACTTTGCCCGCATCAATTTTTCCCTGAAATAAATTCTGACTAAATCGGATTCTCTATCTATCTCTCCCTCCCTCTCTCTCTCTCTCTCTCACATTCACATGTGTTGTTGTGGTGATGTGTTTTTCCCCCACCCAGTCCGTAGTAATTCATTTGTTAACATGTTAAAAACCAGACAGTTTCAAGTTCATCTAAAACATGCAAGTGAACAGGCCTGACAGGAGAGCAGAAGAAAAACACCCCTGACCACCCTTCCCACACAGCACAGGCAGTGGACATCAACATGGAGCAGGGAGGGGTGAGGGGAAAGGAGAAAAGAAAGGAGAAACTGCAGACAGCTGTGCATATGTAAACTGAGTCAGGAACACACGGTGCATATGTAAACTGAGTCAGTAGAAACAGGATACAAATTACTTTGGTTATTATATCGGAGTCCACAACCACCAAGACAGTCACAGTGGATACAGATATTAAATCAATAACATTCACACAATTTACACATATTGTTTTGATGTTCTGTATGCACAAACACTTACATTCATATACATGCTCGCACACTCACACACACATGCACAATGCATACACAAAATAAAAACAAAACAAACTGAGCAACACAAATTCCATTTGCAGAAAACACCTAAAAATTAAAGACAACTTTAAACAAAAATGTTCTTGAGTAAAAAAAAACAAAAAACCCCACAACCAAAATAAAGACATCCCCAAATCTGCCAAAGACAGATTCCAGAGGACGACACATGACATCAACAGTGAGCAGTTCCTACTGACTGACATGAACCACACCTGTCCTCAGTCACAGACCAAACTCTGAGGGCTTCACAAACATGGGGTCAACAAACTGCCTGCCTGGGTAAAGCTGACTAAGAACTGCCTTTAGGTGCACACGCACGCAAGCATGCACACACACATACACACACACACACATGTATGAAGGATGAAGAAAAAACATAAAAAAGTGCTGCCATGCCCAACACTGTTCCTTTCCCAGCTCCACATGTCCACCAGAGTCACACATTTCAAACATCTTCTGTCAAGTTCATTACAGGGGGGCAGGGAAGACTTTGAAGAAACTGTCAAATCATGTGACAGAAAGACAAAGACACAGAGAAGAAAGAGAGAGATAGAAAGTTACAACCAAAAGCCATGCACAGTCCATGAGGAGTCAAAGTATCTGTACATGCAATGCCAACACCAGCATCTCAGAACCAGCAGAGATATCTGACATATCATCAGGTCTGGTAGCGTCTGAAAATGGCATGTGGCTGCCTTCATGGCAGGGTAAAAACGGTCTTACACGTGAAGCCCACTCATACATGCCAGTAATGTGGGAGTTGCTGTGGGCAAAGGCAGAAGAGAGACAGAAAAGGGCTGGCAAAGACACTGGCAGAGATGCAAGGTCCCAAAAGCAAGCTGACTAGGTACGCACACTGCTGCCAAAGGCTGGCAAGACAACACAAGACAAAATTCTTGACTAACTTCTTTATGAATATGCCATGCATCCCTGCTCTGTGCAGTAATAAACTTGACTTTTGAATGCCGTCTTGTATAAACCATGCAACCCTGCTCTGCGCTGTAATAAACTTGACTTTTGAATGCCGTCTTGTATAAACCATGCAACCCTGCTCTGTGCAGTAATAAACTTGACTTTTGAATGCCATCTTGTATAAACCATGCAACCCTGCTCTGTGCAGTTATAAACTTGACTTTTGAATGCCATCTTGTATAAACCATGCAACCCTGCTCTGTGCAGTAATAAACTTGACTTTTGAATGCTATCTTTTATGAATCATGCAAACTTGCTCAGTAAAGTAATAAACTTAACCAGCAAAATAATTTAATGCTGTCTTTTATAAACCCTGCATCCCTGTTTTGCACTATCATAACCTGAACCAATGTATGCCGTCTTTTAAAACCATACAACCCTGTTTTCTGTAGTGATAAACTTAACCACAGATTGTTTTGTTTTTATCCTGCAATAGTGAATATATGTAAACTCATAGCTATCAACAACTCAACTTAACAAAAACTCTACTGGTGAACACTGACTCCCTATCACTTAGTGATCACAGAAACGTACAGACTTCATGAAAAGTTAAGAACCACTTCATAAAAGCAGGTATGTTTTCATGGGATGTTATAAAAACCGAAGAGATGATATGAATTACGCAGGCTCCACTGGACTCCACAAGCCTCTCACTGAATACATCAACAGCCATTGTAGGCATACACACACCTCAGACAGCTTGAAAAATCCATTAAAAAAATAAATGTTTCAGTCTGAAAATGACAGTCCGTCAATGGTTTGACAATTTTTGAATGGGTTTTCACCCCCGAAAGCGGGATATGGCTGCCTACATGGCGGGGTAAAAACGGTCATACACGTAAAAGCCCACTCGCATACATACAAGTGAATGTGGGAGTTGCAGCCCACAAACACAGAAGAAGAATGGGTTTTCATTGCAAAAAAAAAAAAAAAAAAAAAAGCAGCTCTGGTTATAACAGTGCTCATTACACTGACTGCATTCACCGATGTTTGCCCCTCCCCCCCACCCCCCTCCAAAAAAAAATGGGCATCTTTTCACCAAGCCCCCAAGATGAAAACTGCAAGCTTCCAGGTGGTCCTTATTTTATTGTGAACTCTATATCATAGGAGGCACTGTGGCAGAGTGGGTGAGCCCAGTGGTCAGGGTTCGATCCCTGTTTCAGCCTGGTGGTGTGTCCTTAGGAAAGGCGTTTTGCTCCAGTTTCCGTCACTCCACCCAGGTGGGAATACACACACCTGACTCCGTCGGGGAAGGTTAAAACAGCGGAAGGAGAGGACTGGGCCAATGCAGACCCCCAGACACAGTGGGTATGATTTCACTGCCCCTGATGGCAGTAAAAGGCTCAGGGACCTTTTGATATAAACTGACTCTCAGAGAGGATTAGTGAGAAGGGGAATAAAACCCAGCTGCTGAATATCACCGAGTCTGAAGACAAATACCTCTCCTCTCTGCTCAGAGAGAGAGATAGACAAGACAACAACATGATTCTTTATTTTGGAGGATAATAGATAAGTGTTGGCACGCTCTTTTTTTTCTCTCACCCAATCCTTGTCCTGAATTGCATCTAAACTACACATTACTAGAGAGAAAGACAGAGATAGAGAAACACAGAGAGACAGAGACAGGGAGAGAGACACAGAAAGAGACAGAGATGGAGAGAGACAGACAGACAAGAGACATAGAGAGAGACACAGAGAGAGAGACTGAGAGAGAGAGACTGAGAGAGAGACTGAGAGAGAGACTGAGAGAGAGAGACTG
This sequence comes from Babylonia areolata, assembly GCF_041734735.1. NCBI lineage: Eukaryota > Metazoa > Mollusca > Gastropoda > Neogastropoda > Buccinidae > Babylonia > Babylonia areolata. The sequence goes on along the minus strand of NC_134888.1, from coordinate 9,391,094 downwards.
AGAGAGAGAACAAGAGAAAGGAGCAGATCAGTCTGCATGCTGTGACGCTCCTTGAAACTGAAACTGCCATCACACACAACATGCACACCGTGCCATGCAAATTCAGGATGCACAAGTGTCTGAAAGCCCCACCCCACCAGTGTCTGTCTGAAAGCCCCACTCCACCAGTGTCTGAAAGCCCCACCCCACCAGTGTCTGTCTGAAAGCCCCACCCCACCAGTGTCTGTCTGAAAGCCCCACCCCACCAGTGTCTGTCTGAAAGCCCCACCCCACCAGTGTCTGTCTGAAAGCCCCACCCCACCAGTGTCTGAAAACCCCACCCCACCAGTGTCTGTCTGAAAGCCCCACCCCACCAGTGTCTGTCTGAAAGCCCCAGCCTCACACATGGCCAGAATTAAAAAGACAGGTAGTTAACCTGCACAACTAAAAAGAGAGAGAGAGAGACAGTTAACCTGCACAACTAAAGACAGATAGAGATAGTCAACCTGGACAACTAAAGAGAGAGAGAGAGAGAGAGAGAGACAGTTAACCTGCACAACTAAAGACAGATAGAGATAGTCAACCTGGACAACTAAAGAGAGAGAGAGAGATAGTCAACCTGTACAACTAAAAAGAGAGAGAGAGAGATTCAACTGTACAACTAAAAGAGAGAGAGAGAGAGACAGTTAACATGCACAATTAAAGAGAGAGAGAGAGAGTCAACCTGTACAGCTAAAAAAAAAAGAGAGAGAGAGACAGTTAACATGCACAATTAAAGAGAGAGAGAGAGAGAGACAGTTAACATGCACAACTAAAGAGAGAGAGAGAGAGAGAGAGTCAACCTGTACAACTAAAAAAAGAGAGAGAGAGAGTTAACATGCACAAGAGAGAGAGAGAGAGAGAGAGAGAGACAGTTAACATGCACAATTAAAGAGAGAGAGAGAGAGACAGTTAACATGCACAATTAAAGAGAGAGAGAGAGATAGTCAACAAATAAAAAGAGAGAGAGAGACAGTTAACCTGCACAACTAAAGAGAGAGAGAGAGAGAGAGTCAACCTGTACAGCTAAAAAAAAGAGATAGAGAGACAGTTAACCTGCACAACTAAAGAGAGAGAGAGATAGTCAACCTGTACAACTAAAGAGAGAGAGAGAGAGAGAGAGAGAGAGAGAGAGACAGTTAACCTGCACAACTAAAGAGAGAGATAGTCAACCTGTACAATTAAAAAGAGAGAGAGAGACAGTTAACCTGCACAACTAAAGAGAGAGAGACAGTTAACCTGCACAACTAGAGAGAGAGAGAGTCAACCTGTACAACTAAAAAAAGAGATAGAGACAGTTAACCTGCACAACTAAAGAGAGAGAGAGAGAGTCAACCTGTTCAACTAAAAAGAGAGAGAGAGACAGTTAACCTGCACAACTAAAGAGAGAGAGAGTCAACCTGTACAACTAAAAAAAGAGAGACAGTTAACCTGCACAACTAAAGAGAGAGAAAGAGAAGGAAAGAGAGAGAGAGAGTTAACCTACAAAACAAAAGAGACAGTTAACCTGCACAGCTAAAGAGACAGACAATTAACCCGTACAACTGAAGAGAGAGAGAGTTAACCTGCACAACTAAAGAGACACAGATAGGTAACCTGCACAACAAAAGAGACAGATAATTAACCTAACAACCAAACAAAAGTTAACCTGCACAACTTGAGAGACAGAGATAGTTAACCTGAAAAACAAAGGAGAAAGATAGTTAACTGCACAACTAGAGAGACAGAGATACTTATCCTGCAAACTAAAAACACAGGTAGTTAACCTGAACAACTGAGAGACCCAGACTGCTAACCTCAATCATACACACAGACCACATCTCTCTTCCTTGGTTATTCTCATTCAAAGCCAGAGCAAAAAAAAAATATTCCACTGAATTAAAACTGCTACAACAAAGAATGTAAAAGAAAAGAAAAAAAGAAGAAAAAAAAGCTTTAAATACAACACAGCAAATCTGGTAAATACCTCCAAACAAAGCCCGCTAAAGAAAACCAAACTGAAGAAGAATCAGTCCACACACACATATGAACACACACATGAACACACACACATACATGAACACACAAACGCACACACACGAGCACACACACACATATACACCAGATGAGAAGCACCAACAGGTCAGTTTAACACACATCAGTCACACAGCTATCCCACGATTTTAGTCACACCTGTAAGTTACAGCTGTATGCTGAATGAAAGGTATACGTTGGCGCCACAAGTTACCTGTGCTGTAATCCCTCAGTAACACAGTTACATCATAACTGATGAGATCCCCCCCCCCCACCCCTCAACCTTCCTCCCTAATAAGGACAGCAACCTTGTGGAAAAACGACATTTCATCAAATAATAGTTGTTTATAATTACACCATTTCATGAAAAAAATGATAACATGGTGTATGATTTCAATGTTTCATAACAATAACTGTGTATAACAATGCCATTTTATAAAACTTATAACACTGTGTACAATGCATCTGACAGATGTTGTTTTTAAAGTGTGTAATTATGCCATTTTATAAAAATAATAACATAGTTTATCATTATGCCACACTGAAGTAGGTATTGAAACACTGTGACAGGACTAAATGTACATGGGTGGAATACTTTCTTGTTTCTTTCTACTTCTTTGGATGATCTTATTACCAATCTGTACAAATATGCATATGCTCTGTCCCCTCACAACACACACAATGAACACATGTGCATGTATACACACTCTCTCTCTCTCTCTCACACACACACACACACACACACATTCTGTCACATACACTCAAATACACACACACATACACATGCACAATCTCTCTCTCTCTCTCTGTGTCACACACACACTCACACTCTCTCACACACACCCACATACACACACTCACACACTCTCTCTCACATGCTCACACACACACACATCACCAATATAAAGAAAGGAATATTCCTGTCATAGTGTTCAAGCTGAATACCCAATCCAGACATGATTCAGTGACAACCAGACACCATCCCTCAACACACAGCCCATGTGAGTGTCACAAACATGCCACACTACCCCTCTAGCTTATGGCACAGCAGGCCTCACCCACCCCAAAACCAAACTTGTGCTACTACTAACACTAACTTGTGGCGCCAACGTACAACTCCCTTTATGTACTGGTGACCACACATGTTTACTCACACCTGAGCAAATGGTACGTGGTCATACCTTGTTACTGACACCTGTCCACAGACACCTGAGCACACGGCAGGTTGTCACACTTTGTTACTCACACCTGTCCACACCTGAGCACACGGCAGGTGGTCACACTTTGTTACTCACACCTGTCCACACCTGAGCACACGGCAGGTGCGGAGGGGACAGAAATACCTGCAGCATGAAAGGGCGCAAGGTGCGGAAGGAAGAGTCAAGGCCTACAACTACTGAGAGTCTGGCGGAGGGGCCAAGCGTCTAAACGACTGATAGACTGCATGCAGGGTGCGAGTGGGTGTCCCCGGGCTTACCTGTGTGAAACATGTCCGTCATTTTATCCTAGGGACATTCCAATCATTTCACCATTGTATCCTTGGAACATTCAAACACATGTCTGTCATTCTATCCTAGGGGCATTCCAATACATTTCACCATTGTATCCTTGGAACATTCAAACACATGTAATCAATAATGTAGTCGATAAAAGCTCAAGGTTTCCTGAAAACCACCAATCAGTCAAATAAAATGACACCCGGCATGAACAGTGCAATCACAATGCTACAGTGCTACCCCAGTGCAATCCAACATATACAGACAACAAACACATTTACAAAATGATATTAATGACAGCATATTGATACAAAGAAATACAAATATTAATAACAGTATAATCAGACACTGAAATACAGATACACACCACTAAGTAAGCGACAAAGAAGAAGCTAAACAACCACCAAAAATACACCGTCCAAATAACAACAATAACAACCAAAGACAGAAAAAAAAGAGAGTCAGACTGACTCCAACTTACTTTTTCTCCTAAAAGAACAGACATACGTTCCGTGATGTCGAAAAAGCCAGCCTTCAGAGACTCATGATATTCCTTCTGATCGGTGGTGATCAGTTTCCCATTGAGATCCAAAGCATCTTTACAGGTGGTGACAAAGTCCCTGTGAACAAACCACAGCATCTTTACAGGTGGTGACAAAATCCCTGTGAACAAACCACAGCATCTTTACAGGTGGTGACAAAGTCCCTGTGAACAAAACACAGCATCTTTACAGGTGGTGACAAAGTCCCTGTGAACAAAACACAGCATCTTTACAGGTGGTGACAAAGTCCCTGTGAACAAAACACACAGCATCTTTACAGGTGGTGACAAAGTCCCTGTGAACAAAACACAGCATCTTTAAAGGTGGTGACAAAGTCCCTGTGAACAAAACACAGCATCTTTACAGGTGGTGACAAAGTCCCTGTGAACAAAACACACAGCATCTTTACAGGTGGTGACAAAGTCCCTGTGAACAAAATACAGCATCTTTACATGTGGTGACAAAGTCCCTGTGAACAAACCACAGCATTTTTACAGGTGGTGACAAACAGTGGACCGAATTCAACACCATTGTTTCTCAGCTGTTGACATTCTTGTCATATCTCTTTCAGATTCATCTCCCCCTACCTGAACAGGTACAAAGTCATCAATCACCCCCTACCTGAACAGGTACAAAGTCATCAATCACCCCCTACCTGAACAGGTACAAAGTCATCAATCTCCCCCTACCTGAACAGGTACAAAGTCATCAATCTCCCCCTACCTGAACAGGTACAAAGTCATCAATCACCCCCTACCTGAACAGGTACAAAGTCATCAATCTCCCCCTACCTAAACAGGTACAAAGTCATCAATCTCCCCCTACCTGAACAGGTACAAAGTCATCAATCTCCCCCTACCTGAACAGGTACAAAGTCATCAATCACCCCCTACCTGAACAGGTACAAAGTCATCAATCTCCCCCTACCTAAACAGGTACAAAGTCATCAATCACCCCCTACCTGAACAGGTACAAAGTCATCAATCTCCCCCTACCTAAACAGGTACAAAGTCATCAATCACCCCCTACCTTAACAGGTACAAAGTCATCAATCACCCCCTACCTGAACAGGTAGAAAGTCATCAATCACCCCCTACCTGAACAGGTACAAAGTCATCAATCTCCCCCTACCTGAACAGGTACAAAGTCATCAATCTCCCCCTACCTGAACAGGTACAAAGTCATCAATCTCCCCCTACCTGAACAGGTACAAAGTCATCAATCTCCCCCTACCTAAACAGGTACAAAGTCATCAATCACCCCCTACCTGAACAGGTACAAAGTCATCAATCACCCCCTACCTGAACAGGTACAAAGTCATCAATCACCCCCTACCTGAACAGGTACAAAGTCATCAATCTCCCCCTACCTGAACACTTCCTTCAACTTGTCCACCTTGTCTGCCGGATGCTCACAGCTGGCCACCTTGTCTGGAGCCAGGAAGGCTTCTGCATAGGCCAGGGGACCTGCATGTACCTGTCACCAACAGCACTCAACACTCACAGACTTGTTGACACACAGGTACAGAATTTCACTGTTCATCATGTGTGAACGTTCACACACACACACTATTATCCTTCCATCACCTCCCTTCTATACCTTGATAATAATCTATCATTAATAATAATTATAATGATAATATAATATAATATATATATATACCCGGTATATAAAAATTATCATTATTATTATCATTACTATTATATATATATATATATATATATATATATATATATATATATATATATATATATATATATATATATGATAATAATAATGATGATGATGATGATAATAATGATAAGAACAATAATAATGATGATAATAATAACAATAACAATGATGATAACAACAACAACAACAATAATAATAATAATAATGATGATGATGATAATAATGACAATAATAATACAGATTGATGGTCACAACTCCCAGGCAGGGCATTTTTCACAACAAAAAGTTACACACACACACATAAACACACATACATCAAGTACACCTAACACGAACAAGCATGCGCACACACACACACACACACACACACACACAAGCACGCAAAAGTGAAGTGATGGCCTAGAGGTAATGCGTCTGCCCACGAAGTGAGAGAATCTGAGTGTGCTGGTTCGAATCACAGCTCAGCTGCCAGTATTTTCTCCCTATCCACAAGACCTTGGGTGGTGGTCTGGACGCTAGTCATTCCGATGAGACTATAAACTGAGGCCCCGAATGCAGCATGCACTAAGTGCACATAAAAGAACCCATGGCAACCAAAGTGTTGTTCCTGGCAAAATTCTGTAGAAAAATCCACTTTGATAGGAAAAACATAAAAAACTGCACGCAGGAAAAAATACAAAAAAAAGGGTGGCACTATAGTGTAGCCACGTTCTCTCCCTAGGGAGAGCAACCCGAATTTCACACAGAGAAATCTGTTGTGATAAAAAGAAATACAAATACAAAATACAAATACACACACAGACACACACAAACGCACACACACATACACACATGCACACACACACACACTGACACACCCACTGACACACACACCCACACCCACACCCACACAGGGACTGACCTGAGCACTGACACAGCCTTGAAGGTTGAGTTGCAGCCTCTTGGGGTCAGACACGGGGCTGTTGATGACCTCCCGTAGACTGGACACCTTGGTCTGCATCTCGTCGATGGCCACCTCGATGGGGGTCAGCACGATCTCCCTGCGGCCCCCGGACATCACCTCCACTCGCTTCTTGATGTAGGGGAAGGAGTGGGTGGCTGGTGGGGGGGTTTGGGGGGGGGGAGCAAAACAGGCAGACAGGGGCTTCACTCACTCACATACACATGCACAACCTGTCTCTACTTTGTTTTGCTACACACACACACACACACACACACAGAGTCACAAACACAAACAGGCACACACTGTCTCTACTTTGTTTTGCTTCTCACACACACACACAGACATAGACACAGGCAGAGACAGACAGACAGTCTACAGCTTGTTTCACACACACCCACCCCCCACCCTTTCTCAACGTACACCCTGTCTCTTCTTCATTTTCACACACACACACACACACACACACACAGTTTCTGACCCTGTCTCTACTTCATGTTGCTTCCCATCCACAGGAAAGTTCTGTTCTCAATAATGTTCTCTTCCAGTCAGTTTACTGATGAGAATGATGTGCAATGGCTCCAGTTTCAATTCCTGATTTCATCACCAAACATATGTATGTACACAAAGTCACACACACACACACACACACACACACACACACACACACACACACATGCTAAGAGGCACAAATGCTCTTTTCTGCTACCTTTGCAACCCACTCCACCCATGATTTTCCCTCAACACTTAAAAGAGTAGGAGAGAGAGACAGACAGACAGACAAAGACAGACAGACAGAGACATGGGACAGACAGAAAAGCCAAAAGACAGAAAGAGAGGATTCCAGCCAGCTTTGGGATTGGCCAAATGAATGACTATTCAGCACTGAAGGGAAGGAATTGTGCTGGCAAGCTCAACAAAGGATCAGACTGAGACGTCTTAATACTGCGTTAGCCAGAAAACACGGGCAACACAGCAAACCCACAGGCCTAGCTTGCACCCGTCTGACACCGCACACCACACCCGTAAAGAGAAGATTCTGTGTCACACAGAGAGAGACTGTGACACTGAGAAAACTGGCTCTCCCGTCCTCCCGACTCACTGACGAGAATGGTGCGGCGTTTGTACTGCTCCTCAATGGACCCCTGTGCCTGCGTGCCCTTGGTGAAGGGGGTTTCGAACATGAAGCGTCGGATGGTGTTGTTCCGCTCAAAGTCCGTCACCCGCTCCTGCAGCTCCTTCTCCTCAAAGTAGGGTGTGACGTACGTCACCTGGATGTAGCCGTACTTGGAGTCCAGCTCACTGGGGTTCACCTGTCAGGTATCACACTGTCCTGATTGTCTGACCACCAGGTAACTTTCACCTGTCATGTATCACACTGTCCTGATTGTCTGACCACCAGGTAACTTTCACCTGTCAGGTATCACACTGTCCTGATTGTCTGACCACCAGGTAACTTTCACCTGTCATGTATCACACTGTCCTGATTGTCTGACCACCAGGTAACTTTCACCTGTCAGGTATCACACTGTCCTGATTGTCTGACCACCAGGTAACTTTCCCCTGTCATGTATCACACTGTCCTGATTGTCTGACCACCAGGTAACTTTCACCTGTCATGTATCACACTGTCCTGATTGTCTGACCACCAGGTAACTTTCACCTGTCATGTATCACACTGTCCTGATTGTCTGACCACCAGGTAACTTTCACCTGTCATGTATCACACTGTCCTGATTGTCTGACCTCCAGGTAACTTTCACCTGTCAGGTATCACACTGTCCTGATTGTCTGACCACCAGGTAACTTTCACCTGTCAGGTATCACACTGTCCTGATTGTCTGACCACCAGGTAACTTTCACCTGTCAGGTATCACACTGTCCTGATTGTCTGACCACCAGGTAACTTTCACCTGTCATGTATCACACTGTCCTGATTGTCTGACCACCAGGTAACTTTCACCTGTCATGTATCACACTGTCCTGATTGTCTGACCACCAGGTAACTTTCACCTGTCATGTATCACACTGTCCTGATTGTCTGACCACCAGGTAACTTTCACCTGTCATGTATCACACTGTCCTGATTGTCTGACCACCAGGTAACTTTCACCTGTCATGTATCACACTGTCCTGATTGTCTGACCTCCAGGTAACTTTCACCTGTCAGGTATCACACTGCCCTGATTGTCTGACCACCAGGTAACTTTCACGTGTCATGTATCACACTGTCCTGATTGTCTGACCACCAGGTAACTTTCACCTGTCATGTATCACACTGTCCTGATTGTCTGACCACCAGGTAACTTTCACCTGTCATGTATCACGCTGTCCTGGTTGTCTGACCACCAGGTAACTTTCACCTGTCATGTATCACACTGTCCTGATTGTCTGACCTCCAGGTAACTTTCACCTGTCATGTATCACACTGTCCTGATTGTCTGACCACCAGGTAACTTTCACGTGTCATGTATCACACTGTCCTGATTGTCTGACCACCAGGTAACTTTCACCTGTCATGTATCACACTGTCCTGATTGTCTGACCACCAGGTAACTTTCACCTGTCATGTATCACACTGTCCTGATTGTCTGACCACCAGGTAACTTTCACCTGTCATGTATCACACTGTCCTGATTGACCACCAGGTAACTTTCACCTGTCATGTATCACGCTGTCCTGGTTGTCTGACCACCAGGTAACTTTAACCTATCAGGTATCAAATTATCCAGATTTTTTTTTTTTTTTTTTTTTTTTACCACAAGGCAATCTGTACAGGTTTGATTCCCATATATAAACCAATATTTTTATTCGTAAACCATTAGACCACAGGTGGTGGTTGGGGTCCAAGCCTTTCGGATGGGATGATAAAGTAGGGTCTGCTGTGCAGCATGTATTTGGTGCATGTAAAAGAACCCACAGCAGCAAAAGGGTTGTCCCTGGCAAAATTCCACTCTGACAGTAAAACAAACTGACCTGAGGACAGGAAAAAGATAGTGGAGAAATCTATTATGACAAAAGCAATACAAATACAATACAAAAGTACTGCAATACCTTGTTGGAATCCTTCATAGATATCTGTTGTCACAAAAAATAATGAAATACAACACAGGTGCAATTGCCGAGTGGTTAAAGCGTCAGACTTTCAATCTGAGGGTTACAGGTTTGAATCTCAGTGGGTAAAGTGTTGAGATTTTTTCAATCTCCCAGGTCAATACATGTGCAGACCTGCTAGTGCCTGAACCCCTTTCATGTGTATACGCATGCAGAAGATCAAATATGCATAGTAATGATCTTGTAATCAATGTCAGCGTTCAGAAATGGAAACAAGAAAATACCCAGCATTCACACCCCAAAAAACGGAGTATAGCTGCCTACATAGTGTAGAACAAATAAACAAAACGGTCATACACATAAAATGTTGCAAGTGTGTGTGAGTGTGCAAGTGTGCATGACTGGCACTTGACTGGCTGACTCCAGAAACAAATGATAAGCACCCAATGGCAGCTGTCAGCCAGCTCTACCCAGGTAGGCAGCCTGTGGTGACAATGACTCCATGTTCGTAAAGCACTGAGAACTTGGTCTCCAACTGAGGGTAGGTATCCATATCATCATCAACACAAAAGTAAAACAATACCTTGTTGATTAACAAATAGTAAAGAGTGGTAACTCTCTCTGTTCACAAGGTACACAACTTGAAGTCAATGCTGCTTACGCTACTGATTCAGCTAGCACACAGGTAAATAAAAAGTACACTGGAACAAACCCCGACACTTCCCCAAGAAAGGAAGCGCTGGGCTTGTCCTTATACCAATCACTTGACATGTGCACACAGCAGCAATGACAGAAGAAATGTGCAAACACAAATTAGGTTTTCATTCAAGACTGACACAGCTTTTTAATCCTGAATAAGCTACACAGAACACACAGACAATACTGAACAAACACATGGTTGCCTCTGTGGTATTTTGACATGAAACTGATAAACACTGGGCTCATTGTTTATTAATTTCAATACCTTGTTGGAATCATTGATGAACTTGACGGCGTCCTTTCCAAACTTGTCAGCGTACATGTTCTTTAGGCGGTCACAGATCTCAGGCAGACTGGTCACCTTGGGCTCCTTGTAGATGTACTCCTTCCCATCCTCCTCCTCAAAGTACGTCTGCTTAAACAACAGGTATCATCGTCAGTCGTGTCCCACTATGACCATCAGAACAGCAGAGGAGACAACTGCTGTCCCAACTTCAGGGGCTAGAATTTGGTTGTAGTGGTGGGCGTCTTGCCCAAGTTACATCCCCACTCTCAGCCAAGAGGGCATTTGGATTGTTGGTGTGCGGATGATCTCCAAAGGCTGCAGCACTAAAAGTCAGTGCAATCTTGCATCATTGTTTGAAAAGTATAGTCCTACGCAAAATGTACACTTATATGGATATCTACAGTGCAGCAACCATTTGGTGTACTGAAAAATGCTGACTTGTTTGCATGTGTACAATCCTAATGTCCCAGTCATATTTGTTTACCTGTACATCTGTATAACACACACACACACACTCTCTTTCTTTCTCTCTCTCACACTGACATCCCCTCCCCCCCCCACACACCCTCCCACACCCCTCCCCAGCACACATGCATACACCAAAGTGTGATCCGACCAGACAGGACTGACCTGACCGAAGAAGGCCACCCTGAAGTATTTGCCCAGCAGACGTTTCCCTGACTTCATCACATCCAGAACACTGGCGTAGGCTTGAGCCAGGTTCTGGTAGCAATGCTCCAGTTTCTGTACAACAAAACACAACAGGAAATCACACACCAATGTCTTATACAGAAAATCAAAACCATTGTCTTCAATGGAAAATCAAAACCAGTGTCTTATTGAGAAAACTGAAATCACTGTCTTAAATAGAAAATTAAAACCAGTGTCTTATACAGAAAATTAAAACCTGCGTCCTATACATAAAACCAGTGTCTTATACATTACATCAAAAATTGTCTTAAATAATCAAAAATCAGTGTCTTTATACAGTACATCAAAACCAGTATTATCAAATCTAAAACCATTGTCTTAAACATAAAATTAATGTCTAAAAAAAAAACAACCCCGAAACCAGTGTCTGATACATGAAATCAAAAGTACTGTCTTACACAAAATAACAAAACTAGTGTCTCATTTATAAAATTAATGTCATATACAAAAAAATCAAAACCAGTGTCTTATACACAAAATTAAAGGCGGTGTCTTTCACAAAAAATCAAATCTAGCATCAAACATAAAACCAAAACCAATGTCTTTACATAAAATTAAAACCAGTGTCTTATACATGAAATTAAAACCACTGTCACACAGAAAATAAATTAAAACCAGTGTCAATATTTGTTATTTCTTAATTTTATTTCATGACTACTTCTCTTCTACACAAAAGAAACATCAGACTAACAAGAGACAACAGAAAACTAAGATACCCCACAACACCTGTGTTGGTCTGTCCTTATCTCAACACTGGTGGTCCACAGGGAATTATATTTTGCCCCCCACCCCGCCTTCCCCCACACACCCCTTCCCCCACACCCTCCTTCCTCTCTCCCCCAGCATTCCACGCTGACGTTTGCCGGTGCTGGGTCCTCCATACCTGGAAGTTTCTCATCTTCTCATAGATGGGGATGGCAATCCTGTAAATGTCGCCCATGACCTCGTAGCGCTGACCTTTCTCCATGTACTGGGCCCCTAGCTCCAGGAACTCTACCAGTGTCTCCTGACAACAGTCACCATGGATACAGTCATCAGTCACCGTGGATACAGTCACCACGGGATACAGTCACAATACAATGGTTGATTACAACAGCATCACATGACAATACAGCACAATACAATGGTTGATTACAACAGTATCACATGACAATACAGCACAATACAATGGTTGATTACAACAGCATCACATGACAATACAATGGTTGATTACAACAGCATCACATGACAATACAGCACAATACAATGGTTGATTACAACAACATCACATGACAATACAATGGCTGATTACAACATCACATGACAATACAATGGTTGATTACAACAGCATCACATGACAATACAATGGTTGATTACAACAGCATCACATGACAATACAATGGTTGATTACAACAGCATCACATGACAATACAGCACAATACAATGGTTGATTACAACAGCATCATATGACAATACAATGGCTGATTACAACAGCATCACATGACAATACAGCACAACACAATGGTTGAATACAACAGCATCACATGACAATACAATAGCTAATTACAACAGCATCACATGACAATGCAATAGCTAATTACAACAGCATCACATGACAATGCAGCACAATACATTGGTTGATTACAACAGCATCTCATGACAATACAGCACAATACATTGATTGATTACAACAGCATCACATGACAATACAGCACAATACATTGATTGATTACAACAGCATCACATGACAATACAGCACAACACAATGGTTATTACAACAGCATCACATGACAATACAATGGCTGATTACAACAGCATCACATGACAATACAGCACAATACAATGACTGATCACAACAGCATCACATGACAATACAGCACAATACACAAACACCGCATAATACAACAGCACATTACAACACAGTACAACAACACAACACAATAGCACTATATAACATAGCAAAGCACAACACAATACAACAACACAACAGCATTGCAACGCACACACACACACACAACCAGTACAACATTGCACAGCACAACACAACAGCACAGCACAACTCATTTAAACTACACAACTGCACCGCAGACCACAACACCACAGTATAACACACTTATACAGTACAACACAGTACAACAAGACAACAGCCCAGCACAACACAGAATAACAACACATTATGACAGCACAACACACCATAACAGAACAGTACAACAACACAACACAACACCTCACCTCAGTGTACTGCACATCCTGCATGCCTGAGTCATCCTTGATGCCGGACTCCTCGGCCACGATGTTCGGGGAGATGGCGCCGAACGATTGACAGCCCTGCGGGTAGCTCCCTGTCACCCACACAGCCACACATCAACATCTCCCTGTCACCACCCACACGTCAACACCTCCCTCCCTCCCTCCCTCACCACCCACACATCCATACATCAACACCTCCCTCCCTCCCATATGTCAACACCTCCCTCCCTCATGTCAACACCTCCCTCACCATCCTCATGTCAACACCTGCCTCACCACCCACATGTCAACACCTCACTCACCACCCATATGTCAACATCTCCCTCCCTCACCACCCACATGTCAACATCTCCCTCCCTCACTACCCACACGTCAACACCTCCCTCACCACCCACATGTCAACACCTCCCTCCCTCACCACCCACATGTCAACATCTCCCTCCCTCACCGCCCACACAGCCACGCGTCAACACCTCCCTCCCTCACCACCCACATGTCAACACCTCCCTCCCTCACCACCCACATGTCAACACCTCCCTCCCTCACCACCCACATGTCAACACCTCCCTCCCTCACCACGCGCATGTCAACATCTCCCTCCCTCACCGCCCACACAGCCACGTGTCAACACCTCCCTCCCTCCGACACGTCAACACCTCCCTCCCTCACCACCCACATGTCAACACCTCCCTCCCTCACCACCCACATGTCAACACCTCCCTCCCTCACCACGCACATGTCAACATCTCCCTCCCTCACCGCCCACACAGCCACGTGTCAACACCTCCCTCCCTCACCACCCACACGTCAACACCTCCCTCCCTCACCACCCACACGTCAACACCTCCCTCCCTCCCTCCCTGTCTTCTGTCTCACTGCTGTTCACACCATGATTGATCACACTTATACCCTATCGCTACCAGGTCTGCTTCCATCTGCACAGTTACCCTGTCTCTAACAGGTCTGCTTCCATCTGCACAGTTACCCTGTCTCTAACAGGTCTGCTTCCATCTGCACAGTTACCCTGTCTCTAACAGGTCTGCTTCCATCTGCACAGTTACCCTGTCTCTAACAGGTCTGCTTCCATCTTCACAGTTACCCTGTCTCTAACAGGTCTGCTTCCATCTGCACAGTTACCCTGTCTCTAACAGGTCTGCTTCCATCTTCACAGTTACCCTGTCTCTAACAGGTCTGCTTCCATCTTCACAGTTACCCTGTCTCTAACAGGTCTGCTTCCATCTGCACAGTTACCCTGTCTCTAACAGGTCTGCTTCCATCTGCACAGTTACCCTGTCTCTAACAGGTCTGCTTCCATCTGCACAGTTACCCTGTCTCTAACAGCTGTGCTTCCATCTGCACAGTTACCCTGTCTCTAACAGCTGTGCTTCCATCTTCACAGTTACCCTGTCTCTAACAGCTGTGCTTCTGTCTGCACACTTACCCTGTCGCTAACAGCTGTGCTTCTGTCTGCACACTTACCCTGTCGCTAACAGCTGTGCTTCTGTCTGCACACTTACCCTGTCTCTAAGAATCATAGAACTTGCACGTGGGAATTCATTTGTTGTATCAGAATCAGGAGAATTTACACATGACTGCACCAGATTAGACGCATTAATCATACATTTTGTGGGGTGTTTCACATTACATTACAGTTCAAACCTAAACTGACAGGCAGAAGATGTGTGTGTGTCAGTGTGTGTGTGTGTGTGTGTGTGTGTGTGTGTGTGTGTGTGTGTCTGTGTGTGTGCATACATGTGCTTGTGTGTGTGAGCATGCATGCATGCATGTGTTTGCATCTGTGTGTGTGTGTGTGTGTGTGTGTGTGTGTGTGTGTGTGTGTGTGTGTGTGTGTGTGCAGCCAGTCCTATGCTTCCAACAGTCTGTGCAACAAACAAACAATAATGCAACGCAATGCCACATAGCTGATGCACATCAAGTCTTCAAAACTACAACACTGAAAAAGTAAACAAGGAAATACCAACAACAAAACAGATTTAGAAAACAAATGAAATAAATAAAGAGATAAACAAACAGCAATGTCAAGTCAAAAAGCCTCCAATCACTGAATACCTGCTAGACCTTTTCCAATCTTAACACTTGTTTCCCCCCCCCCCCCCCCCACCCCCCATCTTGATATTATTATCATTATCATCATCATCATCATCATTATGAGCATTTGCACCTAATCTTGAAAATAAACCCTACAAATAGAACACATATGTAAATATCAAAAAGGAAAAATTGAACAAAAGATATCAAACATCATTAAACATTATTCATCCCCCCCCCCCCCCCCCCCCCACAACACACACAAGCACACACACACACACAAGTCAAAGCACACAATCATAAAAAGTACACAATCAAAAATACTACCAACAAATTCTGAAACTATCAAAACTCACTTAATACTGTTTCTGTTAAGAATGACGTCAATATTGAACACAGAAAAAGATGACAGTAGATGACTTGCACCATGCCGATTTTTTTTTCATTTTTTTTTTTCAGCAAAATACAAAATGGTTCCAATTTGAATGTTAGCTCTCTCTCTCTCTCTCTCTCCCCCCCCCCCCCCCCTACCCCTCCCCCTCTCTCTCTCTCTCTCTTTTTTTAATTCTCAAGTACACAGGAAGGATCCATCAAACAAGAGAAACATACAGTATACACCACAGTCTAGCATTGTTTTCTTTTTCCCTCATTGTACAAAAGCATCAACTTTGTGGTTTGTAACAAAACATGTAAAATATTTTTTTTTAAACACGATTCTTTCTTAAAATCTGAAACTTGGGCTTACACAAGTGGTTGATGAATTACATATATCAAGAAATAGAAAAAGCACCAAAGTTTTGTCTCCTTCATTCAGGCATCCATTCTTTAATGCACACTGCTACTTTCTATATTAAAAAACAACAAACACACACACACATACACACACACACACACACAACATAACTAAAGAGACATCATCAAGACACAACGGTCTCTTAACTCGAACTGCAGGTGAAATTACGCAAAGAGATATGGAACAACAGTGCAGTTAAACAAAATGTGTTGGGGGAAAATTGTAAATTATCAAAGTGATAAGTGTCTTGTTTAGGCCTTTGAGTGGGTAGATACACATGCCCACTTATCTCCCCCTCTTTTACTTCTGCCAGGGAGCCAAAAAGACAAGGTCACCAGCAACCGCCAAAATGGCTGAAATTAAGCAATTTTATTTCATGTATTTTGAGAAACTCCAATTCATGATTAATAGGATAGCAACAATTAAAATGGCTGAAATTCAGCACAAATTTCTTTTGGGTCTTTTTAGAAAACTTTAAATCACAATCAATACAATAGTAACCATACCATTAAAATGACTGAAATTAAGCAGTTTTCTTCCATATCATTTAAGAAAACTCTAATACATGATTACTAAAATAACAACCACTGAAATGGGTGAAATTAAGCATAGTTTTATTCTGTGTCTATGAAGAAAATTCCAAGTCAAGAAAAATAAGATAGCAACCATTGAAATGGCTGAAATTAGGCACAGTTTTGTTTTGTGTGATAAAGAAAACTCCAACTCATAATTAAAACCTTCCATGTAAAAAACAACAACATGGCTTCTCTGATCATTTTTTGTTCTCTTTCTGGAAAGTTTATTCAGAATGATTGTGCATTCACAACACAATCCTCGTTTTTGTTTGTGTTTTCATCTGTTCATTTTGTTTGTTTAATCGTTCTTTACTTTGTTTTTGATAATCCGAAAACTGTCAAACCAAATATCAACACTGAATGTAAAACGGTGACTAAAGGCAGCCAGGGAAACGGCCACACATGATAAACACCTGGCAATACACCCGGAGTCCTCACCATACACTGCCACACCCAGTTTATCGGCCACAGTCTCTGCACCAGCAGTCGCAGGGACCTAACCATCCATGTGAGGGCTTTGTGTAACCATACACCACAGCTCTGCTCAAAGCAGCACTGTTTCTACTGCTAACTTTCTTGTCCAGAGATCATGCACAACAAGTATATAGTTAGTTGCAGTGATTAAAAAGCCAGCAGCATAGTTTTTCCAGGCTCTTTTTTATTTTTATTTTTATCAATCAAAGCACTGAATTGGCTAGTGAAAAAAAAATATATGTAGAAGAGTGAATGAGAAACTAAAAGACAATGTTGCATCAATCCTTCTATCCAGTATTGTACTGTATTATTGAATCATATCATCTACTGTTTCTGTCACAACAGATTTCTCTGTATTCAATTCAGGCTCTTTGCCTAGGTCGAGTGTGTCGCTACCATGAGAGGACCACCTTTTTTTCTGCCTGCTAGTGTATCTGTTTTCCTACCAAAGTGGATGTTATGCCAGGAGTACCCTTTTGTTGCTGTGGGTTCTTTTACATACATTAAGTGCATGATGCACATGGGACCTCTGTTTATTATCTCATCCAAATGACTATCGTCCAGACCAATGGTGGTCTAACAGAGGGAAAAAATACTGGTGAGTGTGGGGGATCGAACCAGTGCACTCAAGATTCTCTCGCTTCCTAGGTGGATGCGTTACCTCCAGGCCAACACTCCACCCTTGTAGAAATATGTACAGGTACATGTTCTCATCTTTCAGTCCTTCCCGACTTCTCACTTCACTCAGTGAAGCTGCTATTTTTTTTGTTCAATTACATCTTGTGTTTTCATGAAAATAACACTACATAACTTTTCCTTTCCCAATTCTGAGGATCTAGTATTATAGACAACACACACACGCACATGTGCGCGCGCGCGCACGCGCACACACACACACACTCACACACACACACACACACACACACACACACACACACACACACACACACACACACACACACACAGAGTGGCAGATGCAGAAAGGCAAGGAAAAGAGTGAGACAAAGTGTAACATGAATCCGTGAAAAGCTAATCACAGCTAAGCAGTTAGTTTTCTATTCAATCCCATTTATCATCAAAAACTGACACTTTTTCCTCTTTCTATGTTAACCAAACATGTAAAAAAAAAAAACCAACAAAAAAACAATCACAGACAGACAACTAAAAAACCAACCAACAACACAACACCAACAACTCTGACAAAACAACACCTCCATCTCATCACTAAAAGCATGCCACCAGACAGAAAGAGAAACAGGAACAAAAACCAAACAGAAGCGCTCCAAATTCTGAAATTAATAAACAATGCACTGAATAACGACAGACAACCAAACGACTGAAAGGTGCATGCTGTTTCGTCAGTAATGCCACACACCGACACTGCTCATGAACGTTTCTTGCTTCCAGGACTGCAGTGTGAGGGACACAGTTTAACCCCTAGGCTGCCTATATGACGAGATAACTCGTCATGGCAAGCATGTACGCTTCGCTGCCACAATGACGAGATAACTCGTCATCGAAATATTCGGACTTTTCCCTGCTTTGCGTTCAGTTCCTAGACAAAAATGCTGGTAGCTTTAGCTTGGGGACTCTTTCTAGATTCTATTCATAGCTAGAAACCCCATCTACGTCATGAAGCAGTCCTTTATTTGAACATTTTGGTTGGGTTACTGTCCAAGTGTTTGCCTGGTTGCTCAACTCGCTCGCTCAACAAAATGTGGGACTGACGTCGTGCTCAAGACATGCGATCGTAGCGAACTAAATCAACCAAGATTGCTTTCTTTTGCTGATGCTCAGAAAGAATTGAAGCATAAACTCAAAGAAGACAGTGATGAACATTTATAGGACGATATGACAGAAAATAAAGGGAGCAATCAAGAGAGTGGCCAAGATACGACTATCAGTGAGTGATGCCGACTGTCAGTGAGTGATGCCGGCTGTGCAAACCTTAGCAGATGGAAGAAAATGACTTAATTATTAGCAGGGCAGTGTAAGCAATATTCTTGGCACTCAGCCAACGAGGTCTGATGAGAATTGGATAAAGTGACCCTGTGAGACAGGTGAAGAAGAGGGGGGGGTGGAGACTGAGGGGGCGTGGCCTCTCATCCACATTATCACTTGGAGAAGTCACAATGCATTGTATATGTATCTCTTTTTATTTATTTATTTTTTTTATTGTGGTTGTTCTAGTATGATTTTGTGCATGCAGATATCCATTTGTCCAGAAAATATATTTTAGTGCAAATTACCTGACTAATGTTTGTAATGAACAAGTTGAAAATGTGACAAAAAACAAAACATCATGTGTTTTGTATTCTTTATTCATTTACCTTTTAGAAAATATATACTTTTATGGGTCTTTCTCCAATAACAAAGAGCACAGAATTTTTTGAAAATTTATACCCGTTTTCTGCGAAAAAAAACCCTGGCAAATAGATTTCACTTAAATCTTATTTTCCTGGCAGCCAAAGGGTTAATCAGTCCAAATACAACAGGATTCCGGGGGTTGGCAGTGTGAGGGACACAGTTTAATCAGTCCAAATACAACAGGATTCAGGGGGATGGGGGGGGCAGTTGAATGGGACAGGGCAGAGGCAGAGAGGATTGTATTGTATTGTATTTCTCTTTTTGTCACAACAGATTTCTCTGTGTGAAATTCGGGCTGCTCTCCCCAGGGAGAGCACATCACTACACTACAGCGCCACCCATTTTTTTTAGTATTTTTTCCTGCGTGCATTTTATTTGTTTTTCCTATCAAAGTGGATTTTTCTACGGGATTTTGCCAGGAACAACCCTTTTGTAGCCATGGGTTCTTTCACATGCGTTAAGTGCATGCTGCACAAGGGGCCTTGGTTTATCGTCTCATCCAAATGACTAGCGTCCAGACCACTACTCAAGGTCTAGTGGAGGGGGAGAAAATACCAGTGGCTGAGCTGTGATTCGAACCAGCACGCTCAGATTCTCTCGCTTCCTAGGTGGACGCGTTACCTCTAGGCCATCACTGGACTCCATGGCAGTAAGGAGGCTGGCAGGGAGGGCGGAGGGGTGTGGGGGATGGGGGGGGGGGGACCAAAAGACAGTACTGCATTACTCCTTGTGCCCCAATTTTTGAAAGCCGATTTAACCCCTCCCTGCCACCACCACCCCCTTACCATTCCCCACCATTTTTTTCTTTTTTTTTTATCTTAATCTTTAAAAACAGGGGGAGGGAAGAGGGGGCTAGGGGGAGGAGATGGTCTTTATTTCATGGGTTTGTTTCTTTGTCGTTCGTTTTGGTTTCTTTAACATATATAAAAAGGTCAATGGAGGTACTGGGAACTGGAACCAAAAGACATCAGTCACCAACTTGGAGCAAACTTTTTTTTTCTTTGTTAACAATCCAAAAAGTCATTTGCCGTTTAGTTTTTCTGTATAGCATGAAGCGTAGAGGTCTATGTCCAACAAACATTTGCCGTTTGTATGTGTAGCATGAAGAGTACAGGTCAATGTCCAACAAACATTTGTCGTTTGTCTGTATGTAAAGCATGAAAAGTAGAGGTCTATGTCCAACAAACATTTGCTGTTCGTCTGTACGAGTAGCATGAAAAGTTCAGGTCAACCCCATCAGTGGCGACCATGAGCAGTGCCGACATGCGCAACAAAAGAGAACGTCATCATTATGCAAATAAATCCAATGCAACACGACCATCCACAGCTGAAAACTTACTGCCTTTAAGCTTCCCTACATCAGAAAGAGAAAAAAAATCAGAGGCCAACAGCAACAATGCATTATTCATACATCCAATAGTACATCTGTATTTCAAACAGTGATGTAAAAACTGAATGGAAACAAGTACCCTGCTGCAATCACTGCAAAAGGTGATTCACAAACAACATGACCAGCAAAAAATGATTATGTACAGAAAAAGGTTTGTCTAAGATGAGAGCATAATACTGAGTTGCAATGCAGAGAACGCCTTCCTGCTTTCTCTTTTCTTATGTCAAAATCCTTTCTGCACAAAATAAAGTCCAGTAACACCAGCAAACTCTGACTGACCCTGAGAAAGGGAAAGAGAGAAACAGAGAGAGGAAAAAGCAAGAAGAGAGAAACAAAGAGAGGAGAAAGGGAGAAGAGAGAAGAGGGAGTAGGGAAAGACAGAGAGGCGGAGACAGAGAGAGAAAGAGAGAGTGGGAGACAGATAGAGAGCAAGAGAGGCAGAGAGAGAAAGAGAGAGAGAGACAGTGCCAGACCAATAGGAGGAGAGAATGTCAAAGAATATAAGTTTATAAACAGAAGATTATTGACACTTTCAAACTAAATTAATGCTCACTTGGAGATAAAAGACAATTGATTTAATGAAATTAACAAAGTGGAAAACAATTTGATTTAAAGAAAAATAAGATGTCCCCACTTCCAAACACACACAAAGGCCTCAACCCAAACATGGCAAACAACTTCTCTCCCTTGTCATCATTAACATGATGTCCACACAGGCATTGCACATCACTCACGACGTAATGAAATAAACACAATTTAGTGTAAACAAAAGCTATTTCTTTGCTGACAGTGAGACAGGGAGAGACGGACAGACAAAAAGAGAGAGAATGTGTGTGTGTGAGAGAGAAAGAGAGACAGACAGAGAGAGAGAGAGACAACCAGGATCAGACTGGAGGTGGCAGAGAGGAAGGTGGGACTCAGACTAACTCCTAAAAGCAAAGAGGTGAAAGCTCACTACGATTTAAACATCAACAAACATCAATCATCAACCTGTCCCCTTTCTGACAAAGACATTGTCAACCACCTTTCCTCCTTACACAAACATAAAGTCTATAATGAGGAGAAAAAGAGAAGTTTGATTCACACGACAAACCCTAATCACACTTAAAAGAGAGTGGTGCCTCCTAAAGTAATCCCAATGTGTACTATCATTTATTAACGAGCTCTTAGCAAATATTCCAATACATACTATGAAGTCATTTTTAAACTGGAGTATGTCCCAGCATTTTGACACTGGTTTGTTTGTATTTTGTTGGATTGTTTGTTTATTCCTTCAATGTTTTGAACAACTGTTATTTATAAAACTGTTGAAAAAATAAGATAAAAGCACAGGAATCAAACTAGGTACATATGAAGGAGAGAACTGCATCCATGATTACATTACACATCATACTCATTGTACACTCTCCACTATAATCAATACCTAGTCCAGATAGTCTGGACAGCAGTTGCTGCCACTGCTGTTCTGATGGCCATAGTCAGACCCTATCATACTGTTTTATATCCACTGCTGTTCTGATGGCCATAGTCAGACCCTATCATACTGTTTTATATCCACTGCTGTTCTGATGGCCATAGTCAGACCCTATCATACTGTTTTATATCCACTGTTGTCCAAAAACCATTATCGTTGCCCCCTTGCACTCATAGTATTTAATTTCATAACAACTTAGTTCATTTATTCTATTGACAAACTTAACATCAACACATCAGTTTCTGTTTTGAAGATTTTTTGGCATAACTCTGAAACAATGTTGTCAGAAGTTTATTTCTTCAAAATATCACACACACACACACACACAAACAAGCACAAACACGCACAAACACACACACACAGAAACCCAACAATCTAAGATATAATTCTGTTTCTTTTCCAGCCTGAGTACAAGCCTGGGGTGTTGGTCCTTGCTGAGAGAAGTGACAGACAGTCACTACATCAAACAGGTTCAAACACAAGTGCACACACAGGTACTCACCTCGTCTTTTGAGGTACTCTGCTATCAGCGCAGCTATGTGAATGTAGCAATGTGCTGCCTGTAAAACACACACACACACACACATATGCACACACATACACCATATCAGAAAGTGGATGAAAACCTGTAGAAAACTAACCTCAATAACAATATATCATGTCAATGTTTTATGGTTGAATCTGTCCAGTAAAAAGACACAAAAGAAAGAAAGAAAGCAAACACAGACAAAAAAAAAAAAAAAAAAAAAAAAAATGACTACAAATGCACACACACAAAAATGGGCAAACTCACAGAGTCACATGCACTCATCCATGCAAAAGCACTCACTCACTCACACACACACACACACACACACACACACACACACACACACATGCGCGCACTCCAACACAAACACACAAAATAATGAGCATATTCTGTCTTTGCCAGGTCAGCTATACCCCATATTATATTAGGTACCTGACAAGAGCCTCAAGAGTTTATCTAAAAATATACCTTTTTAAAATTTGTAATGCAAATACAAAGGAAACAGAAAAGAGAACAAAATATAGACATCAGATTAGGTCGCCAGAGGCAGGTAATTCACACAGCCTGAGCAATGTAAAGTGCTTGTCTCAGACAAGCTGTTACAAACAGATCACCAGTGTTATTTCACACAGCCAGAGTGCTGTACAAACACTGACCTCAGAGAAGTTGTTACAGACAGAATTCACACAGCCAGAGTGCTGTACAAGCACTGACCTCAGAGCTGTTACAGACAGAATTCACACAGCCAGAGTGCTGTACAAGCACTGACCTCAGAGAAGTTTGTACAGACAGAATTCACACAGCCAGAGTGCTGTACAATCACTGACCTCAGAGTTGTTACAGACAGAATTCACACAGCCAGAGTGCTGTACAAGCACTGACCTCAGAGTTGTTACAGACAGAATTCACACAGCCAGAGAGCTGTACAAGCACTGACCTCAGAGTTGTTACAGACAGAATTCACACAGCCAGAGAGCTGTACAAGCACTGACCTCAGAGTTGTTACAGACAGAATTCACACAGCCAGAGCACTGTACAAGCACTGACCTCAGAGTTGTTACAGACAGAATTCACACAGCCAGAGTGCTCTACAAGCACTGACCTCAGAGAAGTTTGTACAGACAGAATTCACACAGCCAGAGCGCTGTACAAGCACTGACCTCAGAGAAGTTTGTACAGACAGAATTCACACAGCCAGAGTGCTGTACAAGCACTGACCTCAGAGTTGTTACAGACAGAATTCACACAGCCAGAGTGCTGTACAAGCACTGACCTCAGAGAAGTTGTTACAGATAGAATTCACACAGCCAGAGTGCTGTACAAGCACTGACCTTAGAGAAATTGTTACAGACAGAATTCACACAACCAGAGCGCTGTACAAGCACTGACCTCAGAGAAGTTGTTACAGACAGAATTCGCACAGCCAGAGCGCTGTACATGCACTGACCTCAGAGAAGTTGTTACAGACAGAATTCTCACAGCCAGAGTGCTGTACAAGCACTGACCTCAGAGAAGTTGTTACAGACAGAATTCACACAGCCAGAGTGCTGTACAAGCACTGACCTCTGAGAAGTTTGTACAGACAGAATTCACACAGCCAGAGTGCTGTACAAGCACTGACCTCAGAGAAGTTGTTACAGATAGAATTCACACAGCCAGAGTGCTGTACAAGCACTGACCTCAGAGTTGTTACAGACAGAATTCACACAGCCAGAGTGCTGTACAAGCACTGACCTCAGAGAAGTTGTTACAGACAGAATTCACACAACCAGAGCGCTGTACAAGCACTGACCTCAGAGTTGTTACAGACAGAATTCACACAACCAGAGTGCTGTACAATCACTGACCTCTGAGTTGTTACAGACAGAATTCACACAACCAGAGTGCTGTACAAGCACTGACCTCAGAGAAGTTGTTACAGACAGAATTCACACAACCAGAGCGCTGTACAATCACTGACCTCAGAGTTGTTACAGACAGAATTCACACAGCCAGAGTGCTGTACAATCACTGACCTCAGAGAAGTTTGTACAGACAGAATTCACACAGCCAGAGTGCTGTACAAGCACTGACCTCAGAGAAGTTGTTACAGACAGAATTCACACAGCCAGAGTGCTGTACAAGCACTGACCTCAGAGTTGTTACAGACAGAATTCACACAGCCAGAGTGCTGTACAAGCACTGATCTCATAGAAGTTTGTACAGACAGAATTCACACAGCCAGAGTGCTGTACAAGCACTGATCTCATAGAAGTTTGTACACACAGAATTCACACAGCCAGAGTGCTGTACAAGCACTGACCTCAGAGAAGTTGTTACAGACAGAATTCACACAGCCAGAGTGCTGTACAAGCACTGACCTCAGAGCTGTTACAGACAGAATTCACACAACCAGAGCGCTGTACAATCACTGACCTCAGAGCTGTTACAGACAGAATTCACACAGCCAGAGTGCTGTACAAGCACTGACCTCAGAGAAGTTGTTACAGACAGAATTCACACAGCCAGAGTGCTGTACAAGCACTGACCTCAGAGAAGTTTGTACACACAGAATTCACACAGCCAGAGTGCTGTACAAGCACTGACCTCAGAGAAGTTGTTACAGACAGAATTCACACAGCCAGAGTGCTGTACAAGCACTGACCTCAGAGAAGTTGTTACAGACAGAATTCACACAGCCAGAGCGCTGTACAATCACTGACCTCAGAGCTGTTACAGACAGAATTCACACAGCCAGAGTGCTGTACAAGCACTGACCTCAGAGAAGTTGTTACAGACAGAATTCACACAACCAGAGCGCTGTACAATCACTGACCTCAGAGTTGTTACAGATAGAATTCACACAGCCAGAGTGCTGTACAAGCACTGACCTCAGAGAAGTTGTTACAGACAGAATTCACACAGCCAGAGTGCTGTACAATCACTGACCTCAGAGAAGTTGTTACAGACAGAATTCACACAGCCAGAGTGCTGTACAATCACTGACCTCAGAGAAGTTGTTACAGATAGAATTCACACAGCCAGAGTGCTGTACAAGCACTGATCTCAGAGAAGTTGTTACAGACAGAATTCACACAGCCAGAGTGCTGTACAAGCACTGACCTCAGAGAAGTTGTTACAGACAGAATTCACACAGCCAGAGTGCTGTACAATCACTGACCTCAGAGAAGTTGTTACAGACAGAATTCACACAGCCAGAGTGCTGTACAAGCACTGACCTCAGAGCTGTTACAGACAGAATTCACACAGCCAGAGTGCTGTACAAGCACTGACCTCAGAGCTGTTACAGACAGAATTCACACAGCCAGAGCGCTGTACAAGCACTGACCTCAGAGAAGTTGTGGTGTCGGATGTGCTGCATGGCCATAGTGTGGAGCCAGGTCTTCCTCAGCTCGGGGGTGGAGGCATAGGACTTGGCCAGGCTGTGCTGCAGGTCCACAAGCAGCTCCGGGTCGTTCTCGTTCTCCTTCATGGCCGCCGTCGCCATCAGCACCGTGCGGATCCGCTTCGTCAGGTCACGGACCTCCCCAGGGAACGCTGTTTTCTGTGTGGGCATGGCAGTCGGGTCGGGGGGGTGGGGAGGAGGGTTAAGTTTAACATCTTCTTCGTTCGTGGGCTGCAACTCCTATGTTCACTCGTACGTACACGAGTGGGCTTTTACGTGTATGACCATTTTTACCCTGCCATGTAGGCAGCCATACTCTGTTTTCAGGGGAGTTTGAGTTCATTTTGGGTACTTTTAAGATCGTTTCCCTGAGGACTGAGGGAAGCATGAAGGCTTGTATGTGATGAATGGTTTTTCTAAGGAAGGTAAGGTGCACGCAGCAGAACACAGAGAAGGATGGAGGAAGGTGACAGACAGGATATCTGTGGTCATCCACCCGTCGTCCAGACTAGGGGACAGGTGAAGTGACGGTGCAGGTGTCTGATATCTGTGGTCATCCACCCGTCGTCCAGACTAGGGGACAGGTGAAGTGACGGTGCAGGTGTCTGATATCTGTGGTCATCCACCCGTCGTCCAGACTAAGTGACAGGTGAAGTGACGGTGCAGGTGTCTGATATCTGTGGTCATCCACCCGTCGTCCAGACTAAGTGACAGGTGAAGTGACGGTGCAGGTGTCTGATATCTGTGGTCATCCAACCGTCGTCCAGACTCAGGGACAGGTGAAGTGATGGTGCAGGTGTCTGATATCTGTGGTCATCCACCCGTCGTCCAGACTAAGTGACGGTGCAGGTGTCTGATATCTGTGGTCATCCAACCATCGTCCAGACTAAGTGACAGGTGAAGTGACGGTGCAGGTGTCTGATATCTGTGGTCATCCACCCGTCGTCCAGACTAGGGGACAGGTGAAGTGACGGTGCAGGTGTCTGATCAAAATGGCAGCAGGCAAGGACTGCCATTCAAGCCTCTCTCCAGGTCTGATGCGTGTGTTCACTTCATGCCAAGATCAGGCATCTGCTCTTTGTTTATTTATTTATTTTTTACAGCAGATGTGGTGTGCCATATATGGATCAGTCCATCCACCTTGACACCTGCTTGGAAATGAAAACTGAACTGAAAACTCCAGTCACATTGCATCAAGTCAATGTCATTTCAAGTCACTTCCAGTCATACCAAGTCATGCCAAGTCATGTTCATTTCAAGACATGTCGTGTCACGTCATGTTCATTTCAAGTCACGGTCATTTCAAATCATGTCAAGTCATGGTAATTTCAAGTCACTTCAAGTCACCATCATTTCAAGTCACACTGTCATCTTCCTTTTCTAACTGGTTAACTGTGTATTTACTACACTACAAGGTGATTTAGACACAGACATATACGCTCTTTACACAACACACAAACATAGTCATTTAACGGGTGTGGAGAATGGGTGAAGGATTAGGCATGTTGATGACAAAAAACAAACAAAAATACTGGGTGATGGCATAATTTGTCATACTACCCGTCCAAGATTTTAATTACAACTACTCACCACAGAGTGGCATACAAGCTCAGCAACTGACATTACAAATTGCTGGGAATAATACAAAACACCCTGAATATTGCCGTATCTTATGTTCAAATTGTTATCCCTGTTCTTACATCGGACAGTCAGAACTGGACAATCAAAAAATGGTGTACTGTATTGAGATAGTGCTGGAGAAACTACAGGTAGCACTGTTTGAATAGTTTGCATTCCCAAGCTTGAATAGTTTACATTCCAAGCATTTGACGTTGTGTCAAGTTGCAGTCATTTCCAGTGTATGGTTTACCCCAGAAAAAAAAACACTGTGTGGGCATAAGGTAAATGAACAAAACAAACAGAACAAAACAGCAGTTCAAAAAATACCCAGTCAAAGTAGTCATCAGAACAGAGAAGCAACTGCTTACATGAAGTGTATTGAGTGAGACATTCGTTGGGATGGTAGGTTCTGATTTCTATAGACAGTAAGATATCACGAAGACAACTAAGTGTAATGACACATTTGACTGTTGAACAAATTGCCACTTATTTCATACCGCCTCTTTAATAACAATACATAACACATACACATTTAAACGTTTTGGATTTTTTCCATTTGTAATGAGTTGCCACAATGTGATGCCCTAGTTTCTAACTGTACATATATATCAACTTGTCCTGCATTTGATGATGCCCAGCCCAAAATATTCATCTCTCAGTGGTCCTTGTGGAGCCTATGTCAGGAACATTGTAAAAACAATGAGTGATGCGTGAGACAAAGCATTATGCAAGACTAAAAAATCACTGAACAGCAGCACAATAATAAAAACGCTACCAACACACTCCAGTCAATTCAGTTTCTCTCACTAAGGCCCATTCAACAGAACCGTCAGTCCTTATTTCATGTATATGGGAATGCGGACACTAACTTAACCATTTTGAAATGGCTCAGGAACGACGCATGTAAATAAACCACAATATCCTCAAACTTTCCATGCTCTGTCAGCTGTCCCCCACCCCACCCCCCTCCCTTTGCACACAGAGCTCAATGCCACACTAGGAAAATGTGCAACAGAAATATTCTCTCTTTTTTCTTATTCTCTTCTTCTCTCCTCTCTCCTCCTCACCCCAACAAGTGTCAAGGTGGTGTTAGAAAAGAACAGGAAAACATCAACAACATGCTTGTATCTACACGCTTCTCAATGATCAAAACACATGCTTTCATTCTGTTGACATGCGCACGGTTGAAGAGACAAAGTGCCCTGTGTGCTGTGGAAGAGGCAGTGTGCACTGTGTGAATTGTACACCCACTCTTTTGACAATTCCCCACCTTGTGGACCAATATCTCTGACAGGAGAACAATGTCTTGCCAACCTACAGGCCTTCCAAACTGACCTGAATTGCTGATCAGCTTCATGTTGTGTGTGTGTGTGTGTGTGTGTGTGTGTGTGTGTGTTTGTGTGTGTGAGTGTGTGTGTGTGCGTTATGTGTGTGCATACATGTGTGTGTGTGTGTGTGTGTGTTATGTGTGTGTGCATACATATGTGTGTGTGTGTGTTATGTGTGTGCATACATGTGTGTGTGTGTGTGTGTGTGTGTGTGTGTGTGTGTGTGTGATTGTGCGCATACATGTGTGTGTGTGTGTGTCTGTGTGTCTGTGTGCGTGTGTAAGTATGTGTGTGTATACCTGTGTGTGTGTGTGTGTGTATACGTGTGTGTGTGTGTGTGTGTGTGTGTGGTCCTAACTTGAAATCACGACTCAATCAACAGTTCCCAGTAAAAGCCCAGCCTGTGACCCAAACGTAGGGCTGACTTATTATCAGCACACCTGTGAGAAACGGTGGGCAGTCTCCCCCTTTCAATCACAGCCTGCTTTGAATGCTATGTTCTGCTGCATCCTGGTCTGTCTGAATGCCAAGTTGTAAAACTGAACGGCAGTGTGATACTGTCACAGTGACACTATCTGCTGGTTGTGAAATACAAGAACTTGACTTCGTCATGGTAGGTACGGCGCACACCCACAGACAAATGGTTAAACTGTTCACTCATTGTGGAGTCACACACACACACACACACACACACACACACACACACACAACACCATTCACATACGCACATACTACCACATCACACACACACATGCACATATACACACACATCCCATCACCTGTCATAACACACACACACACACACGCACACACACACACAATCACATCACATGTCATAACACACACACACACATACACAATCACATCACATGTCATAACACACACACACACACACACACAATCACATCACATGTCATAACACACACACACACACACACATATCACATCACATGTCATCACACACACACACACCACATCACATCACCTGTCATAACACACATATCACATCACTTGTCATAACACACACACACACACACACACAAACACCACATCACCTGTCATAACACACACACACACACACATCACATCACATCACCTGTCACAACACACACACACACAATAACATCACATGTCATAACACACACACACACACACACAAACACACACAATCACATCACATGTCATAACACACACACACACATCACATCACATGTCATCACACACACACCACATCACACCACATGTCATAACACATACATATACACACACCACACCACATTACCTGTCATAACACACACACACACACACATACACATCACATAACCTGTTATAACACACACACACACACACACATCACATCACATAACCTGTTATCACACACACACACACACACACACACACACACATACATCACATCACCTGTCATAACACACACACACACATCACATCACATAACCTGTTATAACACACACACACATATCACATCACCTGTCACAACACACACATCACCTGTCACAACACACACACACATCACATAACCTGTTATAACACACACACATATCACATCACATAACCTGTTATAACACACACACACACATATACACACACACATCACATCACCTGTCATAACACACATACACATCACATCACCTGTAATCACACACACACACACATACACACACACACACACTCACATCACCTGTCATAACACACACACACACACACACTCACATCACCTGTCATAACACACACACACACACATCACATCACCTGTAATCACACACACACACACATACACACACACACACACACACTCACATCACCTGTCATAACACACACACACACACACACACACACTCCCTCTCTCTCTCCAGACACAAAACACCTCAGGCACCTACCTACACAAGGACACCGGATACCCCACGAACACAACACAACACAACACATCACATCACAACACATCACAACACATCACATCACAACACAACACATCACAACCCAACCCAACACATCACATCCACAAACCGGATACCCCACCAACACAACACAACACATCCACAAGCCGCATACCCCACCAACACAACACAACACATCCACAAGCCGCATACCCCACCAACACAACACAACACATCACATCCACAAGCCGGATACCCCACCAACACAACACAACACAACACATCCACAAGCCGCATACCCCACCAACACAACACAACACAACACATCCACAAGCCGCATACCCCACCAACACAACACAACACATCCACAAGCCGCATACCTCACCAACCCAACACAACACAACACATCCACAAGCCGCATACCCCACCAACACAACACAACACATCCACAAGCCGCATACCCCACCAACACAACACAACACAACACATCCACAAGCCGCATACCCCACCAACCCAACACAACACAACACATCCACAAGCCGTATACCCCACCAACACAACACAACACAACACATCCACAAGCCGCATACCCCACCAACACAACACAACACATCCACAAGCCGCATACCCCACCAACACAACACAACACATCCACAAGCCGCATACCCCACCAACACAACACAACACAACACATCCACAAGCCGCATACCCCACCAACACAACACAACACATCCACAAGCCGCATACCCCACCAACCCAACACAACACATCCACAAGACGCATACCCCACCAACACAACCCAACACAACACATCCACAAGCCGCATACCCCACCAACACAACACATCCACAAGCCGCATACCCCACCAACCCAACACAACACAACACATCCACAAGCCGCATACCCCACCAACACAACACAACACAACACATCCACAAGCTGCATACCCCACCAACCCAACACAACACATCCACAAGCCGCATACCCCACCAACACAACACAACACAACACATCCACAAGCCGCATACCCCACCAACACAACACAACACATCCACAAGCCGCATACCCCACCAACACAACACAACACAACACATCCACAAGCCGCATACCCCACCAACCCAACCCAACACAACACATCCACAAGCCACATACCCCACCAACACAACACAACACATCCACAAGCCGCATACCCCACCAACCCAACACAACACAACACATCCACAAGCCGCATACCCCACCAACACAACACAACACATCCACAAGCCGCATACCCCACCAACCCAACACAACACAACACATCCACAAGCCGCATACCCCACCAACCCAACACAACACAACACATCCACAAGCCGCATACCCCACCAACACAACACAACACATCCACAAGCCGCATACCCCACCAACACAACACAACACAACACATCCACAAGCCGCATACCCCACCAACACAACACAACACATCCACAAGCCGCATACCCCACCAACCCAACACAACACAACACATCCACAAGCCGCATACCCCACCAACACAACACAACACATCCACAAGCCGGATACCCCACCAACACAACACAACACAACACATCCACAAGCTGTTTACCCCACCAACACAACACAACACAACACATCCACAAGCCGCATACCCCACCAACACAACACAACACAACACATCCACAAGCCGCATACCCCACCAACACAACACAACACAACACATCCACAAGCCAAGCCACTTCCTGACTCAGTCAACCTTGTCCTCCTTTCTTTGCTGTTTACACAGACCCCTCTCTTGTCTGAACAATACAGCCTGTCTTCCCTCATTGCCCTCACATCATGTCACTTTCCACTGGCAACAACACATCAAAACACATCACAACACAACACAACACTACACGACACACTTCAGGAAACAGATGAACCCTTCTCCTGAACAATACAGCATGTCCTACCTCATCGCCCTCACATCATGTCAATTTCCACTGGCAACAACACAACACAACACTACACAACACTACACTACACTACACACTTCCGCACACAGATGAACCCTTCTTCTCCTCAAAACGGCACTGACGCAAAGAGACCTCAACACAGTTACCTATGACATTCCGATCATGGTGAAAAGTAGCACAGCTCTGTCAACGTGGTTGAGATCCCTGTGAATGACTGATGAAGACCCTTAGACCTGCACTGCACTGCACTACACCAGGGGGGGGGGGGGGGGGCACTACAGCCAATGCTGACAAATGAATGTCGCAGTGTAACCTGACACTTTTCACAAGTGTTGGTTTGGACTTCAGTGAGCCAGTGAGGTCAAGACTTCGACTTTCTCTTTCTCTTTTTTTTTTTTTTTTTTTTTTCTTTATAAGGGCATTGGGTCGCAGGGGGATGCTGTTGTTTTTTTCCTCTCTCCTCATCATAAAAAAGTAGCAGATTCAGACATGGAAACAACAAACCCCCTAACCCCCATCTCCCCCCCACCCTCCTCCCCCCAAAAAAGAAAGAAAATATGTCATTTGACACCAGATATTCATGCAGACCACCGTGAGAAATAAACTTTACAGAATAACTTCACTGACACGGGCCGTTGAGAGATGGATCACAAGCTCAGTGGTCATGCTCCAGTGAGGCTGACAGGCTGTGAAACCTGGAGAACAGTGGGTGGTGGAGGGTGGTGGAGGTATAAGGGAAGGGGGAGGGGGACAAGAGGAGGGCTTGGGTGGGGGTGAGGGTGGGCAATCTCACACTTTGCTGTCAGTGCACATTGGTAGTTTCCAAACTTAACCATTTTTTTTTTTAAAGATAGTACTAGGAGATATTTTTGTGTATAAAATGAAATTCCCAGCCTTTAATTGCCTCTTCTAAAACTGCTCCCCACGTACACACGCATACCATCAGACACACACGCACACATACACATTCATGCATACACAGATGTCATAAAAACTACTCATGTAACAACTATACTCACACAAATGCACACACACACAGAGAAAAAAAAGATATATAAAAAAAAGGCACACACACACACACACCATACACACAAAAACAAGCCACTATGACAAAACAACCAACACCACTAGTGACCCATGCAAACCCAACCCAAGCCCTTACCTCATGCCTTCTCCACCCCACCACTAACTACTGCCCGTTCTCCACCCCACCACTAACTACTGCCCGTTCAAATGACTGTTTGATACAGGAAGATTTCCTCTCAACTTGCCCCAGTCCTGACCTGAGGGAGACTAATCCACTGGGAAGGGAGGGGGGGGGAGGGAGAGGCGGAGGAAACAGCACACTGACACTGCCAGTGGTCACACGCAATGCCTCCTTTGTGAGCCAGTGGTCCTGTACTAATTCTTCTGAGCTGAGCACAGGATTACACTTGCCATTGTCCCGTGGGTATTGAGTCTTTTTCTGTTCATAGTCTTGCCGACAGCACAGGGCCATATCATGACTGTCAAACCATACAAATGCTAGACAGTGTTAGCACAAAACTGTCACATCAACAAACAAACAAAAAGATATAAAAAAAATCATCAAGACAAACCCACAAAACACAGTTCATAACACATTATCCTAACTATTCAGCTCCTCAGGGCAAATAGCATTAGGCCATGCTAAGGAGGTCAGTCCTTCCCCTTAATTTATCATCTCCAGACTGCAAAAAATCATAAGGAACAAAATAATACTTCAACGTCAAACAAAAAATACATAAAAAGGCCACATAGGCAAATAACACTGCAGAATGGACAGTTAGTACCCATCCCAGTGTTTACAATTTAAATACATAATCGCCAGAGCAAAACAGCACAGACAGTACATCATAGACTGCGGAAATGAGAAAAAAGTGTCAAGGCTTGCTCGAAAAAAGAAAGGGGAATGGACTGGGAAGGCAGAACAGGGAGACGAAGGAAGAATAAAGGCAGAAATTCAGCAACAGAAAAGAGGAAATTTGTAGCACAGAATTTCTGAAGGTGGGGATGCTATTTATAACTGAAAGACTGTCAGCTTCCCCATGGGTGGGGGTGGAGGGTGGGGACGAAGAGTTTGCTACAAGCAGCAAGACCTGTCTGCTGTAGGTCACACACACTGCCTGCCCCTGTCCAGTCT
Organism: Babylonia areolata; assembly: GCF_041734735.1. Lineage (NCBI taxonomy): Eukaryota > Metazoa > Mollusca > Gastropoda > Neogastropoda > Buccinidae > Babylonia > Babylonia areolata. Next base: position 9,355,443 of record NC_134888.1, on the reverse strand, counting down.
GTCCAGTCTTGGTCATCATGTCTTTTACACACGACTTGTCAGTACTATTATTGAGGGCAAAGCTTTCATGGCTCACATGATTGAAAAACAACAAGAACGAAAACGAAAACACCTTGACACAATGTCTTTAAACTGATGTAGAGACAACTTTCATATCAAAGGGGATGGTTGGGAAGGTGAAGAAAAATCTGCATGAGAACATTTTGGTAATAATCACTATGTTCTGAAATTACATGAAAAAAACTGTGAAGGAATCAACAGTATGATGTCATACACATCTTCATCAGTACATCACTGTTTTCATTGCCACACACGGCCACCACTATGGTCAGCTACAAAGACCTGTACAAATTCAGAGGTAGAGAAATGAAGATACAACTGACATAGACAAAAATCAAATGAGCAAGGACATCAGAAGAGGGAGAAATAAAAAATGAGAAGGAAGGTAGATTGAAAGTGAGGATGGACAGCGGGGAAGGGGGGAAGAAGAGGACATCATGAAATGCAGAGAAAGAGAGTGAGAGAAAGAGAGAGGGAGGGAGGGAGAGAAAACTCAGAAGTTGTCTACAGGCCAAAGCCACAATACACATGATGGGGAAGGGAGACAAACAGGGACCAGAACCCATCACAGATTCAATACATCTGCCCTGCAGAGATGGAAATGTGCCAGACACACATACTTCTTTTCCCGTGCATGACAGAAAAGAATTATCCTGCATGATATGTGATTTGAGTAACTTGGCCCATTCAAAGTTATACACAGAAACCACAGGACAACATGGTATGGGATAGATGCTGAGAGAGAGAGAGAGAGAGAGAGAGAGAGAGAGAGAGCACCTTCAAAAATCTGTACATGAAGTTGTAGCTGATTATAATTTGCTCTCTTGTTCTGTTACATTACTGTTAGATCATATCACATAATGTAAGTCTTGTAAAAAAAATAAACAAATAAATAAGTAAGCGAACACACCATCCCCTAATGAGGGGCTATGGCCTTTCTGAATAAACTATGGGAATCTGAATCCAAAATCTGAATCCAGTGTTTTGGTACTGGAAGTTGTTTACTCTTTTTCCAAATCAAACTAGACTCTATTTTCATTCACATCTTAAATCTAAGCTGACTGATTCCCAGATAAAAGTGACAGCGGATGTGAGAATCACTGCCACAGATTGCTGATTAGTTTCTTTCCCTTCACTTTACTATTGTCTTACATGAGGGGGGAGATTGTTTGTCTGACCCCGCTATGTTACCACCACAATGACATATCAAAGATATAGAGGTGACCCACTTTCCGAATTGTCCTTAGTTTGATGTCAGACTATAGTGTGAAGTATCTCACTGACAGTTTCACTTCAAGAAAGCATCAAGCATGTGGACTGATCCACAAACGCTGCACTGTTTCTGCTGGATAAAAAAAAAAAATAATAATAAGAAAGAAAAAGTAGCAAATGCCTAACCTTGGAACAAACCCATTTCACTGGTCAGTGTCCTAGGTTTGTCTCACAAGAATCAAACAAATGAAGACTCCAGAAGTGGGGGGGGGGGGGGGGGAGAAGAAAAAAAAAGAAAAGGAACAGTGAAGATGGACTGTGAGAAGTGAAGGAGGAAAAAAAGAGCAGGAACAGCAGACAGACTGTACACCTGTTGGCAGTACAGTGCTGTGTGTCTTCTCTGCTCTGACAGACTGTACACCTGTTGGCAGTACACAGTGCTGTGTGTCTTCTCTGCTCTGACAGACTGTACACCTGTTGGTAATACACAGTGCTGTGTGTCTTCTCTGCTCTGACAGACTGTACACCTGTTGGTAATACACAGTGCTGTGTGTCTTCTCTGCTCTGACAGACTGTACACCTGTTGGTAATACACAGTGCTGTGTGTCTTCTCTGCTCTGACAGACTGTGCACCTGTTGGCAATACACAGTGCTGTGTGTCTTCTCTGCTCTGACAGACTGTACACCTGTTGGCAGTACACAGTGCTGTGTGTCTTCTCTGCTCTGACAGACTGTACACCTGTTGGCAGTACAGTGCTGTGTGTCTTCTCTGCTCTGACAGACTGTACACCTGTTGGCAGTACACAGTGCTGTGTGTCTTCTCTGCTCTGACAGTCTGTACACCTGTTGGTAATACAGTGCTGTGTGTCTTCTCTGCTCTGACAGACTGTACACCTGTTGGCAATACAGTGCTGTGTGTCTTCTCTGCTCTGATAGTCTGTACACCTGTTGGTAATACAGTGCTGTGTGTCTTCTCTGCTCTGACAGACTGTACACCTGTTGGCAGTACACAGTGCTGTGTGTCTTCTCTGCTCTGACAGACTGTACACCTGTTGGCAATACAGTGCTGTGTGTCTTCTCTGCTCTGATAGTCTGTACACCTGTTGGTAATACAGTGCTGTGTGTCTTCTCTGCTCTGACAGACTGTACACCTGTTGGCAGTACACAGTGCTGTGTGTCTTCTCTGCTCTGACAGACTGTACACCTGTTGGCAATACAGTGCTGTGTGTCTTCTCTGCTCTGATAGTCTGTACACCTGTTGGTAATACAGTGCTGTGTGTCTTCTCTGCTCTGACAGACTGTACACCTGTTGGCAATACACAGTGCTGTGTGTCTTCTCTGCTCTGACAGACTGTACACCTGTTGGCAGTACACAGTGCTGTGTGTCTTCTCTGCTCTATCATTATTTGTTATCATTCTTATTATCATCATCATCATTATTATCATCATTATTGATACTGCCTCTTCTTTGTCTTCAGTTTCTCAGGTTTAGAGTTGTGCATGCGTGTGAATGACTGGTTTGAGGGCACTTTGATCTGTCTCTGCACAAGATTCAGCACTACACAAATACCAATTATCATCATTATTATTATTATTATCATCAATATTATCATATAACACCTATATCTGGGTAAAGACGAAGATGAACATTCTTTACAGTCATCTACATAACAGACTGCCAACCTGGGTACAGCTGACTGACAGCTGTCTTTAGGCGCTCATCATTCATACCCCATGTCAATCAGTCAGACACATCATTCATACCCCATGTCAATCAGTCAGACACATCATTCATACCCCATGTCAATCAGTCAGACACATCATTCATACCCCGTGTCAATCAATCAGACTCACATCATTCATACCCCATGTCAATCAGTCAGACACATCATTCATACCCCATGTCAATCAGTCAGACACATCATTCATACCCCATGTCAATCAGTCAGACTCACATCATTCATACCCCATGTCAATCAGTCAGACACATCATTCATACCCCATGTCAATCAGTCAGACACATCATTCATACCCCATGTCAATCAGTCAGACACATCATTCATACCCCATGTCAATCAGTCAGACACATCATTCATACCCCATGTCAATCAGTCAGACACATCATTCATACCCCATGTCAATCAGACTCACATCATTCATACCCCATGTCAATCAGTCAGACACATCATTCATACCCCATGTCAATCAGTCAGACACATCATTCATACCCCATGTCAATCAGTCAGACACATCATTCATACCCCATGTCAATCAGACTCACATCATTCATACCCCATGTCAATCAGTCAGACACATCATTCATACCCTATGTCAATCAGTCAGACACATCATTCATACCCTGTGTCAATCAGTCAGACACATCATTCATACCCCATGTCAATCAGTCAGACACATCATTCATACCCTGTGTCAATCAGTCAGACACATCATTCATACCCTGTGTCAATCAGTCAGACACATCATTCATACCCCATGTCAATCAGTCAGACTCACATCATTCATACCCCATGTCAATCAGTCAGACACATCATTCATACCCCATGTCAATCAGTCAGACTCACATCATTCATACCCTGTGTCAATCAGTCAGACACATCATTCATACCCCATGTCAATCAGTCAGACACATCATTCATACCCCATGTCAATCAGTCAGACTCACATCATTCATACCCCATGTCAATCAGTCAGGCTCACATCATTCATACCCAATTTCAATCAGTCTCACATCATTCATACCCCATGTCAATAAGTCAGAATCACATCATTCATACCCTGTGTCAATCAGTCTCACATCATTCATACCCCATGTCAATCAGTCAGACTCACATCATTCATACCCTGTGTCAATCAGTCAGACTCACATCATTCATACCCTGTGTCAATCAGTCAGACTCACATCATTCATACCCCATGTCAATCAGTCAGGCTCACATCATTCATACCCTGTGTCAATCAGTCAGACTCACATCATTCATACCCCATGTCAATCAGTCAGACTCACATCATTCATACCCCATGTCAATCAGTCAGACTCACACCATTCATACCTCATGTCAATAAGTCTGGCTCACACCATTCATACCTCATGTCAATCAGTCTCACACCATTCATACCCTGTGTCAATCAGTCTCACATCATTCATAACCCATGTCAATCAGTCAGGGTCACATCATTCATACCCAATGTCAATCAGTCAGGCTCACATCATTCATACCCCATGTCAATCAGACTCACATCATTCATACCCCATGTCAATCAGTCAGGCTCACATCATTCATACCCCACGTCAATCAGTCAGGCTCACATCATTCATACCCCATGTCAATCAGTCAGGCTCACATCATTCATACCCCATGTCAATCAGTCTGGCTCACATCATTCATACCCCATGTCAATCAGTCAGACTCACATCATTCATACCCCATGTCAATCAGTCAGGCTCACACCATTCATACCCCATGTCAATCAGTCAGGCTCACACCATTCATACCTCATGTCAATCAGTCAGGCTCACACCATTCATACCCAATGTCAATCAGTCAGGCTCACATCATTCATACCCCATGTCAATCAGACTCACATCATTCATACCCAATGTCAATCAGTCTGGCTCACATCATTCATACCCCATGTTAATGAGACTCACATTATTCATACCCCATGTCAATCAGTCAGACTAACATCATTCATACCCCATGTCAATCAGACTCACACCATTCATACCCTGTGTCAATCAGTCAGACTCACATCATTCACACTCCATGTCAATCAGTCAGGCTCACACCATTCATACCCCATGTCAATCAGTCAGGCTCACATCATTCATACCCCGTGTCAATCAGTCAGACTCACACCATTCATACCCTGTGTCAATCAGTCAGACTCACATCATTCATACCCCGTGTCAATCAGTCAGACTCACACCATTCATACCCCATGTCAATCAGTCAGGCTCACATCATTCACACCCCATGTCAATCAGTCAGACACATCATTCATACCCTATGTCAATCAGTCAGACACATCATTCATACCCCATGTCAATCAGTCAGACACATCATTCATACCCCATGTCAATCAGTCAGACACATCATTCATACCCTGTGTCAATCAGTCAGACACATCATTCATACCCCATGTCAATCAGTCAGACACATCATTCATACCCCATGTCAATCAGTCAGACACATCATTCATACCCCATGTCAATCAGACTCACATCATTCATACCCCATGTCAATCAGTCAGACACATCATTCATACCCCATGTCAATCAGTCAGACACATCATTCATACCCCATGTCAATCAGTCAGACACATCATTCATACCCTGTGTCAATCAGTCAGACACATCATTCATACCCTGTGTCAATCAGTCAGACACATCATTCATACCCCATGTCAATCAGTCAGACACATCATTCATACCCTGTGTCAATCAGTCAGACACATCATTCATACCCCATGTCAATCAGTCAGACACATCATTCATACCCCATGTCAATCAGTCAGACACATCATTCATACCCCATGTCAATCAGTCAGACACATCATTCATACCCCATGTCAATCAGTCAGACTCGCATCATTCATACCCAATGTCAATCAGTCAGACACATCATTCATACCCTGTGTCAATCAGTCAGACACATCATTCATACCCTGTGTCAATCAGTCAGAATCACATCATTCATACCCTGTGTCAATCAGTCAGACACATCATTCATACCCCATGTCAATCAGTCAGACACATCATTCATACCCCATGTCAATCAGTCAGACTCACATCATTCATACCCCATGTCAATCAGTCAGACACATCATTCATACCCCATGTCAATCAGTCAGGCTCACATCATTCATACCCAATTTCAATCAGTCTCACATCATTCATACCCCATGTCAATAAGTCAGAATCACATCATTCATACCCTGTGTCAATCAGACTCACATCATTCATACCCCATGTCAATCAGTCAGACACATCATTCATACCCCATGTCAATCAGTCAGACACATCATTCATACCCTGTGTCAATCAGTCAGACACATCATTCATACCCCATGTCAATCAGTCAGACACATCATTCATACCCTGTGTCAATCAGTCAGACTCACATCATTCATACCCAATTTCAATCAGTCTCACATCATTCATACCCCATGTCAATAAGTCAGAATCACATCATTCATACCCTGTGTCAATCAGTCTCACATCATTCATACCCCATGTCAATCAGTCAGAATCACATCATTCATACCCTGTGTCAATCAGTCAGACTCACATCATTCATACCCTGTGTCAATCAGTCTCACATCATTCATACCCTGTGTCAATCAGTCAGACTCACATCATTCATACCCCATGTCAATCAGTCAGGCTCACATAATTAATACCCCATGTCAATAAGTCAGAATCACATCATTCATACCCCATGTCAATAAGTCAGAATCACATCATTCATACCCCATGTCAATCAGTCAGACTCACACCATTCATACCTCATGTCAATAAGTCTGGCTCACACCATTCATACCTCATGTCAATCAGTCTCACACCATTCATACCCTGTGTCAATCAGTCTCACATCATTCATAACCCATGTCAATCAGTCAGGGTCACATCATTCATACCCAATGTCAATCAGTCAGGCTCACATCATTCATACCCCATGTCAATCAGACTCACATCATTCATACCCCATGTCAATCAGTCAGGCTCACATCATTCATACCCCACGTCAATCAGTCAGGCTCACATCATTCATACCCCATGTCAATCAGTCAGGCTCACATCATTCATACCCAATGTCAATCAGTCTGGCTCACATCATTCATACCCCATGTCAATGAGACTCACATTATTCATACCCCATGTCAATCAGTCAGACTCACACCATTCATACCCTGTGTCAATCAGTCAGACTCACATCATTCACACTCCATGTCAATCAGTCAGGCTCACACCATTCATACCTCATGTCAATCAGTCAGGCTCACACCATTCATACCCAATGTCAATCAGTCAGGCTCACATCATTCATACCCCATGTCAATCAGACTCACATCATTCATACCCAATGTCAATCAGTCTGGCTCACATCATTCATACCCCATGTCAATGAGACTCACATTATTCATACCCCATGTCAATCAGTCAGACTCACACCATTCATACCCCATGTCAATCAGTCAGGCTCACATCATTCATACCCTGTGTCAATCAGTCAGACTCACATCATTCACACTCCATGTCAATCAGTCAGGCTCACACCATTCATACCCCATGTCAATCAGTCAGGCTCACATCATTCATACCCTGTGTCAATCAGTCAGACTCACACCATTCATACCCTGTGTCAATCAGTCAGACTCACATCATTCATACCCCGTGTCAATCAGTCAGACTCACACCATTCATACCCCATGTCAATCAGTCAGGCTCACATCATTCATACCTCATGTCAATAAGTCTGGCTCACATCATTCATACCCTGTGTCAATCAGTCACACTCACATCATTCACACTCCATGTCAATCAGTCAGGCTCACATCATTCACACACTGTGTCAATCAGTCAGACTCACATCATTAATACCCCGTGTCAATCAGTCAGACACATCATTCATACCCTGTGTCAATCAGTCAGACTCACATCATTCATACCCTGTGTCAATCAGTCAGGCTCAGTCATGTGCACACACACACAGGACACACCCACTCTTTCTGTGTCTCCTTCACATCTCCGGTTATGAATGACACTATCTGTAACAGCAAGCCTGAGCTTTGTTCACGGTGATCTCACAAATCACTGACATCAGCAGTAAAAACTGTTATTCCAGCAGGTAATTCACAATGAACAGTCTTGAGAGAGGGGAAGAAGTATGTGTGTGCATGAATTCTCTTTCCTGTTTTGGAAAAAAAAAAGACACACAAAAACAACTGGTCCTGAAAGCCAAAAAATACCTTTTGAAGATTTAGATTTAAGGAACCATGGTCATTTATGGTTACCAGGGCAGTGAATCCTATCCACTGTGTCCAGGGCTCAGTGTGGGAAGACAGTGAATCCTATCCACTGTGTCCAGGGCTCAGCGTGGGAAGGCAGTGAATCCTATCCACTGTGTCCAGGGCTTAGCATGGGAAGGCAGTGAATCCTATCCACTGTGTCCAGGGCTCAGCATGGGAAGGCAGTGAATCCTATCCACTGTGTCCAGGGCTCAGCATGGGAAGGCAGTGAATCCTATCCACTGTGTCCAGGGCTCAGTGTGGGAAGGCAGGGCCCAGTCATCTCCCCCTGCCATTTTCCCCAACCCAAGTCAGGTACCCATTCACACCTTGGTGGAGTGAGGAAATAAGGAGTATAGCCCCTTTCCTAGTGACAGCACCACGCCAAAACGGGGCCTCAATCTCTGGTCACTGGTGAACACTGGGTCAGAAACCCAATCCCTGACTGATCCTGCCTTGACACCTCTAAACATCAAAACCTATTGCCACATAATGTCCTGAAGAACAAGTTCAAGGAAACACAAGACTAAGTTCCACTATTTCCACATAATGTCCAGAAGAACAAGTTCAAGGAAACACAAGACTAAGTTCCACTATTTCCACATAATGTCCTGAAGAACAAGTTCAAGGAAACACAAGACTAAGTTCCACTATTTCCACATAATGACCAGAAGAACAAGTTCAAGGAAACACAAGACTAAGTTCCACTATTTCCACAAAATGTCCTGAAGAACAAGTTCAAGGAAACACAAGACTAAGTTCCACTATTTCCACATAATGTCCTGAAGAACAAGTTCAAGGAAACACAAGACTAAGTTCCACTATTTCCACATAATGTCCTGAAGAACAAGTTCAAGGAAACACAAGACTAAGTTCCACTATTTCCACATAATGTCCTGAAGAACAAGTTCAAGGAAACACAAGACTAAGTTCCACTATTTCCACATAATGTCCTGAAGAACAAGTTCAAGGAAACACAAGACTAAGTTCCACTATTTCCACAAAATGTCCTGAAGAACAAATACAAGGAAACACAAGACTAAGTTCCACTATTTCCACATAATGTCCAGAAGAACAAGTTCAAGGAAACACAAGACTAAGTTCCACTATTTCCACATAATGTCCTGAAGAACAAGTTCAAGGAAACACAAGACTAAGTTCCACTATTTCCACATAATGTCCTGAAGAACAAGTTCAAGGAAACACAAGACTAAGGTCCATTTTCTTTCCATCAATACACCGACAGACACTGAACTACTTGACAGACACTGAACTACTTAACGCCACAAATGATGCAAAGCAACCTGTAGACTGAACTGTCCAAGCGAAATATGACTGGGTATATTGTAAATCTGTAATCAAGCCACTGACTGACACTGGTTACGGTTTGGGGATATCACCTTTGAAATGTTGCAAAATGTTAGGTAATTAGCCACAGCAGTTGCAAGGCTGTTAATGAGAAATGGAGTGGTAAATGAGTGTTTCTTTCTACTTTTTTTTTTTTTAGGTGGAAGGGGGGATCACAGAAGTGGAGTTCAGTCCCCTACACAGACTGGTCATTTCCCAGGACTGTCGACCAGCCACTGCCCTGGTAAGCCATGCTAAAATCAAACTCATCTCACACCAATGGTCTCAATGCCTCTGAAGCAGCTCTGTTAGAAGCATATGAGGCACTATTCTAGGTCATCTTCCTGTAATTTTCAATATCTTTTTTCACACAATTTCAACACTGACTTATAAAATATCAATGCTGGAATGACTGATACTTTTGTTTCAGAGAAAACCCAATGCTGACTACAGCCCTGTGTTTCCTTGCAACATAAAGGGTTGGGCCATTGAAAGTAAAAAATGAGTTGGGTTACAACCATTGCACAATAAAGTGTCAGGGATGACTACAAGCACCATAAAATGAGCTTCTAATAAGTCTCTCAATATAAACAAGCTTCATCACCAACTGAAATTGTTAGCCCATTAAAAAAACAACAACAGTTTTAACACAGGCCGTCATGTATGCATGCCTTGCAATTCACACACACACACACACACACACACACAGAGAGAGAGAGAGAGAGAGAGAGAGAGAGAGAGACTCAAATGGTTTCCAATTAAAAAAAAACAAAATCAACTATGTGTGTGTGTGTCTGTGTGAATGAGAGAGAGAGAGAGAGAGAGAGAGAGAGAGAGAGAGAGAATAATGTGTGTCTGTGTGTGGATGCACACATCAACATGTATGTGCTTGTGTGTATTCAAGAATGCATTTGAACACATGTAAATGGAAGGGCAGTTACACACACTAAACAGACAAACACAAAGACACACACACACACATGCTTGTACGTATATATACAAATGCATGCACAGGTATGTGTGTGTGCATTTAATGGAAAGGGCAGTTAATTATTATTTTTTTAAATGTCTAAATTAAAATCTATAAACAAAAAAAGAAAATGATGGAAACACATTAGAAACAAACACACACACAAACACTCAGAGTAACTGATAACAACTCAAATCACACACTGCATACCATAATCACTGTCAGTCGTCAAGGAAACACCAGCTCAACACAAACATGCACCATCAGGAGGAAGTGGGTCAACTGAAACTGCTTCTACCCTGTGTTGTTGTTTTCTAATTCTTTTTTCACCATCTGCTTTCAAAATGATCCATTCCTGAAAAGCATGGGGAACTGCAGCACATTCCTTTGTTCACAATTCTGGGGTCACTGTGTGTGCAGCCAGATGAACTCATACAGCTAAACACTGCTCCTATGCAAAAACAAAATGCACATGTGCACACATTGAGTGCTGACTAAACTGCTTGATCACTGGGTCATCTAAGTCAGCGCTAATTTTCCCCTTTCCTTTGCAGAGCCGTATTCAATCAAAGCTCTGCATGTGTGCCTGTGTGTGTGTGTGTGCATGCGTGCATCCGTGTGTGTATGACAGTCTGTGTATGTGTGCAAGAAAGTGTATGTAAAAATCTGTGAGATAGTCTATGTACATGTGTGTAAGAGAGTTGTGTGTGTGTAAGAGAGAGAGAGAGAGAGAGAGAGAGAGAGAGTGTGTGTGTGTGTGTGTGCGTGCGTGCATCCGTGTGTGTATGAGAGTCTGTGTATGTGTGCAAGAAAGTGTATGTAAAAATCTGTGAGATAGTCTATGTATATGTGTGTAAGAGAGTTGTGTGTGTAAGAGAGAGACAGAGAGAGAGAGAGAGTGTGCGTGTGTGCATCAATTGCATATGTTGTGTGCTCATGTGCATGTTTGTGTTGTGTCCATACAGAATTCAAAGCTTTTACTGTGAAGATTGATAAATATGTATTGTACACAAGCAAGGCCTATGAATATGCTGGACACACAGGACTTTTTCAACAATCAACAACAGACAGTCTGCTGCAGTTTTATGTATGTGTTCATCATCTTTCAGAATTCAACTCTCTCAACTTTCTTGTTTATGCTGTTCCTTCTCTCTCCCTCCAACAACGCTTTTTTTTTCTTCGTTTTTTTTTTTTTTTTTTTTTTTTTTTTAATCTCTGCTGCTCTTTCTGTTTTAAATAAAGGATCAACTGACCTGTTTATAAAAAAAAAAAAAAGTCTTTAAAAAAATCAACTGCTTTGTCATTTTAATCTTCCAACCTGTTTCACTGTATCTAAAACATGATCAGCTTTGTCAATCTATCGTTTTATCTAAAACTACTGATCATATATCAATCATCCAATCATTCCATCTACCTGTCCACTTACCTACATGGCATACTAATCTACTGGCTGAGAAATGAGGAGGAGAGAAACTGGATACTTTGAAGAAAGACAGTTGACACATTATCACCCCATCAGCATCACAACACTGTCACAAGGCTTACACACCACAGCGCTGATGCAAAGTAGAAGGGATTCTCCCACACTTCCAGCTGGGCCGCATTACAACCACATTAAAACCAAAAGCCAGAAGAAGAAAAACAAAGCGCTGCAGGCAAAAAGCTGCAGAGTCAGAAGCACAGCACCCAGGTGTGTGTGTGGTGAGGTTAGTCAGTCTACTGTTAAAGCAGTCACCATACTCACTTGCTTGTGATTCTGATCAAGGAACTAGACACAACACAGGAGTCACAGTCAGGGATAAAACTCCCCAGCATCAAAAACAGCACACTCACACAGATAAAACCAAACCCCCCTCACCCCCACACAGAAATCCCTTGTTTTGAAAAAAACAAACAAAAACAACAACAGCACACCCACAGACTGAAAACAAAACCCCTCACCCACCCCTCATGACAGAGTCAGTCAGAAGTCCCATGTGTTTGCAACCACCACACCCACCAAGTTAACACAAACATCCCCCGTCAGCACTACAGCACAAGACAGACACAAGACCACAACACCATCAACTGACAAACATCACCTGACCTTTGGTCAACCATCAGCTTACAAGGGAAAGCTTCATGGCTCATGTGCAGAAAGTGAAAAGACAAGGCAGAGAAAGAAAGAGGAGGGTGAGATCAATCATGTCCATTTGCACACACCGCATGACAGCATGCTCTGGAAATGTGAGATCTCATTTTATGATCATATTTCCTTGGTGGATGGTGCTATCATCTAAATCCTCAACAAATATGATGGCAACTTCTCCACAACTGAGAGTAAAAAAACAAAGAAAGAAAAGGGGTTGAGGTGCCCGGGGGCAGCCCTCTTCACTTCACCTGCCTTACAGGTGTGCAACTGTCCACGTCACGCAAACTGGCTAAATCATCTTGGAAAATGGAGTATGGCTGCCTACATGGTGGGGTAAATAAACAAATCAGTCATACGTAAAATGTTACAAGTCTGACTGAGTATGCATGTGTGCGTGCCTGAAATCTGATTGAATGACACAGGAAATGAATGAGGAGCGCCCAATGGCAGCCGTCAGTCGGCAGCCTGTTGTGCAAATGACCCTGTGTTTGCAAAGCGCTTAGAGCTTGGTCTCCGACCAAGGATAGGCGCGGAATAAGTATCCATGTCAAATCAAAGGGAAGTGTTGTGTAAATGACAAAGGTTATGATTCATAAGTCACTGATTCTGACCTCTTTTCCAAATGTTTCATGTGCACAGCTTTCTTGGCACAGCATCAAATATTTCAGAACAAATGTAGAAAGTTTGTCATTTGTACCAGATCAGCAAACCAAACTTTGACAGTAGTTCAGGTCTGCATCCGGTCACTTCAACAACTGGAGGCACTTTTTCATGAGCTTACAGAGTAGATTTACCTATTTTTCTATTGAAAGAGACCATTCTGTTTCATTCTAAAACTGACATGTTTATATCACAGGGATAGATGAGAAGTATGCTCATCTGTTGGAACAGATAAAAAGTTTTTAAAAAGTATGCTTATCTGTTAGGAGAGATAAAAAGTATGCTTTAAAGAATAACACTTCAGAAAACAATATGCACATGCATATTTCATACCATATTAAGCTGCCACGACACACAAGGAAGACGAAGGAGTTCATTTTTTATGTGACTTGTTGAACAAAGAAACTAGTACTTTGCCAGGGAAAGACACTGACCAGAATTCCTTCCCAGTTTTGACAGGTAACAGCAAGATGTGGAGTTATGCAGATTGTATTTAGACTTTTACATCACAGATACGTCAGTGTGTGAAACAAAACCCCTACTGTGTGTTTTGTGAGAAAATTCCTCTTATTTTACAGTGATTAGTTGGCTTTCACATTTACAGTAATACCGTAGCATTTGACACACATAATCATTCTCAGTATGCATAATAGTGTCAAGGATGGTGTCTATGGAAGCAATGGTCCCTGAGAAAATGTCTCTGTTAAACTTTACGATGGACATATACATACACTCGTGCAATGGGATGATTACAGAGACTTACTTTGTTTACACATGAGCCAAAAAATCAGGTGAGCAGATACTCAAAATATTTTGTGAATGGATAAGAAAATGTAAACAGAACACACACACACACACATACACAAACACATACACACACTCACATACACGCACAGGTGCAAGCAACACACACACACACAATGCATACATGAACTAAGGAGGAAGGAAAGACATTGTTGAGGAGAGGCAGTTAGCATAACCAAAACTAGAACACTATCTACATACTGCACTTGAAAAACAGGGGCTTAAACCCATGTAAAATGGACTGTTCCACAGAGTGGGCCAGTATCTGATGTAAACATCTAAAAACTGAAGCGTGGAAATGATCCTCACTCTGCCTCTCACACAGAGATGGTTCGCGCCCTGTGGCACACAACGTCACCTCCACAGATCTCCACTGCTGCTGGTCTTTTGTTATCTCAGCTAGCTTCCTCCAGGTATAGCCACTCTCCTGTCGTGTGCTGTCTTAACTAGCCTCCCCCAGGTATAGCCACTCTCCTGTCCTGTGCTGTCTTAGCTAGTTTCCCCCAGGTATAGCCACTCTCCTGTCGTGTGCTGTCTTAACTAGCTTCCCCAAGGTATAGCCACTCTCCTGTCGTGTGCTGTCTTAGCTAGCTTCCCCCAGGTATAGCCACTCTCCTGTCGTGTGCTGTCTTAACTAGCCTCCCCCAGGTATAGCCACTCTCCTGTCCTGTGCTGTCTTAGCTAGCTTCCCCCAGGTATAGCCACTCTCCTGTCCTGTGCTGTCTTAGCTAGCTTCCCCCAGGTATAGCCACTCTCCTGTCCTGTGCTGTCTTCCCCCAGGTATAGCCTCTCTCCTGTTGTACTGTCATAGCTGTCTTCCCCCAGGTATAGCCACTCTCCTGTTGTACTGTCATAGCTAGCTTCCCCCAGGTATAGCCACTCTCCTGTCGTGTGCTGTCTTAGCTGTCTTCCCCCAGGTATAGCCACTCTCCTGTCCTGTGCTGTCTTAGCTAGCTTCCCCCAGGTATAGCCACTCTCCTGTCCTGTGCTGTCTTAGCTAGCTTCCCCCAGGTATAGCCACTCTCCTGTCCTGTGCTGTCTTAGATAGCTTCCCCCAGGTATAGCCACTCTCCTGTCCTGTGCTGTCTTAGCTAGCTTCCCCCAGGTATAGCCGTTCTCCTGTCGTGTGCTGTCTTAGCTGTCTTCCCCCAGGTATAGCCTCTCTCCTGTTGTACTGTCATAGCTAGCTTCCCCCAGGTATAGCCACTCTCCTGTCGTGTGCTGTCTTAGCCAATTTTCTGTCATGTGCTGTCTTAGCTAGCTTCCCCCAGGTATAGCCACTCTCCTGTCCTGTGCTGTCTTAGCTAGCTTCCCCCAGGTATAGCCACTCTCCTGTCGTGTGCTGTCTTAGCTAGCTTCCCCCAGGTATAGCCATTTATTTAGACAGAAGAAGGAAAATCATTGCTTGCAAAATTCAAAGGCCATTTGATTGCCTTTAACCTTCACCATGCCTTCCAAGATTTTTTTTTTTTTTTTAAGAAAAAGAAATCTAGAAGAGTTTGTAATTTTCATAAACAAGTAGAAACAACGTATGCAGTCTGCAGCTGATGTTTCCGATCAGTTGCACTGTACAAGATGTACATAAGCACAGTGAGGTTATGGTGTAATGTTTCACTGAGGGGGACTGGGGGAGGGAGAATATGAAACAAATCAGTTTTGATCCTTGTGTTTGTATTCAGTGGGAGAAAAAAAAAATCTCTGAAAACAGCCAGCAACTTCCCAACAGACAGACACACGACAGACACATGGTGAGGGCTCAGTCTGAAAGTTGCAACAACAACACATGGTGTATGTCCACTGGCTGTGTTTGCCATCTGAACTCCTCCTGACTTGACAGATGTGGAGTTAGTCACAACACAACCCCACCCACTCACACTCTGAGCAACACAAAAAGCCAGTGAGATCGAACCAGCCAACTGTTACACCCATCCCTCCTGTTGAACAGTTTGGGTCAATACACAGCCTGACTAACTGTTACACCCATCCCTCCTGTTGAACAGTTTGGGTCAATACACAGCCTGACTAACTGTTACACCCATCCCTCCTGTTGAACAGTTTGGGTCAATACACAGCCTGACTAACTGTTACACCCATCCTCCTGTTGAACAGTTTGGGTCAATACACAGCCTGACTAACTGTTACACCCATTCCTCCTGTTGAACAGTTTGGGTCAATACACAGCCTGACTAATTGTTACACCCATCCTCCTGTTGAACAGTTTGGGTCAATACACAGCCTGACTAACCGTTACACCACCCATCCCTCCTGTTGAACAGTTTGGGTCAATACACAGCCTGACTAACTGTTACACCCATCCCTCCTGTTGAACAGTTTGGGTCAATACACAGCCTGACTAACTGTTACACCCATCCTCCTGTTGAACAGTTTGGGTCAATACACAGCCTGACTAACTGTTACACCCATCCCTCCTGTTGAACAGTTTGGGTCAATACACAGCCTGACTAACTGTTACACCACCCATCCCTCCTGTTGAACAGTTTGGGTCAATACACAGCCTGACTAACTGTTACACCCATCCCTCCTGTTGAACAGTTTGGGTCAATACACAGCCTGACTAACTGTTACACCCATCCCTCCTGTTGAACAGTTTGGGTCAATACACAGCCTGACTAACTGTTACACCCATCCCTCCTGTTGAACAGTTTGGGTCAATACACAGCCTGACTAACTGTTACACCCATCCCTCCTGTTGAACAGTTTGGGTCAATACACAGCCTGACTAACTGTTACACCCATCCTCCTGTTGAACAGTTTGGGTCAATACACAGCCTGACTAACTGTTACACCCATCCCTCCTGTTGAACAGTTTGGGTCAATACACAGCCTGACTAACTGTTACACCCATCCCTCCTGTTGAACAGTTTGGGTCAATACACAGCCTGACTAACTGTTACACCCATCCTCCCTGTTGAACAGTTTGGGTCAATACACAGCCTGACTAACTGTTACACCCATCCCTCCTGTTGAACAGTTTGGGTCAATACACAGCCTGACTAACTGTTACACCCATCCTCCCTGTTGAACAGTTTGGGTCAATACACAGCCTGACTAACTGTTACACCCATCCCTCCTGTTGAACAGTTTGGGTCAATACACAGCCTGACTAACTGTTACACCCATCCCTCCTGTTGAACAGTTTGGGTCAATACACAGCCTGACTAACTGTTACACCCATCCCTCCTGTTGAACAGTTTGGGTCAATACACAGCCTGACTAACTGTTACACCCATCCCTCCTGTTGAACAGTTTGGGTCAATACACAGCCTGACTAACTGTTACACCCATCCCTCCTGTTGAACAGTTTGGGTCAATACACAGCCTGACTAACTGTTACACCCATCCCTCCTGTTGAACAGTTTGGGTCAATACACAGCCTGACTAACTGTTACACCCATCCCTCCTGTTGAACAGTTTGGGTCAATACACAGCCTGACTAACTGTTACACCCATCCCTCCTGTTGAACAGTTTGGGTCAATACACAGCCTGACTAACTGTTACACCCATCCCTCCTGTTGAACAGTTTGGGTCAATACACAGCCTGACTAACTGTTACACCCATCCCTCCTGTTGAACAGTTTGGGTCAATACACAGCCTGACTAACTGTTACACCCATCCCTCCTGTTGAACAGTTTGGGTCAATACACAGCCTGACTAACTGTTACACCCATCCCTCCTGTTGAACAGTTTGGGTCAATACACAGCCTGACTAACTGTTACACCCATCCATCCTGTTGAACAGTTTGGGTCAATACACAGCCTGACTAACTGTTACACCCATCCCTCCTGTTGAACAGTTTGGGTCAATACACAGCCTGACTAACTGTTACACCCATCCCTCCTGTTGAACAGTTTGGGTCAATACACAGCCTGACTAACTGTTACACCCATCCCTCCTGTTGAACAGTTTGGGTCAATACACAGCCTGACTAACTGTTACACCACCCATCCTCCTGTTGAACAGTTTGGGTCAATACACAGCCTGACTAACTGTTACACCCATCCCTCCTGTTGAACAGTTTGGGTCAATACACAGCCTGACTAACTGTTACACCCATCCCTCCTGTTGAACAGTTTGGGTCAATACACAGCCTGACTAACTGTTACACCACCCATCCCTCCTGTTGAACAGTTTGGGTCAATACACAGCCTGACTAACTGTTACACCCATCCCTCCTGTTGAACAGTTTGGGTCAATACACAGCCTGACTAACTGTTACACCCATCCCTCCTGTTGAACAGTTTGGGTCAATACACAGCCTGACTAACTGTTACACCCATCCCTCCTGTTGAACAGTTTGGGTCAATACACAGCCTGACTAACTGTTACACCCATCCCTCCTGTTGAACAGTTTGGGTCAATACACAGCCTGACTAACTGTTACACCCATCCTCCTGTTGAACAGTTTGGGTCAATACACAGCCTGACTAACTGTTACACCCATCCCTCCTGTTGAACAGTTTGGGTCAATACACAGCCTGACTAACTGTTACACCCATCCCTCCTGTTGAACAGTTTGGGTCAATACACAGCCTGACTAACTGTTACACCCATCCTCCCTGTTGAACAGTTTGGGTCAATACACAGCCTGACTAACTGTTACACCCATCCCTCCTGTTGAACAGTTTGGGTCAATACACAGCCTGACTAACTGTTACACCCATCCTCCCTGTTGAACAGTTTGGGTCAATACACAGCCTGACTAACTGTTACACCCATCCCTCCTGTTGAACAGTTTGGGTCAATACACAGCCTGACTAACTGTTACACCCATCCCTCCTGTTGAACAGTTTGGGTCAATACACAGCCTGACTAACTGTTACACCCATCCCTCCTGTTGAACAGTTTGGGTCAATACACAGCCTGACTAACTGTTACACCCATCCCTCCTGTTGAACAGTTTGGGTCAATACACAGCCTGACTAACTGTTACACCCATCCCTCCTGTTGAACAGTTTGGGTCAATACACAGCCTGACTAACTGTTACACCCATCCCTCCTGTTGAACAGTTTGGGTCAATACACAGCCTGACTAACTGTTACACCCATCCCTCCTGTTGAACAGTTTGGGTCAATACACAGCCTGACTAACTGTTACACCCATCCTCCCTGTTGAACAGTTTGGGTCAATACACAGCCTGACTAACTGTTACACCCATCCCTCCTGTTGAACAGTTTGGGTCAATACACAGCCTGACTAACTGTTACACCCATCCCTCCTGTTGAACAGTTTGGGTCAATACACAGCCTGACTAACTGTTACACCCATCCCTCCTGTTGAACAGTTTGGGTCAATACACAGCCTGACTAACTGTTACACCCATCCATCCTGTTGAACAGTTTGGGTCAATACACAGCCTGACTAACTGTTACACCCATCCCTCCTGTTGAACAGTTTGGGTCAATACACAGCCTGACTAACTGTTACACCCATCCCTCCTGTTGAACAGTTTGGGTCAATACACAGCCTGACTAACTGTTACACCCATCCCTCCTGTTGAACAGTTTGGGTCAATACACAGCCTGACTAACTGTTACACCACCCATCCCTCCTGTTGAACAGTTTGGGTCAATACACAGCCTGACTAACTGTTACACCCATCCCTCCTGTTGAACAGTTTGGGTCAATACACAGCCTGACTAACTGTTACACCCATCCCTCCTGTTGAACAGTTTGGGTCAATACACAGCCTGACTAATTGTTACACCAAAGCAGGTCAACAATATATATATATATCTATATCTATATATGTACCATCATTGTCAGTTCTTGGAGCCCATGATTTCTCTATCAGAGGTAACCATTGCATATTCATAAAAGCTGTGTTGTTTTTTCCACAAAACCATATCCAGATTTCAGATACTGAAGTTACTCAGGATACTGACTGAACTGAGAGAAAAAAAACCCACTAACCCACTCCAAGAGAATACATTCCCAGAATATAGGAGTTTTCTGTCTGACCTGATCTCAATACTATGACGCACATGAACTGAAATAATGTCCAATCAAACAAATATTCATATGCAATCCTGGATGGTAACAAAGAACATGAACAGAAACAACAACCAAAAAAAAAACAAACCCGCTACCCATTAATTTAGAAAGCATACATTTGCCACTGGAACAACACTCACAGGCACACACACACACGCACAAATACACGCATGAATATATATAAAAACCAAGCCCGTAAAACAAAAACTAAAAAATAAGCGCTAATATCATATGGCAACACACACACACACACACACACACACAGTGCCAGCCATGACACCACAAACAAAGGGCAGGAACTGTACAGGACCTCTGCCCACTGACCTGGATGCTCTTGTCGCTGTTGGCATAGTTGTTGACGATGGCCAGGCTTTCCTGGAAGCGCGTGGTGCTCAGTCCCATCACACTGCCGATCAGCTGGGACACTGAGATGATCACCTGCACACAGATGCCAACCCCTGTCAAGTGTTGTGGGAACAACAATCACCTGCACACAGATGCCTGTAGGAACAATCACCTGCACACAGATGTCTGTAGGATGCCTGTAGGAACAATCACCTGCACACAGATGCCTGTAGGAACAATCACCTGCACACAGATGCCTGTAGGAACAATCACCTGCACACAGATGCCTGTAGGAACAATCACCTGCACACAGATGCCTGTAGGAACAATCACCTGCACACAGATGCCAACCCTGTCAGCGAACATTTATTTTATTATCTACAAGGAATACAAACATTTGGGCCTACCTGCAACATGGTGTAACTGCTACAATTAAGCTGATTGGTCAACTCAATGCTGTTTCAATGTAAACACACATGTGATTGGCTGAGCATCATCATGTGAGTTACTGCCCTGGCCTCTCGAGAGTGATACGTCTACAGCATCTGGATAATGTTAGGACAGGAAAGCATGTGACAATGCTATGTAGTAAAAAATGAACTCGATGGAACAATTTAGATGTTGGTAACGTTAGAACAAACTGCGATGGAGCGTAACAAACTATGGCGAAATTTGAATAGTTGGGATCTCTGCCTGCAGCACAGCCACCTTCATCAACACCTCTATCATCATCCCACAGTGGGAAGGAATGCGTGAGGACTGTGTCATCATCCCACAGTGGGAAGGAATGCGTGAAGGTGTCATCATCCCACAGTGGGAAGGAATGCGTGAGGACTGTGTCACCATCCCACAGTGGGAAGGAATGCGTGAGGGTGTCATCATCCGACAGTGGGAAGGAATGCGTGAGGACTGTGTCACCATCCCACAGTGGGAAGGAATGTGTGAGGACTGTGTCATCATCCCACAGTGGGAAGGAATGCGTGAGGACTGTGTCATCATCCCACAGTGGGAAGGAATGCGTGAGGACTGTGTCATCATCCCACAGTGGGAAGGAATGCGTGAGGACTGTGTCATCATCCTACAGTGGGAAGGAATGTGTGAGGACTGTGTCATCATCCCACAGTGGGAAGGAATGCGTGAGGACTGTGTCACCATCCCACAGTGGGAAGGAATGCGTGAGGACTGTGTCATCATCCCACAGTGGGAAGGAATGCGTGAGGACTGTGTCACCATCCCACAGTGGGAAGGAAAGCGTGAGGACTGTGTCACCATCCCACAGTGGGAAGGAATGCGTGAGGACTGTGTCATCATCCCACAGTGGGAAGGAATGCGTGAGGACTGTGTCACCATCCCACAGTGGGAAGGAATGCGTGGGGACTGTGTCAACATCCCACAGTGGGAAGGAATGCGTGAGGACTGTGTCATCATCCCACAGTGGGAAGGAATGCATGAGGACTGTGTCATCATCCCACAGTGAGAAGGAATGCGTGACGGTGTCATCATCCCACAGTGGGAAGGAATGTGTGAGGACTGTGTCACCATCCCACAGTGAGAATGAATGCGTGAGGACTGTGTCATCATCCCACAGTGGGAAGGAATGCGTGAGGACTGTGTCATCATCCCACAGTGAGAAGGAATGCGTGAGGACTGTGTCATCATCCTGCAGTGGGAAGGAATGCGTGAGGACTGTGTCATCATCCCACAGTAGGAAGGAATGCGTGAGGACTGTGTCATCATCCCACAGTGGGAAGGAATGCGTGAGGACTGTGTCACCATCCCACAGTGGGAAGGAATGCGTGAGGGTGTCATCATCCCACAGTGGGAAGGAATGCGTGAGGACTGTGTCACCATCCCACAGTGCGAAGGAATGCGTGAGGACTGTGTCACCATCCCACAGTGGGAAGGAATGCGTGAGGACTGTGTCATCATCCCACAGTGGGAAGGAATGCGTGAGGACTGTGTCACCATCCCACAGTGGGAAGGAATGCGTGAGGACTGTGTCATCATCCCACAGTGAGAAGGAATGCGTGAGGACTGTGTCATCATCCCACAGTGGGAAGGAATGCGTGAGGACTGTGTCACCATCCCACAGTGGGAAGGAATGCGTGAGGACTGTGTCATCATCCCACAGTAGGAAGGAATGCGTGAGGACTGTGTCATCATCCCACAGTGAGAAGGAATGCGTGAGGATGTCATCATCCCACAGTGGGAAGGAATGCATGAGGACTGTGTCATCATCCCACAGTGGAAAGGAATGCGTGAGGACTGTGTCATCATCCCACAGTAGGAAGGAATGCGTGAGGACTGTGTCATCATCCCACGGTAGGAAGGAATGCGTGAGGACTGTGTCATCATCCCACAGTGGGAAGGAATGCGTGAAGGTGTCATCATCCCACAGTGGGAAGGAATGCGTGAAGGTGTCATCATCCCACAGTGAGAAGGAATGCGTGAGGACTGTGTCATCATCCTGCAGTGGGAAGGAATGCGTGAGGACTGTGTCATCATCCTGCAGTGGAAAGGAATGCGTGAGGACTGTGTCATCATCCCGCAGTGGGAAGGAATGCGTGAGGACTGTGTCATCATCCTGCAGTGGAAAGGAATGCGTGAGGACTGTGTCATCATCCCACAGTGGGAAGGAATGCGTGAGGACTGTGTCATCATCCCACAGTGGGAAGGAATGCGTGAGGACTGTGTCATCATCCCACAGTGGGAAGGAATGCGTGAGGACTGTGTCATCATCCCACAGTGGGAAGGAATGCGTGAGGACTGTGTCATCATCCCACAGTGGGAAGGAATGCGTGAGGACTGTCATCATCCCACAGTGGGAAGGACTGTCATCATACACTGGGCAGTGAGAAAGGAGAGAGAAAAATGATAAAAGTAAGTAGGCAGACCAAAGGAACAGTTAAGGACAATAATAAGCTTTAACACATTCACACTCCATACAACTAAACCAATTTCATTTTTCTTTTTGCTGTGGATCTATTTATTTCCCTGTAAAAGTGAACTGTCTTCACGATTTTGCTGCAGGCAACTGTGTGTTTGCTGTGGGATGCTTTACATGCACCATGTGCATGTTACATTTCAAATTCATCTTTCAGTCTCATCCAAGTAACTGGTACTTAGACCACAACTCAAGGTGAAATGGAGGGAGGTAGGGTCAGAGGCGGGTGGGGGTGGGGTGGTGAGGGGAGGAAAAGTCCAGCTGCACTGGTACGGTGGGGTGGTGAGGGGAGGAAAGTCCAGCTGCACTGGTACGGTGGGGTGGTGAGGGGAGGAAAGTCCAGCTGC
Source organism: Babylonia areolata (assembly GCF_041734735.1). NCBI lineage: Eukaryota > Metazoa > Mollusca > Gastropoda > Neogastropoda > Buccinidae > Babylonia > Babylonia areolata. Next base: position 9,331,578 of record NC_134888.1, on the reverse strand, counting down.
ACTGGTACGGTGGGGTGGTGAGGGGAGGAAAGTCCAGCTGCACTGGGACAGACTGATCACACCAAGCACAGCACTCCGCCTTTTCTCCACTCCCTGTTGATCACAGGGAATCCAGTTTGGAGGCGCCGTGGCTGAATCTGTTGTCCTTGAGAAAAACACTTTCCTCCAATTTTCTTCACTCTATCCTGGTGTGAATGGATATATTCTTCTTCTCCTTCATGGGCTGCAGCTCCCATGTTCACTCGTATATGCACGATGGGCTTTTACGTGTAGGACTCTTTTTATCCAGCCATGTAGGCAGCCATACTCCGTTTTCAGGGGTGTCCATACTGGGTATGTTCTTGTTTCCATTGCCCACTGGACACTGACATGAATTACAGGATCTTTAACGCGCATATTTGATCTTCTGCTTGCATATACACACAAAGGTGGTTCAGGCACAAGCAGGTCTGCACAAATGTTGACCTGGGAGATCGGAAAAATCTCCACCCTTTACCCACCGCCATTTTCCGAGATTCAAACCCGGGACCCTCAGATTGAAAGTCCAACGTTTAAACGGATATACGACTTCAGTCATGGAAGGTTAGGTGGCAGGGGAGGACTGGACCCGGACTTCCAGTGTGGATACCCAGACACAGTGAGAGTGGTTTCCCTCCCTCATTGGCTGTAAAAGGCTATGGGACCTTCAACTCTCTACCCTTCATATTAGACAGTACTTGTGCATATGCACCTTTCCTCAGAACACTTTAAAAAAATTTTATATGGGAACAAAAAGGACTGTACCTGCAAGTGGACACGCGTGAAACTCTTCTTGTTGGAGAAATCAAAGTTGGTCCTCATCAACAGGTAGAGCAGAGCACAGGCCTCGCGCCGAGTGGACACCAGCTTGGAGTTACAGCAGCGCAGGATCTGCACGCACACCAAGACCTAAGGTTCAGGTTCAGGTTCTCCAGGAGGCATCAGTGCACTCAGACAACACAACACCACATCTGACAGGCACATGTCTGACCAGCAGCATAACCCAACGCACTACGTCAGGCCTTGAGTGCATGCATATACATTTGCATACCATTAGACTGGATTTCTTCTACAAAATTTTGCCAGAGGACAATACTCATGTTTCAGTGTGCTATGTGCGTGCTGCACAGAGAACCTTGGTTTACAGTCTCATCCAAAAGATTAGATGCTCAGTAAGATTTTCCAGTGAAACTTGGGAGAAAAGGTGAGACAGTGAATTGAACCCACACCCTCAAGGACAATGAACTGGCAGGTAAGCGTCTCAACCCACACCCTCAAGGACAATGAACTGGCAGGTAAGCGTCTCAACCCACACCCTCAAGGACAATGAACTGGCAGGTAAGCGTCTCAACCCACACCCTCAAGGACAATGAACTGGCAGGTAAGCGTCTCAACCCACACCCTCAAGGACAATGAACTGGCAGGTAAGCGTCTCAACCCACACCCTCAAGGACAATGAACTGACAGGTAAGCGTCTCAACCCACACCCTCAAGGACAATGAACTGGCAGGTAAGCGTCTCAACCCACACCCTCAAGGACAATGAACTGGCAGGTAAGCGTCTCAACCCACACCCTCAAGGACAATGAACTGGCAGGTAAGCGTCTCAACCCACACCCTCAAAGACAATGAACTGGCAGGTAAGCGTCTCAACCATTCTGCCACCTTCCTCTCATGAGGTTTAAACATCATTCATTGCCACTGTCACACCATGACAACATTGTTTTCTGCTTGTAATCAGTACTTTTCAACTGGTGATGACCAACTTTATATACTAAAAATAAAACAAGCAAAATGTTCATTAACTGAAGTAATATTGTTGAAAATGTTTCCACTGGATTATTTTTCAACAAAGCATAATTTTTCATTTTGTTGAGTTCGCTGTACTGAAATGCAGCAAGTCTATAAGGGTCTGTAAAAGGATAGGGTTTTTCATGGAATCAAGGCTCAGAGACAATATGACTTTATTTCAATATACACAAAGGCATGCGCATGTACACACATACACACACACACACACACACACACACAAACGATTCCATTCCTGAATGACAGGAAATGTGCAGACACAGTCACTCAACGCATGTATACAACTTCTAACACACGATGCAGACACACAAATCATCCACCCATACACACATGCAACCCTTCATCCCGACTCCATCACACCTGTACACAAAGGCACACCTGATCACCAACACACCAACACTTACACAGAAAAGAATGAAAAGTGTGTGTGTGTGTGTGTGTGTGTGTGTGTGTGTGTGTGTGTGTGTGTGCTCTCACCTCATAACACAGTTGCCCACACATGTCAGCACTCCCTTTGAACAGCACTGTCTGAAACTGCACACACAAAGAGAATACTTCAACACAGCTGTACAACTCTACATAAAGAGAGTACAAATCAAAGTTGAGAAATACTAGAGGACGGTATAATACATAAAGGACTAAATTTGCACAATATTCTGAACAGCAAAACATGTATGATATATCCATCAAATGGACGGGGGGGAAAAAAAAGCAATACTACCATCTTCATTCAAAAAATACCAAACACACACACACACGTCATTCTCCAACAAAAACTTGACAACAGAAATAAATTACCTTTCCTTCTGCTGAAATCATGGAGCTACAACTGTGTTGTTCATGTATACAAATGAATGGGTGCTGACAGTGAGGCACGTTTTTATCCCATTGGTTTGGCAGCCAGTCTCCATTTTCGGGAAAGGTGAGGGGGACAGGGGGTGGGGGTGGGGGTGGGGGGGGTTGTGTACTGCATGTGTTTGTGTTTCCATAATCAAACTATCCAACACTGATGACAGGATATTTGATCTTCTGAATGTGTGTACACACGATGACGACTAAATGCTTCCAGGTCCGCACATACGTTAGCCTGCAATATCAGACATGAAACACACACAAGCAATAACCCAAAACTGACCTCACCAGATACCATACTGGGACCTGAACCAGAGACCCTCGGACTGACTGTTCAAGGGTCTGACCAGTGGACAGTGAGATGCGTCCCTGACCTTTTTCCTCTTCTTCTTCTTCGTTCATGGGCTGCAACTCCCATGTTCACTCGTATGTGCACGAGTATGCTTTTACGTGCAGGACTGTTTTTATTCTGCCATGTAGGCAGCCATACTCTGTTTTCTGGGGGGTGCATGTTGGGTATGTTCTTGTTTCCATAACACACCAAACACTAACATGGATTACAGGACCTTTAACGTGCGTATTTGATCTTCTGCTTGCGTATACACACGAAGGGGGTTCAGGCACAAGCAGGTCTGCACATATGTTGACCTGGGAGATCGGGGAAAATCTCCACCCTTTACCCACCAGGCGCCGGTTACCGTGATTCGAACACGGGACCCTCAGACTGAAAGTCCACAGCTTTAACTACAGGACTATCGCGCCCATCTCTGACCTTTTTGATGAAGGCCCTCCAGGCGCCGAACACGTGTCGCTGCAGGGTCTCTGACTGGGGGGAGCGCAGGTAGCCTAGGTACAGCTGGAACACGGTGCGCATCAGGTGGTTGTCCCCCCCTCGCTGCTCCAGGTCCTTCTGCACACACACCGTCAACCACATGCTGGTGATGGGCATTGTCATGTCACATGCTGCCATATCGCACGCTGTCATGTCGCACATTGCCATGTTGCACACTGTCATGTCGCACACTACCGTGTCAATCACATGTTGTCATGTCATACACTTGTCATGTCGCACATTGCCATGTCACATGTTGCCACGTCACACATTGCCATGTCACACGTTGTCATGTCACACACTGCCATGTCACACATTGCCGTGTCGCACAATGATGTCATGTCACACACTGTCATCACGTAACACACTGTCATGTCACACACATTAACAACAACAACAAATAAATGTCAATTGATAAACACGGTCACATAATACTGATAAAACAACAACAAATATATGTGAATCAATAAACACGGTCACATAATACCGATAAAACAACAACAAATAAATGTCAGTCGATAAACACAGTCACATAATATTGAAAAACAACAAATAAATGTCAATCGATAAACATGGTCACGTAATACTGATAAAACAACAACAAATAAATGTCAATCGATAAACACGGTCGCATAATACTGAAAAACAACAACAACAACAAATAAATGTCAATTGATAAACATGGTCACATAATACTGATAAAAAAACAACAACAAATAAATGTCAATCAATAAACACGGTCACATAATGCTGATAAAAAACAATAACAAATAAATGTCAATCAATAAACACGATCACATAATACTGATAAAAAATAACAACAACAAATAAATGTCAATCGATAACACGGTCACATAATACTGATAAACAACAACAAATGCAGCGGAACCATCCAGCCCATTATGGACACCGTCATGTCATACACATTAAAAAACAATCAACTAACAAAATCCATCTGAAATCACTTTTGTGAACAAAAATTAAATTAATGCCAAACCAACTAACCAACTGACAAATGCTGTGGAATCATTCGACCAGTGACAGACACTATCTGCCAAACATATAGAAAAAAAACCTAACAAATGCTCATCAATGACCATTGTCATGCCATACAATACAGTTAAAAAAATGAAAAAAACAACAACATAGAAATGCTGTGGAATCATCCAACCAATGAACAGCAAATGCCAACAATAACATGTCAAACAGATAAAAAAACAACAACAAAAAAACCTTACAAATGCCAAGGAATTGTCTGACCAATGACGGATATTGTCATGTCATACAGACGAAAAGAAACTAACAAATGCCAATGAAAAAAAAATTCAGAGTCATCTAATCATTAGAAACAGTAAATTTTCAATTTTGGAGCTGAATCTAATCTGTGAACGGCAGTCTCTTTCTATAAGTGGGTATTACTTTCATGATCTCTTTCTGTAACTGGGTATTACTTTCATGATCTCTTTCTGTAACTGGGTATTACTTCAATTATCTCTTTCTGTAACTTGGTATTACTTCAATTATCTCTTTCTGTAACTGGGTATTACTTCAATTATCTCTTTCTCTAACTGGGTATTACTTTCATGATCTCTTTCTGTAACTGGGTATTACTTCAATTATCTCTTTCTGTAACTGGGTATTACTTCAATTATTTCTTTCTGTAACTGGGTTTTACTTCAATTATCTCTTTCTGTTTCTGTAACTGGATATTACTTCAATTATCTCTTTCTGTAACTGGATATTACTTCAATTATCTCTTTCTGTAATTGGGCATTACTTCAATTATCTCTTTCTGTAAGTGGGCATTACTGCAATTATCTCTTTCTGTAACTGGGTATTAGTTCTATTATCTCTTTCTGCAACTGGGCATTGCTTCAATTATCTCTTTCTGTAACTGGGTATTACTTCAATTATCTCTTTCTGCAACTGGGCATTACTTCAATTATCTCTTTCTGTAAGTGGGCATTACTTCAATTATCTCTTTCTGTAACTGGGTATTACTTCAATTATCTCTCTCTGTAACTGGGTGTTGCTTCATTTATCTCTTTCTGTAAGTGGGCATTACTTCTATTATCTCTTTCTATAAATGGGTATAATTTCTATTATCTCTGTCTTTAAGTGGCTATTGCTTCAATTATCTCTTTCTGTAACTGGGTATTACTTTCATGATCTCTTTCTGTAACTGGGTATTACTTCAATTATCTCTTTCTGTAACTGGGTATTACTTTCATGATCTCTTTCTGTAACTGGGTATTACTTCAATTATCTATTTCTGTAACTGGGTATTACTTCAATTATCTCTTTCTGCAACTGGGTATTACTTCAATTATCTCTTTCTGCAACTGGGTATTACTTCAATTATCTTTTTCTGTAACTGGGTATTGCTTCATTTATATTTTTCTGTAAGTGGGCATTACTTCTATTAGCTCTTTCTATAAATGGGTATAATTTCTATTATCTCTGTCTTTAAGTGGCTATTGCTTCAATTATCTCTTTCTGTAACTGGGTATTACTTTCATGATCTCTTTCTGTAACTGGGTATTACTTCAATTATCTCTTTCTGTAACTGGGTATTACTTTCATGATCTCTTTCTGTAACTGGGTATTACTTCAATTATCTATTTCTGTAACTGGGTATTACTTCAATTATCTCTTTCTGCAACTGGGTATTACTTCAATTATCTATTTCTGTAACTGGGTATTACTTCAATTATCTCTTTCTGCAACTGGGTATTACTTCAATTATCTCTTTCTGTAACTGTGTATTACTTCAATTATCTCTTTCTTCAACTGGGTATTACTTCAATTATCTCTTTCTGTAAGTGGGCATTACTTCAATTATCTCTTTCTGCAACTGGGTATTACTTCAATTATCTCTTTCTGTAACTGGGTATTAATTCAATTATCGCTTTCTGTAACTGGGTATTACTTCAATTATCTCTTTCTGTAACTGGGTATTACTTCAATTATCTCTTTCTGCAACTGGGTATTACTTCTATTATCTCTTTCTAAAAAATAAGTGGGTGTCACTTCTATTATCTCTTTGAAGTGGGTTTTGCTTCTATTATCTCTTTCTGTAAGAGGATAAATATATTAACTCTTTCTATCAGTCAAAAGTGGGTTTTATTTCTGTCTCTTTTATCTTGCTGTTCAGGCAGACATAATCCTGTATGGGAGAGAGTACATCTGGTGCCTTTTTGTTTTTGCTGAATGCTGAAATGGATAACCCTATAGTTAACATGTACACTTCATCTCTGTATCCATTTGAAGGATCACAGCACCAACAGGTCTGCACATAGGTGATTGCATTTAATGCTAATTCTCTCACACCCATGTGTGCACGCACGCACGCACGCACGCGCATGCACACGCACACACACACACACACACCACCTCCCCTCACCTTGAAGTTCTGACAGTAGAGGCACAGGATGTCCAGAACCACCAGACCCATCTCCGTGGAAACGTTGGCTTCCTGCAGTGCCTTCAGCATGGCGTCAGCATCTGAGGCTGTGGGGGCTGTCACAAGAGGAAATACGGTTCTATTCATTGTTTGTGTTCACTGTAGGGGCTGTCACAAGAGGAAGTACGGTTCTGTTTGTTGTATCTGTTCACTGTGAGGGTTGTCACAAGAGGAAGTACGGTTCTGTTTGTTGTATCTGTTCACTGTGAGGGCTGTCAGAAGAGGAAATACAGGTCTATTTACTGTTTGTGTTCACTGTGAGGGTTGTCACAAGAGGAAATACAGGTCTATTCACTGTTTGTGTTCACTGTAGGGGCTGTCACAAGAGGAAGTACAGTTCTGTTAATTGTATCTGTTCACTGTGGGGGCTGTCTCAAGAGGAAATACAGTTCTGTTAATTGCACCTATTCAGTAACAGACACTGTTTACATGTTAATGGGCAATACATCTCAATTATGATCAGACACTGTAATTTTCACGCTATAAGGCAATACATTTTTATCTATAAACAGTCACTCATTTGCAATACATTTTTATCTATATCTGTGATTTTCTGGTTATTGGGCAACACATTCTTATCAACATCAGTCACTGACTTCAGGCAGTAAGACAATAAATTTTTGTAATAATATAATAAGACAGTGATTTTGGGGGCTCATAGGCAATACATTTTTAGTGTCGTACTCTGATCAGTGTCAGTTATTCCCTGAGCATGCTGTCCTATCTGCTTAGCAGATGTGGTGTAGCCAATATGGATTTGTCTGAACGCTGTGACGCCTCCCCGAGTAACTGAACTGAACTGAACTTTCCTATGACCTCCCACTCCCAGTCCTCCATCCCCCTTCCCCCTGCCCCCCACCCCCACTCTGTGTGGAGTCAACGCACTGTGGAACATGTCGGGCACCATGTCCCCGTACTGGCTGGGGGTGCGCTGTGACGACAGGCTGATGGGGCGTCCCCGCTGGTGCTGGAACGACGGCGTGGTCAGTGCCGACCTCTGATTGGTCGATCCGCTTATCATGCTGAAGGACGCAAACAAGCACGGGTTAGTGACTGTCAGGTGAATGTCGTGATACAATCACATGGGTGGCAGTGACTGATTTCTGTCACACTGTGAAGTTTGCCGCCGGGCTGCAGGGGCCGCCTAACTGAAGTGTGTGTCTTGTTACCGAAACAAAGTAAAACGAAGAAGGACAAAAATTCTTTTTTTTAAAGCTGAAATGCCAAAACGGAAATCTGTATAATATGGAAATACTTCCACCCATGGAATACATACCACCACATGGAACATTGTGTATCACAGCACAGCACAGCACAGCACAGCACAGCACAGCACAGAGCAGTACAGTACAATGAAACAAAGTAAAACATAACAGAGCAGAGTAAAGAAAAGTACAGCACAACACAGCACAGCACAGTACAACACAGCACAGTAAAACACAGAATGATACAACACAGCACAGCATAGTACAACACAGCACAGTACAACATAACACAGCACAACACAGCACAGCACAGTACAACACAGCACAGTAAAACACAGAATGATACAACACAGCACAGCATAGTACAACACAGCACAGTACAACATAACACAGCACAACACAGCACAGCACAGTACAACACAGCACAGTAAAACACAGAATGACACAACACAGCACAGCATAGTACAACACAGCACAGTACAACATAACACAGCAAAACACACCACAGTACATACAACACAGCACAGAACATACAACACAGCACAGCAAAACACAGCATGGTACAACACAGCACAGAAAAATACAGCACAACACAGTATAGTACAACACAGCACAGCACAGCACAACACAGTACAGCAAAACACAGCACAGTACAGCACAACAAAACACATCACAGTATAACACAGCACAGCAAAACACAGCACAGTGTAACACAGCACAGCGAAACACAGTACAGCAAAACACAGCACAGTACAGCACAGTGTAACACAGCACAGTGTACAGCAAAAAACAGTATAGCAAAACACAGCACAGTACAACACAGCACAGCAAAGCAAAACACAGCACAGTACAACACAGCACAGCAAAACACAGCACAGTACAGCACAGCACAGCAAAACACAGCACAGTACAACACAGCACAGCGTAACACAGCGCGGTGTAATGCAGCACACCAAAACAGCACAGTACAACACAGCACAGCGTAACACAGCGTGGTGTAACGCAGCACACCAAAACAGCACAGTACAACACAGCACAGCGTAACACAGCGTGGTGTAACACAGCACACCAAAACAGCACAGTACAACACAGCACAGTGTAACACAGCACACCAAAACAGCACAGTACAACACAGCACAGCGTAACACAGCGCAGTGTAACACAGCACACCAAAACAGCACAGTACAACACAGCACAGCTTTTGGTTCTTGGCATCAATGACCATCCTTTAGACTGGAAAATCAAAATGAATGTCTAGTTTTTGAATGAGACGATAAACCAAGGTCCCACCACGCACAGCACACTCTCGGTGCACTGAAAAAGAACCCATGGCAACAAAAGTGTTGTCCTCTGGCAAAATTATGTAATTATGTAAAAAGAACTCCACTCTGATAGGTAAAAAATATACAAGCATGCACTCAAGGCCTGACAAGCACGTTGGGTTATGCTGCTGTCAGGCATCTGCCTAGAAGATGTGGTGTAGCGTATATGGATTTGTCCAAACGCAGTGACGCCTCCTTGAGAAAGTGAAATTGAAACCATTTCCACATTCTCAAGCCCTGCAGAGTGCTTGCTTATGTCACAGTGAAAAGTGACTGGGTGGGGTCAGACTCTAAATCCATCTTTACTATTACCATATCACTTTATAACCCGCTATCTTTTTAATGAACATTTCACCTCATCGCTAAAAGGTTTTGTTTTCAACCAAAGACGCATCTTAAATATCAACAGAAACAGCAGTGAAGGCTTCTGTGATCACCACTGTCACAAGAAATCAAAAGTTTACCTCAGAGTGTAGATTTTCTTCCTTCCTTGATACTGGAAATGCTGAAGGGACAGTCTGAAATAAAATCATCATATCTGGTCAATACTTTCATCTTACATTGTAAGGGTTGTTATCAGATACTTTCATCTTACATTGTAAGGGTTGTTATCAGATACGTTTATCAAAAACATTACTTACCATCATTCATAACTGGCTTGCTGTCATTTAGTCAGCATAATGCTCCATCCAACTCCTAGTGAATTGTATGTCAGTCTCAAGATATACTTTGACAGGAATTTCTGTGACTGTATCACAGGTTGTCGATGTGGATGACTGTTTCTCAGTGTGTGTGGTGTCAATGTGTAGTGCATGAATTGTGTGCATGGAGAGAGTACAGCATGAAGAGTTGCAATATGCAATATTATACACTACGGAAAAATGACTATTATCATTACATGTTGTCAACCTTTCAATTGTACAAGGTACTGATTGGGGAATACATCATTTCAATCACAAACACTGCAGTAAAAAAAAAAAAATTAAAAAACCTACTCTGCATGCATTAGGTGTACCTATGTTTTTTCTTTCAGCCGCAGTGGATTTACCAGCTTGGCTATCTTTCTTTCTGTTTCCATGTCAGCATGTGAGAAATTTCAGTTCCTTCTTCCATTCCTTCCTCTCTCTCCCTCCAACTCACACACACTGAATATGTGCATACACACGTGTATATAAATGCTAACATACACAGAGAAATGAAAAGATGGGTATCCACACACACTCACACACAACTCTTACCCTCTCAAAACAGCATACTGAGTTGAAGACAAATTATCTCACTAGTTTTCAAGTTGAAGTTGCATAAAAAAAAGTAAGTATAGTAGTAAACATGTTGTATGTAACTGTGGAGAAATCTTTCAATTTTGCATATCCCTTTCGAGTGTGAAACTTTACAACAAACCTGCTTTATCTAGCTTTCTTGAGAGATGGTTTGGAGAATTTAATGGTTTCTTGACATTGAAAAAAAATCTGTTTGTTTGTTTCACAGTCCACTTCTCTGCTTTATCTATTATTTTTTTTTTTTTTTTTCTTTTTCTATGTTTCCACTTTTGGGGTGCTTTTTTTTTATCTTAAATTACACTCTGTGAATAGATGTGAAACTGAAGAAAATGAGCAGTACATATACATGCATGAATGAGTACACACACACACACACACACACACACACACACACACACACACACAGAGTACACAGAGTATACACACAAACACACACACACACACACACACACACAGTACACAGAGTATACACACAAACAACACACACACACACAAAGAGTACACACAAACGCACACACACAGAGTACACACAAACACACACACAGATTACCCCAACAAAGCAAAGAAATCAATGACGTCATGCTCCGAAGAGTTGTTGAGCCACCCAAGCAAAATATCTGAAACACACCATGACAAATGTTTAGAACAATCCATGAATCTTGATCACCAACCTATAACTGAAGACAACTAAAAGGAGTGTGCGATGTTGAGGGATGGTGAGAGAGAGAGGGGGGGTGGGGGATGGGGGTAGAGAGACTGACTGACAGAGAATATAGTGAAGACAGAACTGGTGTAATGAACGGACCTTCCGCTGTGTCAAGAACAAACAACAACCTAAAACGTGCCTCATGGGTTAACTTTACAAACAACACATGTTGAAAACTTTACCCAAGCGAGCAGCCAAATACACAACTGTCTTGCTTTCACAAGAGATAATATGAACGAAGATGGGCAAAGTATTAACTCACTCGGGACAAAAGGCCCCGATCCTGTCCCTCCTGTTTACAACCGTTTCAGACAAAGGGCCCTGATCAGGCCTTAGATAGCTTTGAATTTTTTGAGTGGCAACTAATTTCCATAATGACATCATGAGCTTAGAATATCTTTACTTACCTTTCCACTCTCCACAGCAACCAATAAATGCAGTGTGTGTTGCTGTGCTCGTAAGCAGGAGTTATTTTCGCAGTGACTGGTTCACGTGAATATTGCTTGTCAACAATGGCATCTGACCCAGTTTTGTTTCAATCACAATGCAGACAACAGAATTAGACAAACTGGCCCTATCACTGCAATATAATGATCTGAATTTAATATGACTGAAACTCTTTGTGCTTTCCTGGATTTGTTTGCAAGTCATCAGTGTGAGCTAATTTTGAACAATAAATATGGACACTTTCATCATCTCATTGTATGATAGCATAAGAATGGAGAATATTTCATATCTTGTCTCCACCTAACTTGTTATCTTACTGATCAGTTTTGAAGTTTTCAGATCATAAATTCTAAATTTGTTTTTTGGCAATTTTTTTTCTTACCCATACAAATGGATCACCTGTGGGTAAAGTCAGGGGAGCTAACTGGCAGTACAAAGTGAGTTATGAAGGAACACACTTTTGTTTGAGACTGTTATATTTCAGGTATTGCAGCAGAAAATCAACTTTCGTTTTCCTTTGGGGTTCATAAATGGACATGACTTTTCTTTCTCAGTTACGTTAGTCCTGAAACACCATTCATATGTTCTGAGCCATGACAATAGAATTCCTAACTGTATTCGGCTGATTCCGACTGAGGCCTACAATAGAGAGACATGACAGACACACAGCAGTAACCACTGATAGAAGAGACAGACATGACAGACACACAGCAGTAACCACTGATAGAAGAGACAGACATGACAGACACACAGCAGTAACCACTGATAGAAGAGACAGACATGACACACAGCAGTAACCACTGATAGAAGAGACAGACATGACAGACACACAGCAGTAACCACTGATAGAAGAGACAGACATGACAGACACACAGCAGTAACCACTGACAGAAGAGACAGACATGACAGACACACAGCAGTAACCACTGATAGAAGAGACAGACATGACACACAGCAGTAACCACTGACCTTCAGGCAAGTTCTTCAGGACATACATCAGACACACAGCAGAAGCCACTGACCTTCAGGCAAGTTCTTCAGGACATACATCAGACACACAGCAGAAGCCACTGACCTTCAGGCAAGTTCTTCAGGACATACATCAGACACACAGCAGAAGCCACTGACCTTCAGGCAAGTTCTTCAGGACATACATCAGACACACAGCAGAAGCCACTGACCTTCAGGCAAGTTCTTCAGGACATACATCAGACACACAGCAGAAGCCACTGACCTTCGGGCAAGTTCTTCAGGACATACATCAGACACACAGCAGAAGCCACTGACCTTCGGGCAAGTTCTTCAGGACATACATCAGACACACAGCAGAAGCCACTGACCTTCGGGCAAGTTCTTCAGGACATACATCAGACACACAGCAGAAGCCACTGACCTTCAGGCAAGTTCTTCAGGACATACATCAGACACACAGCAGAAGCCACTGACCTTCAGGCAAGTTCTTCAGGACATACATCAGACACACAGCAGAAGCCACTGACCTTCGGGCAAGTTCTTCAGGACATACATCAGACACACAGCAGAAGCCACTGACCTTCGGGCAAGTTCTTCAGGACATACATCAGACACACAGCAGAAGCCACTGACCTTCGGGCAAGTTCTTCAGGACATACATCAGACACACAGCAGAAGCCACTGACCTTCGGGCAAGTTCTTCAGGACATACATCAGACACAGCAGCAGGTCCTTGATCTCCGTCATGTCCAGCTTGTGGAGGCGACTGACGTAGGACGGGGAGGGGGCAGGGCTGGAGGGGGCTGTGCCAGCTGCCGACTGGCTTCTGCAACCAGGAGAAACAGCAGGAGAGAAATCAGCGTCTGATTCCGTTAACAGCGGTGAACAGTTCCAGGGCACACACATACACACACATTAAAAGTGCAGGAGAGAAATTAGTATCAATCGTTTAACAATGGTAAACAGTTCAAGAGCACACACACTCAGCTATACATACACATAAGAGCTTGCATGCACATGCACACACACAGTGTTCCAAACAGACATGCACACAAACACACACACACACACATACACACCAGACACACACACACAAACACACACATAAACTGTAACTAAAAAATAGATAAATAAATAAACTAAAGTGAAATTTTGTTTCTGGCTCTAACTCCAAACATTTGCTGTCAAATTACATAAAGAATCAACCGAACAAGTAAAAAGAAAAATAATAAAAAGTTAATGTTTCAAATTATAAAACCATCAATACAGAACACTGTCAACGTTTACTCAAAAGCATTCTTCAGCATCAGAACAATGCCTCAATGTTCTACACAAACAAAATTTTACTTTTATTTTTTGTCAAAGTTGTTATCAATTGAATCAAAGTATTCTTCTGCATGGAAACGTCACAATGGTCAAAAAGCAAACAAACACTTACGTCATATTTTGTCAGTGAAGTCATTGATTGTACCAAAAGCATTCTTCAGTATCATAAACCCGAACACATAATGTTAAGCAAACAAGCAATCATTCTTTTCAAAAAGTTTTATCATTGTTGTCATCATCACTTTTGAGACGTCCCCTGCCTCCTACCTTGTTACTTTCCCCTTGGAGTCCTTGTCTCCCTTGTCGGAGGAGGCGGAGCTGTTGAGGGAGTTGGTGGATCCGTCCTTGCCCTGAGCAGCCAGGCTGATCTCTGCCGACGACTGTGGCACCGCCACTGGGAACAACACGGGACACAGTGTCACCACAAACTCAACACAGCTTCAAGCAAAAACTACACATCCAACACCCTGCAGTTTTAACACATTTCTCAACAAGCAAAATCTGCTGAGCTGCTGACCCTAGACCATGCAGTTTTGATAGCAGCAGTCAACACTGTGGGTCGAGCGGAGTAAAAACTCACTTTATTATTGTTTCAAATGACTTTTCAAACACTGCATTTACAGGAAGTTCAGAAAGTAGTCTTTCCCTGAGAGTCTTGCATGGCAAAGTCCAACTTTTGTATGTTGTCTACGGCAACAGCCAAAACCAAAAGTAGTATTCATGACTGGCAATTCATCAGTTGAAGTCCAAAGGCAGAAATCTGTATGGCTGACTTGTCAGTCGTGGTCAGAAATGTGTTTGTCTGGAGTCACTTCCCGGCCTGCTTTTTATAGCTTGACAATGGTTTTGTGATAAACTGAACTTTAGTGCTGTATAAACATATATTTCATTATTACAGGATTCTGCACTACATAAATACATTATTTATAATGACAAGATTCAGTGCTACATGAATAAATCATCTATTATTATCCCTTTTTTATCATCACTATCAAAAGTTATGAATAAAAATTCTCACTTGCTCTAATAAGTCACAAAACCAACACAATGTTTCAACAGACCTGCACAAATTCATTTTTTTGAAGATTGATTGATTGATTGATATGGATACTTATATCGCACCTATCCTCGGTTGGACCAAGCTCAAAGCGCTTTACAAACACGGGGTCATTTGCATAACAGGCTGCCTATCTGTGTAGAGCCGACTGACGACTGCCACTCGGCGCTCGTCATTCATTTCCTGTGTCATTCAATCAGATTACAAGCAGACACACATACACACTCAGACACACATGTAACATTTTGACCTTTTCTTTTTTTTTTAATTTACCCCGCCATGTAGGCAGCCATACTCCATTTTCGGGGGTGTGCACGCTGGGTATGTTCTTGTTTCCATAACCCGCCGAACGCTGACATGGATTACAGGATCTTTAATGTGCATATTTGACCTTCTGCGTGTGTATGCACACAAAGGGGGTTCAGGCACTAGCAGGTCTGCACGTATGTTGACCTGGGAGATAGGAAAAATCTCCACCCTTTACCCACCAGGCGCCGTCACCGAGATTCGAACACAGGACCCTCAGATTGAAAGTCCAACGCTTTAACCATTCGGCTATTGCGCCTGTCAGTCGTGGTCGGCATAAAAATATCATTTGGATCAACTGATGCAGTTTACACAATGTCATCATCTAACTGCAATAATTCAACTGTTGACAGGAAAGAAAATAACCTTAGAATTGGAGATAACTGAAAATCACTTTTTTTTATGTGTGGAGTATTCATTATAATCTACGAAAGCAGGATAGTTGTTATAAAAACAGGGGAAGTTTGAAACTTCGATCTAGATCAATATTATGTGGGAGAAGGTATCTGTGAGCCACTTCAGATGGTGTGCAGAAATGTTATTCATATCGATAGGCATATTTAATATGTAAGCACTGGTAGCACCTATACGTGTATATATACATCTATATATATATACTGGTATATATAGATCAGTCCTCATGCTCTGGCACTCCTCCCTCCTCCTTGAAGATGACAGTAAAAAAGAAAAAGAAAATGAAAGTGAAACTGAATAACAAACAAAACTGAAACTGAAAGGTAAAGTGAGAAAAAAAACGAAGAGAAAGTGAAAGTGAATAATAAAACAAAAGTGAAACTGAAAGATAAAAAGTGAAAGCGAAAGTGAAAGTGAAAGTAGAGAGTAACACGGCCTCACTGTTGCCAGCGATCATCTCCAGCACCGCCTTGTCCCGCTTCCTTGTCTCCGGTGTCTGCACCTTGGGTGGCACCAGCTGAGACCTGGAGTCCGTGCGCACCGGGGTGGCCTCCCCGTTCTGGGTGGGGGTGGGGGCCGGGGTGTTGGTACCCCGGGTGGCATGGCTGTCCCGGAACAGCTGCAGCTTGCAGTCAAGGAGGATGGTGATGAGGGGCAGGTACAGGGCTGCGATCCTCCCTTGCTGGGCCTGGGAGGGGGGTGGGGGAGTGGACACAGCGCAACATGGTTAGCTAACTCTTCATCGTCCTCTTCTTTGTTCCTGGATTGCAACTCCCCATATACTGGTCATTTGCATCTACGAATGAAGTTTTTTTTTTTACCAGTATTTGTATTTCATATTTGTATTTCTCTTTTTATCACAACAGATCCCTCTGTAAGAAATTCGGGCTGCTCTCCCCGGGGAGAGCGCGTCACTACAATACAGCGCCACCTTTTTTTTTTTTTTTTTTTTTGCATGCAGTTTCATTTATTTTTCCTATCAAAGTGGATTTTTCTACAGAATTTTGCCAGGAACAACCCTTTTGTTGCCGTGGGATCTTCTACATGCTGCACACGAGACCTCGGTTTATTGTCTCAACTGAATGACTAGCGTCCAGACCACCACTCAAAGTCTAGTGGAGGGGGAGAAAATATCGGCGGCTGAGCCATGATTCGAACCAGCACGCTCAGATTCTCTCGCTTCCTAGGCGGACACGTTACCTCTAGGCCATCACTCCACGGCACGGACTGCAACTGCCACATTCACTAACACAGATTTTTACAACAGGGCTTTTTCATGAGCAATATGAAGTAATCCTCATATCAATGTATGAGTGCACTTTTTTGTGGAAAAATGTTTTGACCCCACCATTTTGGGCAGCTACACTCCATTTGGGAGGAAGCACACTGATTCATACACACATAATGCAAACAACACGTTCAAACTATACATTTATTTCTAGGCTTCAACCTCCACATTCCCATATAGATATCAATGCTTAGGCTTTTACATATTTGATATTTCTTATCCCCCCCCCCCCTTTCAGAAACCAACCTCTGTTCTGGGGGAGTGCACTCATTTTTATTAAACTGAAAGCAGAATATAACAAAGAAAAGCTTTGAATGCAATAGTGAATGGATGAAAACTGAACAAGCACTAATATCTTGACACATCTGCCCTTCTCAAACAGTGTAAGACTTCCTCAGGGTTACCAACCACAACAACAACAACAAAAAAGGTGGGGGTGAAAGGGGGGAAAATCCACCTGAACTACCAATCCAGAACCTTTGAATCATATCAATTATCAAAATCTATCAAATCTTCTTCTACTTTGTTCATGGGCTGCAACTCCCACGTTCACTCATATGTACACGAGTGGGCTGTTGCATGTATGACCATTTTTACCCAGTCATACTCTCATTATTATCAATAATAAATAAATGCTTGGCCAACTGGTTTCTCTGGACTATGAAAAACAAAACAAAACAAAACAAAAAACACACTAAACCATCTGTGTACATACCTTGGAGGCGTAGCGGTCATCAAACGAATGTTTGGCCAGCTGGTTTCTGAGCACAGTGACGGCACTGCGGCGAATGTCGCGAGGTTCGTTCATGGCCATCTTCAGCTCATGCAGAATGAGGCCCGTCAGGTAGTGGTTCCGACGGAACTCGTCCGAAAGGGTGAAGTCGTACTTCAGATCTATGACACACAACAACTTTGGTCCTAGTTACTTGTTGGACATGGTGATGTCATACTTCAGATCTAAGACACACAACAGTTTTGGTCCTAGTTACTTGTTGGACATGGTGATGTCATACTTCAGATCTAAGACACACAACAGTTTTGGTCCTAGTTACTTGTTGGACATGGTGATGTCATACTTCAGATCTAAGACACACAACAGTTTTGATCCTAGTTGCTTGCTGGACATGGTGATGTCATACTTCAGATCTAAGACACACAACAACTTTGGTCCTGGTTACTTGTTGGACATGGTGATGTCATACTTCAGATCTATGACACACAACAGTTTTGGTCCTAGTTACTTGTTGGACATGGTGATGTCATACTTCAGATCTAAGACACACAACAACTTTGGTCCTGGTTACTTGCTGGACATAGTGATGTCATACTTCAGATCTAAGACACACAACAGTTTTGGTCCTAGTTACTTGTTGGACATGGTGATGTCATACTTCAGATCTAAGACACACAACAACTTTGGTCCTGGTTACTTGCTGGACATGGTGATGTCATACTTCAGATCTAAGACACACAACAGTTTTGGTCCTGGTGGGTGAAGTGAGATGAAAGGAGAACTTACGCTGTAGCTATGTACTTCTCGATCTGAGGACTTCCGTTGACGAGCAGTTATGGTCATCATATCTCTATCATTATAAATGGATGAAAAATTATGCTGTTAAGCAGTCATGTTTATTTACATCTCAATCAGTCTGGGCCAATGAAAAATGCTAAATCGTACAAGAATTTCGTTTTGTCTCAGTCAGTCCAGATGAGTGAGACGCTGATGCTGATTGACTGAGTTTATTTGCATCTCAATCATATTCTCAGTTTGCTGAATGGGTGAGCACATTATATACCCAATTTTCCAGAGTTATTTCATGTTTTGTCGCACAGGGTAAGGGTAAAGGTGTGATCTTCCTCAGATATTTCACATTTTGTTTGCACAGGGCAAGGGTGATGTCTTCTGAGTTTGGTTTCTGGAGGCATGGGATGGTGTACATGACCAGACAACAAACACACACACACACAAACATAGCACATACTCACACACACACGCACATGCACGCGCGCGCGCACACACACACACACACACACACACACGCACATACACACTTTTCAAATGCTCATAATCTGAGCTGTGTTACATGTTCCAGGGTACAAAAAAGTGTTAATCAAGTCAATAATTACACTTCTCATCCACCCAATTTACCCCACTTTTTTGTTATTTTCTTGAAAACACACGTAACTATATGCAATTGTTAAAATGTTATTCAAGTCAGTAATGATCATTCTGAGACACACAACTGCTACATATAAATATTTGTTTGTCATCCATACAAGTATCTACTAGTAAATATGTGGCATTAAGTAGTATTACTGTATGATCATCAACATTGCATAAATTATTACATATCAGATTTTGAAATACACAACTAGTATATTTTTGTTTGTCATCCACATAAAATTAACGTACATGTGATCATATAATACTTATAAATAACCAGTATTATTCTCCAACTTTGTAAATATAATTTTTTTTTTTTTTTTTTTTTTTAAACATCGAAAATTATTTAATGTGAAACTGACAATGTTACTGTCACTTCAGGTTTTCAATACAATTATCCTAAATACATACCAGTGACAAACAGCTGTACTGTCACTGTATGGTTAATCATATTAGCATCAGACTGATTACTGTGTAGCATCTGGTAAGTCTCAACTTAATCTGTGTTTCAATAAAAGCTTTCTATGTATAAAAGCATACAGGAAACATATTACACAAGTACAACAATCAGCTAAAATAATATGATGACAAGTGTGCATCAATGAGCAAGACAAATATAGTTGTCAACAGGTTTACATAAAAACAGAAGATACTGAAATAAGGGCATAAACTTACAACTAAAAAAAAAGAAAAGAAAAGAAAGATATACCTGGTACACGATTCCATGTAAAGTAATACTCAAACAACATTCCATCCCTCAAGACATCAGCAAACAAAAGGACACACTCTACAAATAAAGTAAATACCAAAAAATACTACTTGGATGGGAAGCAAAACCTGTGTAAATCACGATACAGATGGAATGAAATGCCATTTTTTTAACCTGCCCCATGCAGTCTCAGTGGGGAACAGCAGGGAAAACCTTTGAGGGTGAACAGCAAGGAAACAGCAGCTGGATACTACTTCAGCGCAACAGTACCATTTCACTTTATACCCCCATAGTCACAAGGCTTGATACTTCAGAGTAGCAGTACCATTTCACTTTATACCCCCACAGTCACAAGGCTTGATACTTCAGAGTAGCAGTACCATTTCACTTTATACCCCCACAGTCACAAGGCTTGATACTTCAGAGTAGCAGTACCATTTCACTTTATACCCCCACAGTCACAAGGCTTGATACTTCAGAGTAACAGTACCATTTCATTTTATACCCCTACAGTTACAATGCTTGATACTTCAGAGTAACAGTACCATTTCACTTTATACCCCCACAGTCACAAGGCTTGATACTTAGAGTAACAGCACCATTTCACTTTATACCCCCACAGTCACAAGGCTTGATACTTCAGAGTAACAGTACCATTTCACTTTATACCCCCACAGTCACAAGGCTTGATACTTCAGAGTAACAGTACCATTTCACTTTATACCCCCACAGTCACAAGGCTTGATACTTCAGAGTAACAGTACCATTTCACTTTATACCCCTACAGTTACAATGCTTGATACTTCAGAGTAACAGTACCATTTCACTTTATACCCCCACAGTCACAAGGCTTGATACTTAGAGTAACAGTACCATTTCACTTTATACCCCCACAGTCACAAGGCTTGATACTTCAGAGTAGCAGTACCATTTCACTTTATACCCCCACAGTCACAAGGCTTGATACTTCAGAGTAACAGTACCATTTCACTTTATACCCCCACAGTCACAAGGCTTGATACTTCAGAGTAACAGCACCATTTCACTTTATACCCCCACAGTCACAAGCAGGAATAGCAAATGGACAGTCCCCTTGTAAAACAACATACAATGTCTCAGTTTAACCAAAAGTTTCCCACAAGTAAGTCACGAAACATCTGTTTTGAAAACTTGCTAAGATCTTCAATTGACCCCAACTGCTTTTAAGGTCTTCCACTAAGCCCAACTGCCTAATCTCTCATTGCGCATTACTGCTTTAGATCTTCCACGGAGTATTACTGCTTAAGGTCTTCCTTGGAAATGACAGTGTACATATTGTGTTGTTGTGAATATCAATTTACAAAATCCTTGGATATGGTAAAATTTATGCTCCCTTTTCAACATTTCAGTTTCTAGGACATCAAAAAGCAAAGCAATGAAAGCTAATAAATCTTGAATTTCAGCATGATGAAAAAACATCTGCAGAATTACTGAGAAGTGATAAGCAGTACGTTTTATATTCAGTGCTGCTTCCAACATCAAAAGCAAGCAGTTAATGAATAGCTCCACACAAGTACACAATTTATTCAATGTTTGAAAGAATAACAGAAACCTTAGCATGCAGAAGTTGTTAGATGAATGAACCATTTGTCTCATTTTAGATTAGGTGCTTCAAGCATGTTCTCTTTCATGCTGTGAAAAACTGTGTTTCATGCTGTTTAGCCTCTCTCTCTCTCTCTAGTCTTTGTTTCTCATTGTAGACAGTCAAACTCCAAATGATCTTGTTTATGGTGAGCTGGGTAGATATCCGATTCATTCAAATTCATATGTTAAATGTATCAAATATTGGCTGAAACTGACTAGAATGGATGAAAACAGATTTCCACTTACAGCTTATGTTATATTCTTTAGATAATAATGGCAAAAAGATGTAGGCAACAAGTGTTTGACAGTGTTTGAATTCTTAAGGTTTTGTATTTGTGTGGGACAATCAGGGGGCTGAAGATACTGCAGGTTTTTTAAAGTGCTTTAGACAACGAATTATTGACTGCAGGTGGCAAGACTGGCATGACCATATGCAGACCAGTGATAGATTTGCACAGCTTACTTTTCAAAACATTGCATGTCATTGAACCATACCCTGAGTTGTTGTTGTCTTCAGTTTAACGTCTTTTGTCAATGCACATTTTATAAATCTGTTCAATACACTGAGTTGGTATTGAACAGATTTATAAAATGTGCATTGACAAAATTTAGATTTGGTGTACATTTTGTGTTATGTTGCCCTGCCTTGAGTGACCTCAGACAAAAACTAATCCAACCAAAGTATTATGAAGATCCACCTAACTTTAGATTTAATTTGCTCATGTCATCAAGACATGAGTCTACTCTGTGTAACCTGGCCATTTATATATATATATGAGACATTGAAGAGTTTGCGAAATGTTACGTTGTGAATGTTATTGAACATCTGTGTTAGCTTGGTTTGTGATGGAGATTCATAGTGTGTCATGTTAAATCTTATTTGTCCTTCTTTAATGTTATCCCCTTTAGTAAGGGGCTTTGGCCTTTATCTGAATAAAAAATCGTTATCGTTAGCATTATCGTTATCTCTCTAGTCTTCTCTCTCTCATGGACAGTCTCAACGTGAATTGTTAATCTGTGAATATGCTGCAAACACCCCCCACACCTGTGAACCTGTGAGTGTGTGTGTGTGTGTGTGTGTGTGTGTGTGTGTGTGTGTGTGTGTGTGTGTGTGTGTGTGTGTGTGTGTGTGCATGTGAATGCATGTGTATGCATGCATACAAGAAGGTATGTGCACGAGTCATTTTCTGGCTGTGTGTGCTGACAGGCAGGTGCATGCCAATGTGCTTATGTCCACACGTGCATGCACATGTGAGAGTACACATGAGAAAAACACTGATGCACATCTTCAAGAACTATCAACAACCTAAACTTCAATACAAAGCTGAATGCCTGTAATGAAAACAATCCATTCAAAAATGGACCTATTTAAAGAAAATCATAGACAAAAACCATCATGCTTAAGTTATGATGCTGAAATAATAACACTGTAGAACATCAAATGTTTTGAAGCAATGACTTCAGACCACATCAGCGTCAAGCCTCAGTATAAATATTTACCCCACTTGGGTCCTGTTTTCCATCCTAACAGACCTAGGTGAAAGTGAATGCACACACATAAGCATCGTTACTCACAGCATTCTATTCACAGCATTAAGACAAGTCCAATCTCCTTCAAAATAATGCACAAGTGCTACATCAACTGGTCACACTGCAACATCAACTGGTCAAAGTGCTACATCAACTGGTCAAAGTGCTACATCAACTGGTCACAGTGCTACATCAACTGGTCAGAGTGCTACATCAATTGGTCACAGTGCTACATCAACTGGTCACAAGTGCTACATCAACTGGTCACAAGTGCTACATCAACTGGTCACAAGTGCTACATCAACTGGTCACAAGTGCTACATCAACTGGTCACAGTGCTACATCAACTGGTCAATGTCAAAAAGAAATTACGATAGGTAAAGCACAAATCAAACACATCGGTGACTTCATTAGTGCAGATGCTAAAATTCAGTGACTGATTAGTGCAGATGCTAAAATTCAGTGACTGATTAGTGCAGATGCTAAAAATACAGTGCAATGATTTACTGATATCAAAATACAACACGAAGCCAGCAGACTTATTCAGTCATTTCAACAGAAACAGAAAAGAAAAAAGAAAAAAAATCCATCACACAGGCACATGTTCATGTGTAACACTGAACCATGTCACTCTTCAGACATCAACCTTCTCTAAAGACTACCATCATCTGCAGCACCACACATCTCACACACACAGGGAAGCTGCACAAAGATACAATCAAGTCTCAAGCAGAACAGAAAAGTGAACAACTCATCACAAAAACAAAGGGAAGCTGAAAAGGAGGCCAGCAAGGATTAGTATAAATTACAAACTCCAATTCAGAAGCAGGAAAACGGAAGGAAAATAAACCAAGTTTGTGAGCAACGACATCAAGGCACAAGATGTGAACTATGCAAACAGGTTTCTTTTTCCCAAACGCACATTCGCAGTCAGAAAACTTTTTTTTTTCTCGCTGTTTGTTTACCTTCCACTCGAAAGTCTGCAGAAGACAGTAACGCACAAATAATGTTTGACAAACATGGAAGATTATCGTAGCAAACACTGGCATCAAACCTTTCATTCACAACAACAAACCTATCCCTTTCATTCACAACCAGAAAACATCACTCCCTTTCTCTCTCTCTCTCACACACACACACACACACACACACACACACACACATACACACACACACACACACACACACAGACACCACTCCCTTTCATTCAAAACCAACCACACACACCACTCCCTTTCATCCACTTCCCCCCTCCCCTCCCTCTCGTTCATAACCAAACACACAAACTAATCCATTTCATTCACACACCCACACACACCCACACACAGGCAGACAGACAGGTGAATGGAAGGGGTGACAGAAAGACAGCCAGGAAAGCAGACAGCGCCCACAGGCAGCCGTCTGGACAGACAGCCATGCCACAGCCAGAACCAAGGGCAGCCAGACAGCCTGACAGCCAGAAACAGCCCAGGAAACACAAGAACAGCACCAAGACTCTGACAGCCAGACAGGCAGAGAGACAGCCAGCAGTGTGCACATAGTCATCATCAGACAGGCACAGCCAGACCACCGATGACACTCAGAGACAGACATTAGAGACAGTCCACGCCACAGAACTGACAGCCAGCAAGAACAGGAGGCAACCAACCACAGCCTGACAGACAGACACACAGACAGTCACACAGTCACAGACAGACATACAAACAGAGACACATTCACAGACAGACAGACAGACAGACACACAGTCACAGACAAGTCACAGACAGACACACAGTCACAGACAGACACACAGAGACACAGTCACAGACAGACACACAGAAACACAGTCACAGACAGTCACAGAGACACAGACAGACAAGTCACAGACAGTCAGACAGAGACACAGACAGACACACAAAGCCAGAGACCAGCAGACATCAGTGACAGGCCCAGCCTACCACAGAAACAGGTCGCCCAAGACAGCGATAAACAAAGCCACAGACAGCCAGCCACAGAGAATCCCAGACAGCCAATGGCAGAAACAGCCAGACAGCCAGAAACAGAGACAGTAACAGCTAGAGAAACTCATGAAATGAAAAATAGGAATGTCCAGACAAAACCTACGTACTGACACTGTAAACATTGTGTACACATCAGATCTTTGTATAAATAGCTGGTATGTTGACGCCAACTTTATATCACACATCAAAACAGTACAATGAATACGTCTTTCAGCCACTAGTTGTTATTCACACCAACACTGTACACAGACGGATTAGTAGTCGTATCTTACAAATGCGAACATGACAAACAAGTGTATTACACCTGTACAGCAAATAGACACACCTCTCATTTGTGCATATGTGGCAAACGTGGATATTAATCAGTTATCAAGCTGAACCTTATCATCATCATTCAGGGAAGTTTTAATGTTTAACATGACCTCCATATTCTTTCCTTGTGAGTTTGGAGACACTCCATCTACAAGTCATTTCATCATAACTAAGTGAGTATGAGTGTGTGTGAGTGTGTGCATGTGTGTGAGTGTGTGCATGTGTGTGTGTGTGTGTGGGGGGGGGGGGTGTATGTGTGTATGTGTGTATGCATGCACATATGTGTGATGTGGGACTACTTTGTGTGTGTCCATAAAAGTAACATCCAACGCTGGTAACGTTCACCAATGAATCTATCAACATTTAAAACCTCTAAGACTGACAAACACTCTGATGTTGGTATCATGATCAAAGTGATGTGACAAGTGAGGGTGAGCGTTTTCCTGCGTGTGGCCAAAAACATGAAAAGCCCACTGAACACCACAGGCAAAACACTCACAGAACACCAACAGCATCGATAATGAAGGGGGGTTGGGGGGAGGGGGGGGGGGCAACATAACCTGACAAGACAACAAAACCTGACAAGACACACACTTTGGGGAAAACACAGGGCTCCACCATCAATTTTTTTTCAAATTCATTTTTGTTTCCTTCAAGGTCAAAGTGAAAACACTTTCATTAGATACTGATAACAGTGCAATGTTCTAACAAGTAACAAACATTATACTTTGCATATGGATCAATTTGATGATTCTTTGTTGACTTATTGTGTGTCAAGCAACACAATAGAGAAGAAAACAATGATTTGTTTTGGGAAAGTTTTTAGAAAATATATTTTTCTAACACAGCATTGTTGTAAATCTGACCTGTCTCTCATCCTCACCTTATAAACAAGGAAAAGAACATATCTGTCAAACTTTTTCTTTCAAAAAGAAAATATCAGTCACTCTTTTTCTTTTGAAATAACAGATGTTAATCATTCTTTTTCTTTAAAAGCAGAAGAGAAAAAGAAGTCTGTCATTCATATAAAGATATGGTTAAAACAAATTCTGGATCAAGATTAGTAGGGTGTGTTCTTAATATTCTCTAAAATTTTACCATCAATATGGACCTTCAAAAGCAGCATGAGCTTTTAAGCTGAGCTGTTGTTCAGTGATGTAAAACTTAAGACTAATCACAACATTTTATTCTCTTAACAATGGGCACAAAAATATTTATGTGTGTGAAAGTCCTGGTCAATAATGGTCAATTCTGAACATCTCATCTCACAAAAAAAACATGGATTTGAAACACACACTGCAGAAACTGAATGGGAACCACTGCTGAAGATGGCTAAAAAGATACATGAAATAAAACTTCAATGGTTTCAAATAAAAGAGTGTTACACAGTCTTAGTTTCAAAAAGAATGTTTCTCAAACAGCTCATGTATGTGAAAAAGGACTACTACTACTACAAAAAGAATATAAAGCAACATAAGACTAGTTGACTGTAAAAAATTGAAGTTTTGTTTTGAGAAAAAACAAACAAAACCAAAACCAAAATATTTTTACAAAACTGTCAATATTTCTGAGTGAAATTGGAATAAATCTTATAAACAGAAATATAGTAACTGTGATTGAATAAGTATTCCATAGGAAACAGGAAATACAAGAACGTTATATCATTGATTGTATAATTCTGGCTGGATTCTTTTCATACACACCAAAAATAAATTAAGGAAAATGTAATATGCAAACATTTTGTAAAGATCCAAACTTCAAAATAAGACTTCTTTTTTTTTTTTCCTTTTTCTTTTTTTTTAATGTATACATCATCTGAGAATGAACAATCATCTGAAAGTTTAGAAAAATCAGAATCCTTGTACAGTGTAACCAGATTATCAAGAAAAACTATAAAATAGATCACTGAGATCATTATGTTTATGGATATAATAATTTTGGTTGTTTGTGTTGCCATTATTGTTTAGCTAATTCTTTCGATTTATAATGTTTGGGGGAAAAAGAACTTAATGAGTATGGAGATGCCTGAAATCATGTTGCGGTGGTTGTACACATTTTGTGAATTCAAAAAGTTAATAAAAAATATTTTAAAATAACAGCCAGCCAGGGAAAAAAACACTGACCATGTTCACCACAGACACCATTGGGAGGGGGGGAGGAGGGGGGAGGGAGGAATGGGGTAGGAAACACCTGGAAACAACAAACAAAAATCACAAATAACGCTCTATGGCAGTACCTCCCCCCCTACCCAAACCGCTAACAATTTCTATGTGTCAAACAACAAAATCTGAAAGAGAACCCCCAAGAAATATTCCCAGCGCCATACCCGACGGACCCTCTCTCCCAAACAACACACTGTGTGTGTGTGTGTGTGTGTGTGTGTGTGTGTGTGTGTGTGTGTGTATATATATATATATATATATATATATATATATATATATATATATATATATAAACCAACCTCGGAAGTTTTTGATCTGGCCTCGGCGCATGAGCGGAAGAGACAGTGGGATGTAATGTTCATGACTGCAAACCAGGCGCAGGAACTCGAACTTGAGGTCATACAGTGGCTGAAACATGAGGAAAGGCTTTGTGCACAATATTATGCTACTAACCATTTGATCACAGTATCGATCATCGTTTTGTGCACAAT